>NC_079191.1:182737372-183091420 GCF_029499605.1 Hyla sarda
TGTTTCACAACCAGATTGAACACGTGTGCCATGCAGGGCGCATGGCTCAGCCTTCCCATTTGCAGCACATGCAAGATGTTCTTCCTGTTGTCAGTCATTATGGTTCCCATTTCCAGTTTTCGTGATGTAAGCCATGCTCCGATTTCTTTACGAATTACTTTTAGCAGTTCCTCCCCTGTGTGACTCTTTTCGCCAAGGCAAACCATGTGAAGAACAGTGTGACACCGCTGTGCCCTGCACACATGGTATGCTGAAGGTCCACTGAGACTTGTCTGGGCAGTGGAGGCTGAGGACAAGGTGGAGGATGAGGAGGCCGAGTCGCACACTGTCACAGGACTAACGGCCTGAGAGCATGGAGGATGAAGCGGCGTGACCTGTCCAAGTTGGTGTTGTGGCCGTGCAGGAACCACATTCACCCGGTGAGCCGTAAAGGACATGTATTGTCCCTGACTGTAGTTACAGCTTCAGACGTCGGCGCTGCCGTGCCCTTTGGTACACACCGACAGGCTCAAGGACTGGACCACCTTCTCTTCCACAAAATTGTGCAGGGCTGGTATTGCCTTCTTCGCATAGAAATGACGGCTTGGCACTCTCCACCTTGGCTCGGCACAAGCCATCAGAGTCCACCACTTGAAAAGGGAGGGACTGCAGCACCAGCAACTTAGACAGGAGCGCATTCAGCTTCTGCACCGTTGGATGAGTGGGCGCATACTGTTGTCTCTTGGACATGGCTTCGCCGATGGATTCTTGACGGAATGGCTGACTAAAAGTAGGAGGAGCAGGACCATCTGGAGCAACAGAAGGAGGGTATGACACATAGCTCCCTTCAGTTGATGTGGTGGAGCCTTAGCTGGCTGAAAGAGGGAGGGGCGTGCCACTGGGTGATGCAGCAAGCTGGACCCCTACATCGGAGCCACGGTTCTCCCACGCCACTTTATGGTGGCGAAGCATATGTTGACACAGGGCCGTGGTGCCAACATTGGGACCCTGGCCACGCTTCACCTTCCGCCAACATATCTTGCATGTGGCTATGTGAACCTCCTCCGGATGCTTGATGAAAAACTGCCACACCGCCGAGTAGCTGATTTTCCCACCAACAGTCCGCACTAATTGACTGCTACTTCCGCCATCTCCTGCAACCCCTGTTCCACTTCCTCATGGGAAGGTAGGCTGCCGCGAAGCAGGTGGTCTCCCTTGGGCATGTTTGGCTCCAGAATTTCCACTTCTGCCACCATGCAGACTGACAACCATGCAACCACCTTGCTGGCTCAGCTGCTGCCTCAGCTGCTGCCTCATGGGCAACCTGCAACTCTCTTCTCCTAATGATGATGAAGCCCCTTCTGCACCTGGGCTCCCAATTGCGATCGGCTTCATCATCATCAACAATTGTCTGCAAGTCACTGATGTCCTCCTCAGGTTCCTCAACAGTGTCTGCTTCAGGACCTTGAATGCTGGCAAAACCGGCTCCCACATCACTCTCCTTATCACTACTTTCCCGCCTAGCGGGGGAAGCGGCAGATGTCTCCTCCACTTCTTGGCTGAGCAGTAGCTGCTTACTGTCCTCTATTAGATCGTCCTCACTGAATAGTGAAGCTGAACCCACAGCATAAGATACTTCTTTAGGGGAGGGAACAGCATAGGACAGAGGCAATGAGAGGACAGAGACTGCTCTTGGGCCATGCCAACTAAGTGTTGTGTCTGAGGAACCCACCGACTGTTGAATGGGGGTGTCAGATGTCACTTGTGATGAAGTGGATGACCGACAATCGACAATGGCAGATGGGTTGCTGGTCGTGTGATGAAGTGGATGACTATGTTAACCAATCGACAACGGCAGATGGGTTGCTGGTCGAGACACGACCGCTAGCTGATAACGGGAGCTCAGGCCTCTCGCTGCGACTCATCGCCCCAAGTCTGCAATGACCTCTGCCTGAAGGATTTAGGCCTCTGACACTCCTCTGTGCACGTCCTGCACTTCTCTGCCTGACATACTTAGTGCGTATATGAGGGGAGTACAATACGGTTCACTACGCTTAAAACAGTATTTGTCTAGAACAGCAGCAGGTGTGCACTTTTGGCTGTCCTTTCACAGTATCTAGGCCCTTGACAGATTAACAGGTACAAAATAGTACATTACTTAGATGTAGGTATGTGGTATGCACTGATAAGGGGAGAAAAATGCTCTACAGTACACTTAAAAAAGTATCTGTGTACAACACCAGCTGGTGAGTACTTTTGCCTGGACTTGTATGAACTTATGAGGACAGAAAAATGCGCTACAGTACGCCTTAAAACTCTGTATTTTTGTAAAACAACAGTCGGTGATTACTTTTGTCTGTCCTTTCACAGTATCTAGGCCCTTGACAGAATAACAGGTACAAAATAGTACACTACTTAGATGTACGTATGCAGTATGCACTTATGAGGGCATAAAAATGTGCTACAGTACACCTAAAAACTCTGTATTTTTGTAAAACACCAGGCGGTGATTACTTTTCTGTCCTTTTACAGTATATAGATCCTTGACAGATTTACAGGTACAAAATAGTACACTTCTTAGATGTACGTATACGGTATGGATTTATGAGGGCAGAAAAATGTGCTACAGTACTCTTTAAAAAAGCATATCATTGTAAAACACCAGCAGTACACAACAGTGCTGCAGCACAAAAAAAAGCTGTGTACTAAACACAAAATTGCACTCTGTCAAAGTCTATTAGGAATGGACTGCTGGGTATTATACCGTCTACAGACTAGTATAACCAGCAGATGATTTTTTTTATGGAACAAAGACAATGAATTGGGCTGAAAAAATATTCCTGCCTCCTCTGCTAAGGTTTATGAAGTTGAGGCAGCTTGTTGAAATGTATGAGGCAAATGTATGAGGCAGCTATCTGACCCTCTTTGTAATGCTATGACGAAGAAAGTGATTTAGAGGTTAATGCCTGCAGCTGCAGTAAACATCCTTTTCAGTGAAAAAAAAATTGCTCTCCGTCCACGAGAACGCGGACGTGACTACGAAGATGTTAAACGCTACTGGACTGCGCTTTTCTCTGCTGTAACACACACACATACAGGCTTTGCGTCCTATGATCCTTCTGCAGTGTATTGTAATGAAGTGAGGAGCAGGAATTATGGCTGCCGATTATATAGGGCTTTGACATCATAGGGGTGACTGGCTGCTGATAGGCTGCATTCTACATGTGATTCAGGGTCATCCTGTCTACTTCCCTTCCCGCCTCGCCTTCCCGCCTTCCCAGCGTTCCTTGCCCCATGTACTGACATGTGGATCCACCATTTTGGATGCCCTAGAGCCTGCACTGCATTAAATGGAGTTTAATGAAGCGATTCACGTGATAGAATCGCGCGATATTCGCATTAGTTGGAAATCAAATATTTCCTATGTGACCTGATAAAGAGGCTGTCCCGCCCCTCGAAACATGTAGTTTTGATACTACTTGCTACTTTTGTTTCTTGTTTTGGTTTTATATTGGCAATAAAAGCCTTTTTTCCTTTAAACCTATACTTGAGTCCAAGTAACAGAACTCCAATCAGTGAAGAGCATGGGATCCACAGCACTTCTGGACACCAGTTTATGTAAAATACAAAAGCTTTATTTCTTTCTTCATTGAAACATAGTAGGGGTAAAAAAAAAAAAAATTGGTAAAATCAGACCAACGCGTTTTGGCAAACATAAGCCTTTTTCAGGGTCATCTCTGGGAAAAGATATTCAGCCGAATAAATATTCACCATATCACAAAACCCCATCCCCACTAGCACATCACTTCCTAATCCTAATCTTGCTGTAACCCTTTACTTGCTGACCCATAGTAAATGGCTTGATACCTATAAGTGTACATTACTCATAGTAACCCTGAATAGGGATTGTACCTATCAGCACAAACCCTATAATGCTTGATTCAGGACAATTGCTAAGCCAGAGGACATGAACAAAAACTGTAGATTAATAAAACAGCATTACATCAGATCTGAAACTCATTCCCTCCGGAGCTCTGGTCGCCATTTTCATGATTCAGTAGATCTCTCTTGTGTGTAATTTATGGACTCTGTCACCTCCTCTGGGTGACTTGGTAACGTGTTCAATTGGTATGACCTTCATATGAGTAACGCTACGTCCATGTACTTCTCTAAAGTGCTTCGACACACCGGACAGTGCGCGTGTGTGAACGCTGCTCACTGTCCGAGCGCCCGCAATATGTTCGGAGATTCTGGGATTTAACTTGCGGGTCATGGAACCTATATATTATTTCCTGCATTCCGTACAGGAAATGCAGTAATCCACATGGTCGGTTTCACAAGATATATATGTTTTAATAGGATAGGTACAATGATTTGTGTCTGAAGTAACATGTCCTGACTTTATCATATGCCGGCATGGTGGACAATGACATCTACCACATGGGACGCTGCCAATATGTTTTAACCAGTTGTTGCCCTGCTTGGTGTTTGATGGATCTCTCACAAAAAAACTAGGTGAAATCCTATTACCAATAGTGGTGCTTCTCTTTACAACGCAACGCCATCCAGATTTTAGTATTTCACACAACTGTGAATCTTGTTTCAAAATGGATAAATTATTTTGTATGATATATTTGATTTGTGTAAACCGATTGGAAAAAATTGTGGAAAATACCACTGGATTTTTTGCCAGACCCCCTTTATGTGATAGTGAGCGTTTGGTCTTGCTCATGCTCTGATAAATTCTCCCACAGGGAGATTCTGAATGGTATGATGTTCATGACTACTGTTAGCTTGTAAAAGGGAATTACGAGAAATGGGTTTTCTTTATAATTTTGTTTCTAGCTTCATGTTTTTCCCATCAACAAGAAAAATGAATGTCCAAAAAAAACATGTCATATTTGCTGTAACTCAAAGTAAACTGTAAATTATCATGATTATTGTTGAGATAGTGTTCAAATTAAGTTATGACCTGTTTGTCCAAGGGCCCCCGCCACATCACCAGTATGTTATCTATATAGCAAACCATGCCAGGTGATGTGGCGGAGGAAGGGGTTGTCAGGAGTGTGGATGGATCTTTTCTCCCACCATGTATAGGTTTGCCAATGAGGGTGAGAATTTGGCCCCCATTGGAAAACCACATACCTGTAGGAGAAAAGATCCTTTAAACTAAAAAAAAGTTGTGTGTCAAAAGGAAACAGGTTATGTCCAAGATGAATTGCTGAATTGTTTTCGTTTGATGGATCTTTCCTCCTACAGGTATGTGGTTGTCCAATGGGGGCCAAATTCTCGCCCTCATTGGAAAACCTATACATGACCTGGTGGGAGGAAGGATCCATCCACACTCCTGACAACCCCTTCCTCCGCCACATCACCTAGAATGGTCGCTATATAGATGACATACTGGTGGTGTGGCGGGGCCCTTGAACAAACAGGTCACAACTCAATTTGATAATCTCAACAATAATCATGATAATTTACAGTTTACTTTGAGTTACAGCAAATATGTTTTTTTTGGACATAAATTTTTTGTTGATAGGGAAATTATGAAGCTAGAAACAAAATTACATAGAAAACCCATTTCTGATAATTCCCTATTACGCGCTAACAGTAGTCATGAACGTCATACCATTCAGTATCTCCCTGTGAGCACGACATGCTTGTTCTAATGATTTTTTGTTTGATCAGGAATGTGCCAACATTAAAGAAAGACTCCTAAATAGGGGCTACCATCATAGCACTATTTCCAGAGTGGAGGGTATTGCCAGATCTAAACCCAGATCAGAATATTTATATCTGGGGGGGGGCAAGACCAAATGCTCACTATCACATACACACAAAGGGGGTCTGGCAAAAAATTAGTTTACACAAATCAAAAATATCATACAAGATAATTTATCCATTTTGAAACAAGATTCACTGTTGTGTGAAATTCTAAAATCTGGATGGCGTTGCGTTGTTAAGAGAAACACCACTATTGGTAATAGAATTTAACCTAGTTTTTTTGTGAGAGACCCCTCAAACACCAAGCAGGGCAACAACTGGTTAAAACATATTGGCAGAATCCCATGTGGTAGATCTCGTTGTCCACTATACCGGCATATGATAAAGTCAGGAAATGTTACTTCAGACACAAATAACTGTACTTATCCTATTAAAACATATATAAAATGTGAAACCGAACATGTGGTTTACTGCATTTACTGCATGCAGGAAACAATATTTAGGTTCCATGACCCGCAAGTTAAAATGCAGAATCTCCGAACATATTGCAGGTGCACGGACAGTGGGCACTGTCCGGTGCGTCCAAGCACTTTAGAGAAGTACATGAAGGTAGCGTTACTCATATGAAGGTCATACCAATTGAACACGTTACCAAGTCACCTAGAGAAGGTGACAGAGTCTGTAAATTACACACAAGAGAGATCTACTGGATCATGAAAATGGCGACCAGAGCTCCAGAGGGAATGAGTTTCAGATCTGATGTAATGCTGTTTTATTAATCTACAGTTTTTTGCTCATGTCCTCTGGCTTAGGAATTGTCCTGAATCAAGCATTATAGGATTTGTGCTGATAGGTACAATCCCTATTCAGGGTTACTATGAGCAACATACAATTATAGGTATCAAGCCATTTACTATGGGTCAGCAAGTAAAGGGTTACTGCAAAATTAGGATCAGGAAGTGATGTGCTAGTGGGGGTGCGGTTTTCGTGATATAGTGTATATTTATTCAGCTGAATATCTTTTCCCAGAGAGGACCTTCATGCGTCTGTCTGATTTTACCCTTTTTTTTTTAACCCCTACTATGTTTTTAATGAAGAAAGAAATAAAGCTTTTGTATTTTACATATACTGATGTCCAGAAGTGCTGAGGATCCTATGCTCTTCAGTGAGTGTAGTTCTGTTCCCTACCTACCTTGTTTGCGGCAGCAACGCCCTGACAGCACCTGGGCCAGAGGGAATCGTGATTCTGCATGTTGAAGTAGGTGATTGAACTTTTTTCTATGTTTATGCTTTGAATATACTTGAGTTCACCTCGTTTTGTGGCACCACTTAACTGAAGACATCACCGTGGAGAAGCGCCTACAGAAGTAGTACTTTTCTTTCTCCTCATCCACTAGAGGATACCACATTACAAAGAACTATTGGTCACACACAAAACAAGCCCCTCATATAGGTTTGTAGATGGAAAAATAAAAAAGGTCGCTGGAACCTTTTTCATCATTTGATCCTACAGCTAATGCTATGTGGAGTGGAAGTCACTTTCCCTAAGTGTAAGTTACATAGAAATACACAGAACAGGACCAGAAAAGCAATCTAAATGGTTGTGCTGAGAGAGAGCAGCAGCCCACATGAGTACATATACCATCTTACTGCTGGACAGGGAGCACAAAAATCCTGGAGTGCTCCTTTAAGGGGTAAAGAGAAATGCTCCAGAAGCATACAGCATTGCTTACCTGTCTGCCCCAGTTCTGAAACCACCAAAACCTATTTTGTTTTGTGGGTTTATACCTCTTTACTGCTGATGCTCAAAATCACTACTTCCTAGTTAGTAGATGCTATAATTCCCGGAATGCAATGTTTTCCCTCCCCTTTTTATCACAGTCCTCCCAGCATGCACACTACCCTCCCACAGCAACATCTTGTGAATATGCAAACATTGATTTGATACATATTAGAATTGTAAAAAATGTTATGGTTTCATGGTTATGATTAGAGATGATCAGTGATTCGATTTGACACGAACTTCTCGGCTCGGCAGTTGCTGACTTTAGCCTGCATAAATTAGTTCAGCTTTCAGGTGCTCCGGTGGGCTGGAAAATGTGGATAAAGAGTCTTCTAGGACTGTATCCACCTTTTCTAACCCACTGGAGCACCTGAAAGCTAAACTAATTTATGCAGGATAAAGTCAGCAACTGCCGAGCCGAGAAGTTTGTGACGAATCGAATCACTGTAACTTCACTCATGTCTAGATATGATTAGGGATGAGCGAATCAAATGTGACGAATCCGAATTCATTGGGAATTTCAGTAAAAATTCCATTTGCAATGGATGTAAATATCTCCGCAATTCGATCGCGTAAATCGCTTCATTAAACTCCATTTAGTGCGGTCCAGGCTCCAGGGCATCTAAAATGGCGGATCCACATGTGGGGACATAGGGCAAAGAATCCTGGGGAGGTGGGAACAAGGATCGGCGGGATGACCCTGAATAACATGCAGCATGCCGCCTATCAGCAGCCAGCTACCCCTGTAATGTCACAGCCCTATATAATTGGCAGCCATCTTGCAGCCAGTAACTTCAGCCTTTTATTGCAGAAAGAGGGACAGATAGCAGTGTGTGTTGCACAGAAAAGCATTTATACAGCAGCGATTCACCTCCCAGTCACACCAGCGTTCTATTGCAGAGAGAGACAGAGAGCAGTGTGTTGCGCAGAAAAGCTTTTTTACAGCAGCGATTCACCTCAAGCCCAAATCCAGCCTAGAAGTGAGATTGAGAGAGAGAGAGAGTGCAATTTTGGGTGTAGTACACAGCGACTGTGTGCTGCAGCACTGGTGTCTACAACAACTGAAAAGCTAATAGTAGCCAGCCAGTTAGGATGAGCAGAGAACTAAAAGCATGTTGTCCTCTATTAAGTGTAACCTGTGCGTACATCTAAGTGGTGTACCATTGTGTTCCTGTTTCTTAAGGGCCTAGATACTGTAAAAGGCCAGGCAAAAGTACACACCTGCTGTTTTAAGCGTACTGGAGTGCATTGTCCTCCCCTCATAATTGCATACCACATACGTACATCCATGTGTTGTACCATTTTGTTCCTGTTAAAGTCTTAAGTGGTGGACTCTGCACCTTTCAGAGAACTGATGGCTTGTGCCGAGCTGAGGTGGAGAGTCTCAAGCCGTCATTTCTTTGAGAAAAAGGCAGTACCAGCCCTGCACAATTTTGTGGAACAGAAGGTGGGCCAGTCCTTGAGCCTGTCGGTGTGTCCCAAAGTGCACGGCAGCACCGACGTGTGGAGCTGTAACTACGGTCAGGGACAATACATGTCCTTTACGGCCCACTGGGTAAATGTGGTTCCTGCACAGCCACAACAGCAACTTGGACAGGTCAAGCCTCTTCCGCCTCCATGCTCTCCGGCTGTTGGTCCTGTGACAGTATGCGACTTCGCCACCTCATCCTCCACCGTGTCCTCAGCCTCCACTTCACGGACACATACCATGTGTGCAAGGCACAGCGGTGTCATGTTGTTCTTCACATGGTTTGCCTTGGCGAACTGAGTCATACAGGGGTGGAACTACTAAAAGTCATTCATTAAGAAATCAAGTCATGGCTTACTCCACGATAACTGGAAATGAGAACCATGGTGACCGACATCTTGTCTGCGCTCCGACAAGGAAGCCTGAGACATGCGCCCTGCATGGCACACGTGTTCCCCCCATCTGCAAGACATCCTAACAATGGGAAGAAAACTTTGCATGCACTTCAGCCACTCGTACACCGTAAAGCACACCCTCCTTGAGCTGCAGCTTCAGAACAGTATCCCCAAACATAGTCTAATTTGCGACGTTTCCTCACATTGGAATTCCACCCTCCATATGTTGGACCAACTATACGAACAGAGAAAAGCCATCACCAATTTCTTGATGATCCAAGCGGATAGGGGGACTCCCCTGTGTATTGTTATTCAATATCAACCAGTGGCAGCTCATACTTGACAACTGCCGTTTGCTCAGATCCTTTAAGGAAGCCACATTATTACTCAGTTGGCAGAATTACGGGATGAACGACGTCATTCCACTGCTTCATCTACTACAACACATGTTGGAAACAAAGGCTGGTCAGGGCACTGGAAACCTGGCGCCTACATCTCAGGGTCACATGAGCCCTGTGAGGGTTGAACTGGAGGAGGAGGAACGGGAGGGGAACAGAGGAACACAGTTTAGGTTTCGTGAAATGGGTGGTTTTTCTAGTCATCTGACAGGAGAGGAGGATCAGGAGCAGCTAGAGGGTTATGAGGAAGGTGAAACAGAGGACCTAGACACCGTGGCAGTATGCAGTGGAGATGGAGGCAAGGAGTCCCTCTGTGTCAATTGCACAAATGACACGATGCAGGTTCACTTGTTTGTGTAGTGACCATTCGGCAGCGGGATGACATCTGGCTCTCTACCTTATTGGACCCTCACTACTGACTCAAAATGGGGGTCTTTTTACACCCACTGGGAGGGGTGGGGTGGCAGGAAAAGTATCAGCTCCATAAGCAGCAGTTTGAGTCTACAGTTGCTCATGAGTAGCTTTCTTAACCCGCATAATGAAGCAACTCATCAGAAATAGTTAGAGCTGGGGCAGGACCAGCAGGTGGTGGCATACTTTGACATGACCATGCCAACACACCTAGAAGATCCACTGGACTTCTGGGCAGCCAAACGTGATTTGTGCGCGCAACTAGCAGAGTTTGCCCTGCAAAAGCTGTCCTGTCCTACCAGTAGTGTGCCATGAAAGCGGGTGTTTAGTGTGGCGGGGGCCATAGTAACCCCAAGGAGAACTTGTCTGTCCACGAAAAATGTGGAGAGACTGACCTTTTGTGAAGATGAATCAGGCAAGGATCATCCAGGATTGCCACCCACCAATGCCTGATGCATCAGAGTAGATTGACCATGGTGCCACACCAACACTTCACAAATATGGATAGTGCTAAACATATTTAAGGCGCTGCTCCCCAGTTACAGACATTCCTCCGCATCAGACCACAAGTAAGTATTGAGGACATGCATTACGTAAAACGTAACTTTTAATAATATTCTTAGGATAAAAATAAAATTTACCCCCCTAAAAAATTTAAATCAAAAGGAAAGGTGTGAAAAAAAAACACCATGTGCCACCAACACCACTAAGTATTGATGTGATGCAAAGACCTCTAAAAAGTGGAAGGGAACAACGTATGGTCCATTGTAACTGGTGCACACCTTTCCTATTGTTTAATTTAAAAAAATTTGGGATCCATATATTTTATTCTAAGCATATTATTAAAAGTTAAGTTTTACGTAATGCATATCCTCAAGACTTACTTGTCCACACTGACACTTTTACAAAAGAGACCATTTTCTTCTGTCTACCTACCTCAGCTACTTTCTGATCCTGCCATCTGCCTGATGCCACATATCTGATGCTAAGTTCTTCTTTTTTCACCCACCTTCGTCACCGGGTACTGGTACTGCCACCCACCGCACCACTCTGTCATCGGGTCACTTTCAGGACTCCTGATGCTGCTGCTGCCACCATATTGTTACGCCGAGCGCTCCGGGTCCCCTCTCCTCTCCGGAGTGCTTGCAGCGTTCTCCTGTTCGCAGCGCCCCGGTCAGACCCACTGACCAGGAGCGCTGCGATAATGTCCCTAGCCGGTATGCGGGCCCGCTCCCTAGGGCGCGCGTGCGCCGGCTCTCTGCGATTTAAAGGGCCGGTGCACCACTGATTGGCGCCTGGTTCTAATTAGTGTGTTCACCTGTGCACTTCCCTATATAACCTCACTTCCCCTTCCCTTCCTTGCCGGATCTTGTTGCCATTGAGCCAGTGAAAGCGTTCCTTGTGTGTCCCAAGCCAGTGTTCCAGACCTTTTGCCATTGCCCCTGACTACGATCCTTGCTGCCTGCCCTGACCTTCTGCTACGTCCGACCTTGCTCTTGCCTAATCCCTTGTACCGCGCCTATCTCAGCAGTCAGAGAGGTTGAGCCGTTGCCGGTGGATACGACCTGATTGCTACCGCCGCTGCAAGACCATTCCGCTTTGCGGCGGGCTCTGTTGAATACCAGTAGCAACTTAGAACCGGTCCGCCGGCACGGTCCACGTCAATCCCTCTCTGACACAGAGGATCCAGCCAGCCGAATCCTGACAGTAGATCCGGCCATGGATCCCGCTGAGGTCCCGCTGCCAGTTGTCGCTGACCTTACCACGGTGGTCGCCCAGCAGTCGCAACAGATAGCGCAACATAACCATCAGCTGTCTCAACTGACTGTTATGCTACAGCAGCTTCTACCACAGCTTCAGCAACCATCTCCTCTGCCAGCTCCTGCACCTCCTCCGCAGCGAGTGGCCGCATCCAGTCTCTGTTTATCATTGCCGGACAAGTTCGATGGGGACTCTAGACTTTGCCGTGGTTTTCTCTCGCAGTGTTCCCTGCATTTAGAGATGATGTCGGACCAATTTCCAACTGAACGGTCAAAGGTGGCTTTCGTGGTTAGTCTCCTGTCTGGGAAGGCCCTGTCATGGGCCACACCGCTCTGTGACCGCAATGATCCTGTCACGGCCTCCGTACAGTCTTTCTTCGCAGAGATTTGTAGTGTCTTCGAGGAAACAGCCCGAGCTTCTTCTGCCGAGACTGCCCTGCTGAACCTGGTCCAGGGTAATTCTTCAGTAGGCGAGTATGCCATCCAATTTCGTACTCTCGCCTCCGAATTATCTTGGAATAACGAGGCCCTCTGCGCGACCTTCAAAAAAGGCCTATCCAGTAACATCAAAGATGTGCTGGCCGCACGAGAAATCCCTGCCAACCTGCATGAACTTATTCATTTGGCCACCCGCATTGACATGCGTTTTTCCGAAAGACGCCAGGAGCTACGTCAGGATATGGACTTAGTTCGCACTAGGCGGTTTCTCTCCCCGGCTCCTCTCTTCTCTGGTCCACTGCAATCTGTTCCTGTGCCTTCCGCCGTGGAGGCTATGCAAGTAGACCGGTCTCGCCTGACACCCCAAGAGAGGACACGCCGCCGCAATGAGAACCTATGCCTGTACTGTGCCAGTACCGAACACTTCTTGAAGGATTGTCCTATCCGTCCTCCACGTCAGGAAAGACGCACTCCGATCCCGCACAAAGGTGACACAGCTCTAGGTGTGAACTCTGCTTCTCCACGTCTTACTGTGCCTGTGCGGATTTCTTTTTCTAACACCTCCTTCTCAGCTGTGGCCTTCTTGGATTCTGGATCTGCAGGAAATTTTATTTTGGCCTCTTTCGTTAACAGGTTCAACATCCCAGTGACCAGTCTCGCCAGACCTCTCTACATTGCCTGAGTTAATGGTGAAAGATTGGACTGTACTGTGTGTTACCGCACAGAACCCCTGTTAATGTGCATTGGACCTCATCACGAAAAAATTGAATTTCTGGTCCTCTCTAACTGCACTTCTGAAATTCTTCTCGGACTGCCTTGGCTTCAACGCCATTCCCCTACCCTGGACTGGACCACCGGGGAAATCAAGAACTGGGGTACTTCTTGCTACAAAAAATGCCTCACGTCTGCTCCCAGTCCTGCCAGTCAAGCCCCTATGGCTCCTCCTATACCAGGTCTCCCCAAGGCCTATCTGGACTATGCCGATGTTTTTTGCAAAAAACAAGCAGAGACTTTGCCTCCTCACAGGCCTTATGACTGCCCTATTGATCTCCTTCCTGGTACTACTCCACCCCGGGGCAGAATCTATCCTCTGTCAGCTCCTGAAACACAAGCCATGTCGGATTACATCCAAGAAAATTTAAAAAGGGGATTTATCTGCAAGACTTCCTCCCCTGCCGGAGCAGGGTTCTTCTTTGTCTCCAAAAAAAGACGGTTCCTTACGGCCACCATGCATCGATTACCGCGGTCTTAATAAGATCACTATAAAAAAAACGCTATCCCCTGCCTCTTATCTCGGAACTCTTTGACCGCCTACGTGGCGCTAACATCTTCACCAAATTGGATTTAAGAGGTGCATATAATCTCATCCGCATCAGGGAAGGGGACGAGTGGAAGACCGCATTTAACACCAGAGACGGACACTTTGAATATCTGGTTGTGTCCTTTGGGCTCTGCAACGTCCCTGCTGTCTTCCAGAACTTTGTAAATGAAATTTTTCGTGATTTGTTATATACCTGTGTTGTGGTCTACTTGGACGGCATTTTGATTTTCTCTTCTAACCTCGAAGAACACCGCCGTCATGTCCGCCTGGTTCTCCAGAGACTCCGTGACAATCAATTATATGCCAAGATGGAAAAATGTCTCTTTGAATGCCAATCTCTTCCCTTCCTAGGATATTTAGTCTCTGGCCAGGGACTTCAAATGGACCCAGACAAACTGTCAACCGTGTTAGATTGGCCACGCCCCTCCGGACTCCGAGCTATCCAACGTTTCTTGGGGTTTGCCAATTACTACCGACAATTTATTCCACATTTTTCCACCATTGTGGCCCCAATTGTGGCCCTAACCAAGAGAAACGCCAACCCTAAGTCCTGGCCTCCTCAAGCGGACGAGGCATTCAACCGTCTCAAAACTGCCTTTTCTTCTGCTCCCGTACTCTCCAGACCTGATCCATCTAAACCCTTCTCACTGGAGGTAGACGCCTCCTCGGTGGGAGCCGGAGCTGTACTCCTACAAAAAAAACTCTTCTGGACATAACGTTACTTGTGGTTTCTTTTCTAGGACCTTCTCTCCGGCGGAGAAAAATTACTCCATTGGTGATCGAGAACTGCTGGCCATAAAACTAGCCCTCGAGGAATGGAGGCACCTGCTGGAGGGGTCCAAATACCCAATTATCATATACACAGATCACAAGAATCTCTCTTATCTTCAGTCTGCCCAACAGCGGAACCCACGCCAGGCTAGGTGGTCGTTGTTTTTTGCCCGTTTTAGCTTTGAGATTAATTTTCGCCCTGCTGACAAGAACATAAGGGCTGACGCCCTCTCTCGTTCCTCGGATGCCTCCGAAATGGAAGCCCCCCTGCAGCACATTGTTCCTCCTGAGTGTCTGCTCTCCGCTTACCCAGCTTCCATCAGACAAATTCCTCCTGGAAAGACCTTCGTCCCTCCACGCCAGCGCCTCAGGATCCTAAGGTGGGGACACTCCTCACACCTCGCCGGCCATGCTGGCGTCAAAAAGTCCATCCAGCTCATCTCTCGATTTTATTGGTGGCCTACCCTGGAAGTAGATGTTGCTGATTTTGTTCAGGCTTGTACAGTCTGTGCCCGGGACAAGACTCCTCGTCAGAAGCCTGCCGGCCTCCTTCATCCTCTACCTGTTCCTGAGCTACCATGGTCTCAGATTGCCATGGACTTTATAACAGACCTGCCTTTATCCCATGGCAACACAGTCATTTGGGTGGTCGTTGATCGTTTCTCCAAGATGGCACATTTTATTCCACTTCCAGGTCTTCCTTCTGTGCCACAGTTGGCGAAACAATTTTTTGAGCACATTTTTCGCCTTCACGGGCTTCCCACGCATATCGTCTCGGATAGAGGCGTTCAATTTGTGTCGAAATTCTGGAGGGCCCTCTGTAATCAACTTAAAATCAAACAAAATTTCTCGTCTTCCTATCATCCCCAATCCAATGGGCAAGTGGAGAGTTAACCAGGTTCTTGGTGACTATTTGCGACATTTTGTTTCCTCCCGCCAGGATGATTGGGCCAATCTTCTACCCTGGGCCGAATTCTCGTACAATTTCAAAGTCTCTGAATCCTCCGCTAAATCCCCGTTCTTTGTGGTGTACGGCCGTCACCCTCTTCCCCCCACTCCCACGCCTTCTGGTTTGCCCGCTGTTGATGAGGTTACCCGGGACTTCTCCACCATCTGGAAAGAGACTCAAAAATCCCTCATACAGGCCTCATCTCGGATGAAGAAACATGCCGACAAAAAAAGAAGAACTCCTCCTGTCTTTGTTCCTGGAGACAAAGTGTGGCTCTCTGCCAAGAATATCCGCTTCCGTGTCCCCAGTTATAAACTGGGACCACGTTATCTTGGACCCTTTAAAATCAAGTGCCAAATCAATCCTGTCTCCTACAAACTCCTTCTTCCCCCTTCTCTCCGTATTTCTAACGCTTTTCATGTCTCTCTCCTTAAACCGCTTATCCTTAACCACTTCTCTCCCAAGGTTGTTGCTCCTACTCCTGTCTCCGGGTCCTCAGATGTCTTCTCGGTTAAAGAAATTCTCGCGTCTAAGACTGTCAAAGGTAAAAAAAAAATTTTTTGGGTTGATTGGGAGAATTGCGGCCCAGAGGAGAGGTCATGGGAACCCGAGGATAACATTCTCGACAAGGACCTAATTCACAAATTTTCAGGTTCCAAAAAGAGGGGGAGACCCAAGGGGGGGTACTGTTACGCCGAGCGCTCCGGGTCTCCGCTCCTCCCCGGAGCGCTCGCAGCGTTCTCCTGTTCGCAGTGCCCCGGTCAGACCCGCTGACCGGGAGCGCTGTGATAATTTCCCTAGCCGGGATGCGATTCGCGATGCGGGACGCGCCCGCTCGCGATTCGCATCCCAGTCCGCTTACCAGACTCGTTCCCCGTCTGTTCTGTCCCGGCGCGCGCGGCCCCGCTCCCTAGGGCGCGCGTGCGCCGGCTCTCTGCGATTTAAAGGGGCGGTGCACCACTGATTGGCGCCTGGTTCTAATTAGTGTGTTCACCTGTGCACTTCCCTATATAACCTCACTTCCCCTTCCCTTCCTTGCCGGATCTTGTTGCCATTTTGCCAGCGAAAGCGTTCCTTGTGTGTCCCAAGCCAATGTTCCAGACCTTTTGCCGTTGCCCCTGACTACGATCCTTGCTGCCTGCCCTGACCTTCTGCTACGCCCGACCTTGCTCTTGCCTAATCCCTTGTACCGCACCTATCTCAGCAGTCAAAGAGGTTGAGCCGTTGCCGGTGGATACGACCTGGTTGCTACCGCCGCTGCAAGACCATCCCGCTTTGCGGCGGGCTCTGGTGAATACCAGTAGCAACTTAGAACCGGTCCGCCGGCACGGTCCACGCCAATCCCTCTCTGACACAGAGGATCCAACTCCAGCCAGCCGAATCCTGACACATATGTTCTCCTCATGCTGATTCCAGCTCCAATCTATCTCATTTTGCCACCGTATGTTATCTTTATGCTGCTGCCACCTCCAGGCTGTGTCATTAAGCCACTATATGGTCTCCTCATGCTGCTGCCACCTCCATGCTGTGTCATTCAGCCACTATAGGGTCTCCTCATGCTGCCGCCACCTCCATGCTGGGTCATTCAGCCACTATATGGCATCCTCATGCTGCCGCCAACTTCAGGCTGTGTCATTCAGCCACTATATGGTCTCCACATGCTGCCGCCACCTCCACGCTGTGTCATTAAGCTACTATATGGTCTCCTCATGCTGTCGCCTATTCCACACTGGGTCATTCAGCCACTATATGGTCTCCATGGCAATCGCACTCACCATTCAGTGAAAAGGTTTTTCTTTACTGTAGTCCGTTAGGCATTAACAGCAATGATGCCGGTATAACAAAGAGCGGAGGCAGAGGTGGTCCAACCACCTCTGCCTCCGCTCTTTGTTATACCTGCATCATTGCTGTTAATGCCTAACGGACTACAGTAAAGAATAACCTTTTCACTGAATGGTGAGTGCGATTTCCTTTATTTCTCTTTTATACATACCATTTCTTGGATTTGCATCAGCACCCCATACTACAGGAATTAGGTGAGGTTCTTCGGTCTACCACAGGTGTATACCTAATTGCCACCTAGCTGCAGCAGTGCCGGTTTTCTTTCTGCTTTGTGGACTATATGGTCTCCTCATGCTGCCGCCAACTCCAGGCTGTGTCATTTAGCCACGATATGGTATCCTCATGCTGCCGCCCCCTCCAAGCTGTGTCATTCAGCCATTATATATGGTCTCCTCATGCTGCCACCACCTCCACGCTGTGTCCTTCAGACACTATATGGTCTCCTCATGCTGCCGCCATCTCCACGCTGGGTCATTTAGCCACTATATGGTACCCTCATGCTGCCGAAAACTCCAGGCTGTGTCATTCAGCCACTATATGGTCCCCTCATGCTGCTGCCACCTCCACGCTGTGTCATTTAGCCGCTATATGGTCTCCTCATGCTGCTGCCACCTCCAAGCTGTGCCATTCAGCCATTATATGTCTCCTCATGCTGCCGCCACCTCCATGCTGTGTCATTCTGCCACTCTATGGTCTCCTCATACTGATTCCACCTCCAGGCTCTGTCATTGTGCCGCTCTGCGACAGTGATTCTAATAGCGATGCCTCTGATCTGCATGTCATACTGAATAACAGTATTATTTCACTAACCCAGCACACATCCTATGCGAGTTACAGCAAGGCAAAGTGTTCTACACCCCTATTGGGGCTCTCTGTTCGCCTGAAATAGCCATTTTAATAGCGATTTCAGCAAATAAGTTGGAACCTAAACAAATTTTGGGGGAAAATTTGTCGGATCGGGCAAATCAAATTTTTTTAAAATTTGCTCATCTCTAGTTATGATATGTCTGCAATCATTTCAACAGTCAGTTCATATTGTGATAACTCAGGATTGCTATGGCAAGCCCCCCAGCAGGGGGTTGTAAGCCACAGGTTCTGGACACTGCGCTATACATAGGTATCATATACTTCAGGTTATTGACTTCACAATAGCTCCACCTTTAATAGAATTATTCCTGTTTACAAAGAAAACAGTTCTGATGAAATTTTAGGTAACTGCTATATATATATATAAATATATTATTCCCTTTCATTTTGCTAAAATCTAATCATGATGTTAAAGTTGCCCCTTAATACACTTTATTTCTAGCTAACATAAAGAACAAACAGGAATCAGTTAATACAGTTTATTAAGGGTAAGATTTGTAGACACACCATTACATTTAAGCTCTATGAATTGTAAGGAGAAAACAAAACGGGACAATTACCGCTCACGCATTAAATTGGATCGTTTAAAGGGGACAAACGTGTTAACTAGCACTTAAAAAGAGATTACTTACATTCCTGTTTGCCAGTCAGAGGTCAGTGAAGTAAATGCATGTGGATTTGGAGCCATTTAACAGTGCTCTGCTGGACAGTACTTTTTATCTGTCACAGAACATTGGCACCAACAGATAGAATGCTCATGCATTTTTGAAAGTAAGTTATCAAAACCTTTCAACACAAGAATTTTCTGAAAACTGATTTAGCTGGTAGAGATTTTGGAAAAAAATTAGAAAATAATTTTGCTAGGTTTTACCATTTGACTGACTTAGGCTTCTTGCATACAACAGAGTGTTCGGAGGCTGTAGGGCTACACACCAGGTCATCTGATGCTTCTTCTATGGAATTTGACCTGACTGAAAAAAAGACTGTAATATATGCTATCCCTGCTACAGTTCCATCAGAAATTGTTCAGTGTGTAATACAGTAATTTGTAGGAAGCCTAGGCTGTATTTGGTCAGGTACATTATAGGCTCATTTGGAAACTGAATTTTTGTATTATGTGGACTCACACAGAACGATAATATATAGCCAGTGTCACATAGAGCAGGAGTAAGTGCAGCCGTAGGCTTACCCACGATACCTGACCCTTGACTTGACTTACCACCCTAAACGAAGGACCCCCAACTTTGCAACAGTCCCTATTCTGACGTGAAAATATAAATAAAATAACAAGCTTTATTAAACATATATAATAATTAAATAAAAAACATAAATAATGAGAATCAGCAATAGCCAGAAAAATGTGCTATGATCTAATGAAGACTATTCTCTTAAAGGTTTGCCGTTACCAGTTAAACACATACTGCAGAAAAGCACTGCGACATTGAGCACACATAGAAAAGGCAAACAAAAAATGAATAATAATAAGAGAAGAGAGACAACGTATACAGGTGATCTACTGGTGCACTGTGGGAGCCTGAGAAACCTATAGACAAAAGTGTGTTGGTATGAGACCTGAAAAAGTTAACAAGTACATCCATAGCAACATCACTGCACTAGAAAAATACACCAGCCCACGGAAGGGAAGAGAGGGTAAACACGCTGCCACAGTGCATCCGGAGTCACCACGTTATACTCACATCAGAGATCACACACAACCCCTACGCCGTTTCGCTACCCGCTTCGTCAGGGAGCGGGTAGCGAAACGGCGTAGGGGTTGTGTGTGATCTCTGATGTGAGTATAACGTGGTGACTCCGGATGCACTGTGGCAGCGTGTTTACCCTCTCTTCCCTTCCGTGGGCTGGTGTATTTTTCTAGTGCAGTGATGTTGCTATGGATGTAATTGTTAACTTTTTCAGGTCTCATACCAACACACTTTTGTCTCTAGGTTTCTCAGGCTCCCACAGTGCACCAGTAGATCACCTGTATACGTTGTCTCTCTTCTCTTATTATTATTCATTTTTTGTTTGCCTTTTCTATGTGTGCTCAATGTCGCAGTGCTTTTCTGCAGTATGTGTTTAACTGGTAACGGCAAACCTTTAAGAGAATAGTCTTCATTAGATCATAGCACATTTTTCTGGCTATTGCTGATTCTCATTATTTATGTTTTTTATTTAATTCTTATATATGTTTAATAAAGCTTGTTATTTTATTTATATTTTCACGTCTGGTGCATTTATTTGATAGGAGGTGTACTAAAGTGTTTGGCACCAAACGCAATTTACTTTTCAAGTTGAAAAGCAACTTTGGTCACATATCTTTAGTCCCTATTCTGAGTAAGGTGCAGGGCGTAGCAATGACAAAAGCAATAAAACATACAGTGCAAAGGTCAGAGTGCAGGTCAGGACACAGTTGGTTAAACATACACAGACCAAAGAGTAATCACAAAGCACGAGTAAAGAATAAATTAAATAAATTAACAACTATTTATCTGTCTAAGAGGCCAAGTCAAAACTAAGATAATGGTGAGGTACAGATTTAGAAACCATAAGAGTAGTCAGGTCACAAGCCTAGGTAATAACACAGATATGCAGGAATACAGCAGATACAGAGTCACACTATTACAGGCAATATGTAGAGGACAGACTGAAGTTTAAATAGCCCACCTCAGGAGTGTGTGGATGCCAAGGCTGTCATTGGCTCATCATCCATGCCTCCTGATTGGCCTGAGTGTCACTGTGTCAAGGAGCAAGACTATAGTCGAACACAGAAGTAGTTGGAACTACCAGAGGCTGACACACCCATTACAGCTAGTTCATTGATGCCCCATTACAGTATTAACATTGCTATAACTATCAAATACCTGTAATTTTATAAAGCAAAATAACACAGTAGAACTATGTGTAAAATATAGTAGTTGATTACGGTATCTGCTGGTTTAGAAGAGGTTTTCCAGTGAAAGAAACAACCTGTGTTTCTTAGACTTGTGCACAAGAAACATTTTCGTTTCCTTTCGTATTTTTATTTTTGGCAAAAAATTTTGGTTCAGTAATATTTTCGGTTTTGATTTTTCAGATACATTCAGTATTCGGGTGTTCGGTTTGATTTTTTGGATACATTCGGCATTCGGGTTTTTATTTTCTTTCGGATACATTTGGTATTCGGGTACATTCGGGTAAATCTTTTTATTCTTTTTTGGACTTTAGCGATCCTAAAAAATTATGGAGATACCTTTTTTATTAAAATTTCGTAGGGTACCATAAAAAAAAGTAATAAAAAAGATACAGTAGTGATGGAAAAAAATTGTATCTAACGAAATGTATCTTTTTTATTATGAAATGTTTATTAATTTTTAAACAGGGATCAATTTATGTGAGCAGGTAAAGCACTAAAAATTTAGCTGACAATAATAAAAATGTAGTGTGTGCGTGTTTTTCACTTTTTTTTTTAGGTAGTACTACTACTCCCAGCATGGAACACACTGTCCCATGATGGGAGTAGTAGTTACCTGTACTAATTGACAGATCACCGGGGTCCCTTGCGATCCTCTTGTATAATGTATAGATGCGGCGGCCGCTCTTCTCTGGTCCCTTGCACTCATGTATATATACACCTATTCAAATTTCCCGCAGAGCTGTGATTGGCCAGATGGTTCCAGCCAATCACAGCTCTCTGTGAGAAATAGGAATATGTGTATATATAAGGTAGTGCAGGGGACCATAGGAGAGCGCTGGCCGCTGCATCCATACATTATACAGGAACATCACAGCGGGTGTCAGGAGTGATACCCGCAGTGATCTTTCCTTAACTACAAGTACTACTACTCCCAACATGGAGTACACTCTGCTGTAGTACCTGCATTAATAGACAGATCGCAGCGGGTGTCAGAAGTTACACTCGCTGCGATCTGTCTATTAATGCAGGTACTACAGCTCCCAGCATGGAGCACAGTGTGCTCCATGTTGGGAGTATTAGTACCTGCAGTAAGGGACAGATCCCAGCGGATGTCACTTCTCCTGACACCCGCTGTGATCCTCCTGATGTGAATGTCGGGATCAGCTGTTCTCAAGGCTACAGAGCCGGGAGAACAGCTGACGCTGAGCCGTAGGTATACATCGTATATCTACTGCCCAGCAAGAACTTACAGTGAGCCTGCAATGTGTATACAGTATACACATTGCTGGCTCACTTAACCCCTTACTGAGCTGTGCACTATGTGCAAGCCCAGCAAGGAAAGAGTTAACTTACACTGCTGGACAGTGTAGGTTAACCCTTTGGGCGGTATACACTAAATACAGCTATCTATAGATAGCTGTATATAGTGTATACAGAAGACGAAGTCCAATTACTTCCCTCGAGTCAGGGATGTGTTGCTCTGCCCCCTAGTGATGACATCATTAGGGGGTGGAGCTACAGAAGGGAACAAGTCTAGTAAATCTGAAGCTCTGTTCACATTATCCGTTTTGTATAATGGGAACAGACCCTTCTGGTAGTGTCTACCCAGACAGGGAGACTCCAGCTGTTGCTAAATTACAACTCCCAGCGCTGCGAGTTGTAGTTTTGCACCAATTGGTGGCTCCCTGTTTGGGTAGACATTGCATCATGGGTGCTCTCCCCAGCGGACAGCCCCAAAAATGTCATAACCAATTTTTTGTGTTTTTTTTCTTCTCGTTTCAGATCCGTGTATGCAGAGGATTACTGCGGATTCGATGGATTACGGCGGATTATTTTTTTTTCTTTTAATAAAATGGTTAATGAGGGCTGTGGGGGAGTGTTTTTTAAAATAAATTTTTTTTTTCCAATGTGTTGTGTTTTTTTTTTTTTTATTGAATTTTCAGACTTAGTAGTGGAAGCCGGTCTTATTGACGGAATCCATTACTAAGCCAGGGCTAGCCCCAAAAACAGTTAGCGCTAACCCCAAATTATTACCCCGGTACCCACCGCCACAGGGGTGCCGGGAAGAGCTGGTACCAACAGGCCCAGAGCGTAAAAAATGGCGCTCCTGGGCCTAGGCGGTAACAGGCTGGCGTTATTTAGGCTGGGGAGGGCCAGTAACAATGATCCTCGCCCACCCTGTTAACGTCAGGCTGTTGCTGTTTGGTTGGTATTGTGCTGAGAATGAAAATACGGGGAACCCTATGCGTTTTTATTTTTTATTTAAATAAAAAAATTATAAAAAGTATAGGGTTCCCCGTTTTTTTCATTCTCAGCACAATACCAACCAAACAGCAACAGCCTGACGTTACCAGGGTGGGGGAGGACCATTGTTACTGGCCCTCCCCAGCCTAAATAACTCCAGCCTGTTACCGTCTAGGCCCAGGAGCACCATTTTTGATGCTCCGAGCCTGTTGGTACCGGCTCTTCCCGGCATCCCTATGGTGGTGGGTACCGGCGTAATAATTGGGGGTTAGTGCTAGCTGTTTTGGGGGCTAGCGCTAAGACCTGGCTTAGTAATGGATTCCATCAATAAGACCGGCTTCCACTACTAAGCCTGAAAATTCAATAAAAAAAAATAAAAAAACACATTGGAAAAATTATTTTATTTAAAAAAAAACACTCCCCCACAGCCCTCGTTAACCATTTTATTAAAAGAAAAAAAATGAATCCACCATAATCCATCGAAGCCGCAGTAATCCGCTGCACACACGGATCTGAAACGAGAAGAAAAAAAACACAAAAAATTGGTTATGACATTTTTGGTGCTGTCCGCTGGGGAGAGCACCCATGATGCAATGTCTACCCCAAACAGGGAGCCACCAATTGGTGCAAAACTACAACTGCTGGGAGTTGTAATTTAGCAACAGCTGGAGACTCCCTGTCTGGGTAGACACTTCCAGAAGGGCCTGTTCACATTATACAAAACTGATCGCTCTGTGGCTGATGATGGGCAATGCATGGGAAGGAGTATTGTGACGACACATCTCCGCCTCCTCATGACATCACGCCCCACCCTTTCAATGCAAGTCTATTGGAGGGGGCGTGATGGCCGACACGCCCCCTCCCATACACTTGCATTGAGGGGGCGGGGCATGACATCATGAGGGGCGGAGCCGTGACATCATGATACTCCGTACCCTGCACTGCCCCTCATCAGCCACAGAGAGATCCTCACTCTGTGCAGCTGAAAAACGGGTGTGCTGCAGGAGAGATTGTGGGGGTCCCCAGCAGCGGGATCCCCGCGATATAACATCTTATTCCCTATCCTTTTGATAGGGGATAAGATGTTTAGTACCAGCGTACCCCTTTAAGTGATCTACAAATATTTTACACATCACATATACTATCAAATGGAGGAATATAACAAAAACACAACAGTGCAATGTGTTTGTGGGCAATCATGCAGTTATAAATCTAGTTTCAGCTGACAACAGTAAAATATGTCCAAATTACAGATCAGTTTTGACAGAAAGCATTCAGCTGAGGCTATGTTCACACATCCAGAATGTCCGCACAGAAAATCTCCGTGCCGACATTGCACAGACTGTGCAAACAACTAAAGCAGTGAGGGGGGCTCATTATAATATATCAAGTGGGAATGGGTGCAACTCAGTGTAAAACATAATACTACCCCAAGAACAGCTACCACTAAAAATAGAATGCACACCACTAAATAATCTCTATTACAATGACTTTATTAAAGTGTACAAAACATTAGATCAAGTAACAACTTTAAAACCAATTAAAAAGGCTCCCTTGAGAGCCACAACACAGTCTCAGAGCAGGGCCATGACCCCCTTCTCTGAGTGACCCCGTCCAACTGATTATGAATAAATACAGTGTCAGCTCTGTGTGGCTGTAAGTACCCTATACAAATAAATAAATGAACAAGATCAGTACTACTATAGTAATAGTAACCTATCTTATAATATAACAATTGGACAGTAGTACTATGTTTCTATCTCACTATCTATACAATACCACAGTATCACAAATATTTTCCACAGAGGCCAGCGACACAGGTGCTAAAACAGAGGACGGGGTCAAAGAAGCCCATGCGTTCTGTCGCAAGCGACTTCCTCAGGGGTGTTGTCAACAATTGAAATTTCCGTGCCAGAAACATCAGGTGCGGAAATTCGGCCATGTGTACAGTGCAGCAGAATGTCATTGAATACAATGGAACTTTGCTGTAACGAAATCTCTGGTGGAATGCAAATGCGGAATTCTGCACAGAAATTCTGTACTTGTAAACATGACCTTAGGCTGGGTTTTTGACGTCTTCCCTGGACTGTGAGGTGTTACAGCCCCTGATCTTACCTTCGCACATCTACTTAGGATTTGTGATTCGTATTATTAGCTCCCATTCACATGGCGTCATTTCTGTGTGAAATCCTGCAGAAAAGTTTGGAAATTCTGCTACATGAAGTTAACATTGTGATGAATAGGTATTCCACTGTCCTATTTACACGGCAGATTTTCGACTGCGGAATTTTGAAGTCAATAGAACTACAAGTTCTGAAGTGCAAGAAATTCTACAAAAATTCCACACACATTCCACACAGAATTCGCAAAACTGCAAAAAATCCTCTGCCAACTTGGCAGAACAAAATATGAGTGAATGCACAGAAATTTTGGTGTATGAATTGGGCTTAACTTACAGCAAGCTAAACAATGCTTCTTTAGTTATATCCTACACACCAGATGAACTATGGAGAAAGACAAGGGGGCAGATTAACTAAAGGCCAGAATTCCATCTTCTTAATAAAATCTTACATACTAGCAAAAATGTTCTGGCCAAAATGGCATAGAAACATAGAATGTGTCAGCAGATAAGAACCATTTGGCCCATCTAGTCTGCCCAATAATCTGAATCCTATCAATAGTCCCTGGCCATATCTTATATGAAGGATAGCCTTATGCTAATCCCATGCATGTTTAAACTCCTTCACTGTATTTGCAGCGACCACTTATGCAGGAAGGCTATTCCATGCATCCACTACTCTCTCAGTAAAGTAATACTTCCTGATATTACTTTTAAATCTTTGCCCCTCTAATTTAAAACTATGTCCTCTTGTGGTAGTTTTTCTTCTTTTAAATATGCTCTCCTCCATTACCGTGTTGATTCCCTTTATGTATTTAAAAGTCTCTATCATATCCCCTCTGTCTCTTCTTTCTTCCAAGCTATACATGTTAAGGTCCTTTAACCTTTCCTGGTAAGTTTTATCCTGCAATCCATGTACTAGTTTAGTAGCTCTTCTCTGAACTCTCTCTAGAGTATCTATATCCTTCTGGAGATACGGCCTCCAGTACTGTGCACAATACTCCAAGTGAGGTCTCACCTGTGTTCTGTACAGCGGCATGAGCACTTCTCTCTTTCTACTGCTTATACCTCTCCCTATACATCCAAGCATTCTGCTAGCATTTCCTGCTGCTCTATTACATTGTCTTCCTACCTTTAAAGGGGTTCTCAGGTGCTTAGACATCTTATCCCCTATCCAAAGGATAGGGGATAAGATGCCTGATCGCGGGAGTCCCGCCGCTGGGGACCCCCGGTATCTTGCACGCGGCACCCCGTTTGTAATCAGTCCCAGGATTGTGTTCGCTCCGGGTCTGATTACTGACGACCACAGGGCCGGCGGCATGTGACGTCACGCCTCTGCCCCCATGTGACGTCACGCTCCGCCCCTCAATGCAAGCCTACGGGAGGGGGCGAGATAGCTGTCACGCCCCCTCCCATAGGCTTGCATTGAGGGGCAGAACATGACGTCACACAGGGGCGGAGGTGTGACGTCACACGCCGCCGGCCCTGTGGTCGTCGGTAATCAGACCCGGAGCGAACACGATCCTGGGACTGATTACAAATGGGGTGCCGTGTGCAGGATCCCGGGGGTCCCCAGCGGCGGGACTCCCGCGATCAGGCATCTTATCCCCTATCCTTTGGATAGGGGTTAAGATGTCTAAGCCCCGGAGAACCCCTTTAAGTCTTCTGAAATAATTACTCCTAAATCCCTTTCCTCAGATACTGAGGTCAGGACTGTGTCAAATATTCTATATTCTGCCCTTGAGTTTTTACGCCCCAGGTGCATTATCTTGCACTTATCCACATTAAATTTCAGTTGCCAGAGTTCTGACCATTCTTCTAGTTTTCCTAAATCTTTTTGCATTTGGCGTATCCCTCCAGGAACATCAACCCTTTTACATATCTTTGTGTCATCAGCAAAAAGACATACCTTACCATCGAGACCTTTTGCAATATCACTAATGAAGATATTAAACAAAATTGGTCCCAGTACAGATCCCTGAGGTACACCATTGGTAACAAGACATTGCTCTGAATATACTTCATTGACTACAACCCTCTGTTGTCTGTCATTCAGCCACTGTCTAATCCACTCAACAATATGGGAGTCCAAGCTCAATGACTGTAGTTTATTGATAAGTTTTCTATGTGGGACAGTATAAAACCCTTACTAAAATCTAGATATGCGATGTCTACTGAGCCTCCGCCATCTATTATTTTAGTAACCCAGTCAAAAAAATCAATAAGATTTGTTTGACATGATCTCTCTGAAGTAAACCCATGTTGTTTTTCATCTTGCAATTCATTGGATTTTAGATATTCCACAATCCTATCCTTTAGTAGGGTTTCCATTAATTTCCCCACTATTGATATCAGACTTACTGGCCTATAGTTGCTTGATTCCTCCCTACTACCTTTCTTGTGAATGGGCACGACATTTGCTAATTTCCAATCTTCTGGGATGACTCCTGTTACCAGTGATTGGTTAAATAAATCTGTTAACGGTTTTGCTAGCTCACCACTAAGCTCTTTTAATAATTTTGGGTATCCCATCAGGCACCTGTGACTTATGTGTCTTCACTTTAGATAGCAAACGTAGAACCTCTTCCTCTTTAACCCCTTGGGGACGGAGCCCATTATGACCCTAAGGACGGGAGCATTTTTTGCAAATCTGACCACTGTCACTTTAAGCATTAATAACTCTGGAATGCTTTTACTTATAAATTTGATTCCGAGATTGTTTTTTCGTGACATATTCTACTTTATGTTAGTGGTAAATTTTCGGCGATACTTGCATCCTTTCTAGGTGAAAAATGCAAAAATGTCATGAAAAATTAGAAAATTTAGCATTTTTCTAACTTTGAAGCTCTCTACTTATAAGGAATATGGATATTCCAAATAAATTATGTATTGATTCACATATACAATATATCTACTTTATATTTGCATCATAAAATTGACGAGTTTTTACTTTTGGAAGACATCAGGGGGCTTCAAAGTTCAGCATCAATTTTCCAATTTTTCGCAAAATTTTCTAAATCGGAATTTTTCAGGGATCAGTTCAGGTTTGAAGTGGATTTGAAGGGTCTTCTGGTTAGAAATACCCGATAAATGACCCCATTATAAAAACTGCACCCCTCAAAGTATTCAAAATGACAATCAGTAAGTGTGTTAACCCTTTAGGTGTTTCACAGGAATAGCAGCAAAGTGAAGGAGAAAATTCAAAATCTTTATTTTTTACACTGGCATGTTCTTGTAGACCCAGTTTTTGAATTTTTACAAGGGGTAAAAGGAAAAAAATCCTCTCAAAATTTTTAACCCACTTTCTCTCGAGTAAGCACATACCTCATATGTCTATGTAAAGTGTTCGGCGGGTGCACTAGAGGGCTCAGAAGCGAAGGAGCAACAATGGGATTTAGGAGAGTGAGTTTTTCTGAAATGGTTTTTGGGGGGCATGTCCCATTTAGGAAGCCCCTATGGTGCCAGGACAGCAAAAAAAAACACATCGCACACTATTATGGAAACGACACCCCTCAAGGAACGTAACAAGGGGTACGGTGAGCCTTAACACCCCACAGGTGTTTGACAACTTTTTGTTAAAGTCGGATGTGTAAATGAAAAAAAAATATTTTTCCACTAAAATGCTGGTTTTTCCCCAAATTTTACTTTTTTACAAAGGGTAATAGGAGAAAATGCCCCCCAAAATTTGTAACCCCATTTCTTCTGAGTATGGAAATACCCCATATGTGGACGTCAAGTGCACTGCGAGCGAACTACAATGCTCAGAAGAGAAGGAGCACCATTGAGCTTTTAGAGAGATAATTTGTTTGGAATGGAAGTCGGGGGCCATGTGCATTTACAAAGCCCCCCGTGGTGCCAGAACAGTGGACCCCCCCACATGTGACCCCATTTTGGAAACTACTCCCCTCACGGAATGTAATAAGGGGTGCAGTGAGCATTTACACCCCACTGGCGTTTGACAGATCTTTGGAACAGTGGGCTGTGCAAACAAAAAAATAAAATTTTTCATTTTCACAGACCACTGTTCCAAAAATCTGTCAGACCCCTGTGGGGCGTAAATGCTCACTGTACCCCTTATTACATTCCGTGAGGGGTGTAGTTTCCAAAATGGGGTCACATGTGGGTATTTATTATTTTGCATTTATGTCAGAACCGCTGTAAAATCAGCCACCCCTGTGCAAATCACCAATTTTGGCCTCAAATGTACATGGTGCGCTCTCACTCCTGAGCCTTGTTATGCGCCCGCAGAGCATTTTACGCCTACATATGGGGTATTTCCGTACTCAGCAGAAATTGCGTTACAAATTTTGGGGGTCTTTTTTTCCTTTTACCTCTTGTGAAAATAAAAAGTAAAGGGCAACACCAGCATGTTAGTGTAAACATTTTTTTTTTACACTAACAGGCTGGTGTAGACCCCAACTTTTCCTTTTCATAAGGGATAAAAGGAGAAAAAGCCCCCCAAAATTTGTAGTGCAATTTCTCCCGAGTTCGGAGATACCCCATATGTGTCCCTAAACTGTTTCCTTGAAATACGACAGGGCTCCAAAGTGAGAGAGCACATGCGCATTTGAGGACTAAATTAGGGATTGCACAGGGGTGGACATAGGGGTATTCTACGCCAGTGATTCCCAAACAGGGTGCCTCCAGCTGTTGCTAAACTCCCAGCATGCCTGGACAATCAGTGGCTGTCCGGAAATGCTGGGAGTTGTTGTTTTGCAACAGCTGGAGGCTCCGTTTTGGAAACATTGCTGTACAATACGTTTTTTATTTTTATTGGGGGGGACAGTGTAAGGGGGTGTTTATGTAGTGTTTTACTCTTTATTATGTGTTAGTGTAGTGTAGTGTTTTTAGGGTACATTCACACTGGCGGGTTACGGTGAGTTTCCCGCTAGGAATTTGCGCTGCGGCGAAAAATTTGCCGCAGCTCATACTTGAAGCAGGAAACTTGCTGTAAACCCGCCCGTGTGAATGTACCCTGTACGTTCAAATGGGGGGGGGGGAACCTCCAGCTATTTCAAAACTACAACTCCCAGCATGCACGGTCTGTCAGTACATGCTGGGAGTTGTAGTTTTGCAACAGCTGGAGGCACACTGGTTGGAAAACCTTCAGTTAGGTTCTGTTACCTAACTCAGTATTTTCCAACCAGTGAGCCTCCAGCTGTTGCAAAACTACAACTCCCAGCATGCACGGTCTTTCAGTACATGCTGGGAGTTGTAGTTTTGAAACAGCTGGAGACACACTGGTTGGAAAATACTGAGTTGGGTTCTGTTACCTAACTCGGTATTTTCCAACCAGTGTGCCTCCAGCTGTTGCAAAACTACAATTCCCAGCATGTCTGATCACAGAAGGGCATGCTGGGAGATGTAGTTATGCAACAGCTGGAGGTACGCAACTACAACTCCCAGCAATCCGAGACAGCTGTTTGCTGTGTGGGCATGCTGGAATTTGTAGTTTTGCAACATCTGGAGTGCTACAATTTAGAGACCACTGAACAGTGATCTCCAAACTGTGGACCTCCAGATGTTGCAAAACTACAACTCCCAGCATGCCCAGACAGCAAACAGCTGTGTGAGCATGCTGGGAGTTGTAGTTTTGCAAGATCTAGAGGGCAGTATAGAGATCACTGTGCAGTGGTCTCTAAACTGCAGACCTCCAGCTGTTGCAAAACTACAAATTCCAGCATGCCCACACAGCAAACAGCTGTCTGGGCATGCTGGGAGTTGTAGTTTTGCAACATCTGGAGGGCTACAGTCTAAAGACCACTATAGTGGTCTCAGACTGTAGCCCTCTAGATGTTGCTAGGCAACTACTCACCGGCTTCCGTCGCATCCGGGAGCCGTCCTCTTCTGCCGCACGCCGCCGCAGATCTCCGTCGCCGCCGCCGATCCCCGTCGCTCCGATGCCTCCGGAGGGGTAAGTAGACTCCGGCGCCGCTCCTCTTCGTTTTCCCCGTTCTGCCCCGCCTATTGTGGGAGGGCAGGACGGGGAAAATGAAAGTAAACCCCTCCGCCCCAGATCTGCTATTGGTGGTCGCGTCTAGACCACCAATAGCAGAGATAGGAGGGGTGGCACCCATGCCACCTCACTCCTATCGCTTTAGGGGGATTGTGGGTGTCTTAGACACCCGCGATCCCCCTTCTATTCCGGGTCACCGGGTCACCATAGACCCGTAATGACCCGGAATCAGCGCAAATCGCAAGTGTGAATTCACTTGCGATTTGCGGCGATCGCCGACATGGGGGGGTCTAATGACCCCCCTGGGCATTTGCCCGGGGTGCCTGCTGATAGATATCAGCAGTCACCCCGGCCCGGTCCCCGCCCGGCGCACGGCGGGGGCCGAAATTCCCACGGGCGTATGGATACGCCCTTCGTCCTTAAGTACCAGGACGCAAGGGCGTATGCATACGCCCTTCGTCCCCAACAGGTTAAAGACACATGCATCAAACAATTCATTAGTCTTCCTCCCTAATGGAGGTCCTTTTCCTTCTTTTTCTTCTGTAAAAACTGAACAGAAGTATTGATTAAGGCAGTCAGCTTGCCCTTTATTCTCTTCTACATACCTTCCTTCCTTTGTTTTTAATTTAGTTATTCCTTGTTTTAATTTCATTTTTTCATTTATATATCTGAAGAATGTCTTATCCCTTTTTTCACAGACTGAGCTAGTTTTTCTTCTGCCTGCGCTTTAGAAGTTCTTATAACTTGCTTCAGAAATTGTCACTGAGCTTGTATGTAGAGCCCCCCCCGCAAAAGACCAACATGGCTTAATCATCCGGGATCATATAAATGTGGATCCCAGAGATGTATATGTTGTAAATATATGCACAATTCTGTCTTATTTACATCATGTAGCAATAATCTTACATATAACATCAAACAATACATTAACTGTAAAACCGCAGGAGTGATTTTCCTTTTTACATGCCGTGTCTGTAATGTTCAATATGTGGGATGTACCATTAATCCCTTCAAGGTACGAGTACGCAAACATCTATCTGATATAGCCCACTTTCAGACGCGACATGTTTCTATGGTAACCAAACACTGCGCTGACAGGCATGCGGGGAACACATCCAACTTAATACTACAAGCCAGTGAACGAGTGGACAAACCTTTACGGGGAGGATATATTAGACAAAAGATTCTCGATTGAGAAATCTTTTGGATTCTAACACTCCAGGCGTGGATGCCGCAAGGTCTGAATAGACGGTTAGATACCATATTGCATTATTAGTATTATAAGTATTCTTATTTATATTTTTTGATACACTATTTTATATAATGGTTTCTTTTCCTCCTCTTCCCTTTATATTATACAGTAGTCCTTAATATGTATATATTATTTTCTTTTTGAATAGGATCTCTTCAGTATATACATTATTACATCCCCTATGTTTTCCCATCAATTGTTTGTTTATTCATTTTTCCGCTTTTATTTTATTTTATATTTCTCCTCCCTTTCGATCATTCGTGACATCACATTATATGTCAAGCAATAAGTAAATTTCAAATAAACCAATTCCGAATGATTAGGGAGAGGAGAATATTATACATATAGAGTTTTTATAAATGTTTGTTGCATTCAATGTTTTTGACTTTGATGTGAAGCGGAATTATATATGCAGGTGTGCTCTGGGGGCGTCACCCATGATGTCGTAATTTCCACCTAGCATATATAAGCAAATTCATACTAAGTGCTGTATGTGTATGACTAAGGCCTTGCTGGCTGAAACGCGTCACACTACTTGAACCCTTTGTTGTATCCTATGGCAACCATGAATTTTAACTAATAGAGAAGTTGCTCTGATTAAGAGTCTGCGCTGGACACTCCTTTCCTTACCGGCTGTTTAAAGGATTAGTCCAAATCCAGTCCGGGCGCTTCCTGGAGTGAGCTGGTTTTTGTGTTTTCCTATAACTTGCTTGGCCTCTTTATGCCTAGTCTTGTAGATTTCCCTATCTTCATTGCTCTGGGTTGTTTTATAGTTACTAAATGCTAGCTTTATGTTTTTTTATGATTTTTGCCACTTTCTGGCACTTTTATCAAGCCAACAATAATGAAAAACAACATATGGAACAAACATCTTCTACCCTTAAAGGGGTACTCCGGTGGAAATTTTTTTTTAAATTAATTATAGGTGCCAGAAAGTTAAACAGATTAGTAAATGACTTCTATTAAAAAATCATAATCCTTCCAGTACTTATTAGCTGCTGAATACTACAGAGGAAATTATTTTCTTTTTGGAACACAGAGCTCTCTGCTTACATCATGAGCACAGTGCTCTCTGCTGACATCTCTGTCCATTTTAGGGACTGTCCAGAGCAGCATATGTTTGCCATGGGGATTTTCCTATACTCTGGACAGTTCTTAAAATGGACTGCAGATGTCAGCAGAGAGCACTGTATTTCAAAAAGAAAATAATTTCCTCTGTAGTATTCAGCAGCAAATAAGTACTAGAAGGATTAAGATTTTCAATAGAAGTAATTTACAAATCTGTTTAACTTTCTGGCACCAGTTGAGTAAAAAAAAAAAATAAGTTTTCCACCGGAGTACCCCTTTAAAAACCTCCTTGAACACTCTTCCTTTTTCTGATTAGATAAATACATTAAATTGAATCCACAGTAAAACTCCTTGATACCTTTATGGGAGAAACATGCACTCCAGTCAGGGCAAATGTGTCACTGATCATGCTATGATCATTAAATGGGCACTGTCACCAACTTTATTTTTTGATATGTTGTAGTACTTATGTACTACAACATATCTCTAATATACTTTTATTATTTTTTTTTTAAATTAAAATAGTTTAATCTACATTTGAAAACCGGCCACTAGGGGTCTCCCTCCTAGTGGCCGGCGGCAGCCTGGCGTGACGTCACGCCTGAAAAAGGACCGATGCGGCTGGGCATCGGTCCTTTTTCATTCAGCCTGTGCTCGCTCCCTGCCTGTCTGATTGACAGGCAGGGAGCGAGCGCAGGCGCACATCGCCGCCGCCGATGTCCCTGCACGCCCGCTGCCGGACTCTGCAGTAAATGTAATGGAGGGGGGGGTGTTGTGATGGAGGGAACGGGGTATGGCGCGGGCGGGGGGGAGGGAGATGGAGGGGACGGGATAGCGCCGCATGTAACTAATAGTTTATCTGCACAGGGTGCCTCCAGCTGTTTCAATACTACAACTCCCAGCATGCCCTGACAGCCAATAGATGTCAGGGCAAGCTGGGAGTTGTAGTAATGAAACAGCTGGAGGCACCCTGTGTAGATGAACTAAGGGCGGAAGTCCCCCCCAGCAGGCATCAGTGACGTGGTGCCTGCTGGGGAAGTCTGCCTGGTAGTGAGCACACTGCCAGGCAGACAAAAAGCATTTTTAATATAGTAATAATAAAAATTAAAAGCAGGGAGGGGGTTAGGGATAGATTGGCAATAGGCAGGGACAGAAAAAAAAAATAGGATGGTGGGAGCTACCCTTTAACTTATTCCTGGTGAGGGGAATAATACATTGAGTCCATGATATAATTGGTTAAATGCTGTCATCAATAGCGATCACAGCAGTTAAACATCAAATGACTGTAATCCCTGGTGTCTAGGGACCCATCGGCACCACAGCGATGTATTCACAGAGTGCCAATGGGCTGCTGTGGAAGCACCTCTACCACCTCTACTCCTCAGGCTCTCACAGAACTATTAAATTATTACATTTGTGGTCCTACACAGTCAACATTGTAAATGCAAGAAAATTCCAAAATTTGCTGATTTTTTTTAATCACATCACATCGTTAAAAAATGGAATAAAAAGTGATCAGAAAACCAGAACTGCACAAAAGTACTGGTAAAAACTACAGATTCTGGTGCAAAAATAAACTTTATCACAGCTCTGTAGGTGGAAAAAAAAAACATTTTAGGGGTCAGAACATAGCAATAAACAGTGTTTTTTTTTTGTTTTGTTTTTTACCATAAAAGGTAACAAAAATTATCAAATTTGTTTCATAGAATAAAGTTTGCATGTTGGTTTTGACATTATATTTGGAACTTGGAAAAAATGTGAAAAAACTAAAAAAGCTATGTGTCTTAGAAAACGTTAGCCAGAAATCAAAATCTGCAGGGTCATGAATGGGTTAGAAACCATTACAAAGTATTTAATTAAGGGTTTCAGATTAATGAGTGACTGCAGACATCACCTAATGCCACATTTTGGCATCAGATGCCAATAACATACTGGCCTCTCTCTCAGCTCATTTAGAGCAATGTCATCATTTACTCCGGCAGGCCCTACATGTACCTAGGATATGTGGCAGAGAACGTCACCCACTGACCTAATCAGCTCATGTGACCCTCTAGCAATTGTAAGAAAGCTGCTGGTAAAATGGAGGATAGGAGTTATGTATCACTGAGGCTGAGGAGTGACTGAAGGTTCTGGCCATAAAGTTACTCCCATACTACAGTTCTGTGGTGTGTTGCAGTCCTGAACCTGACTTTCCAGGTGTGTGAGCACTGCCAGCGGTGCAGTGTAGCAGTATCCAACATACCCCTGACAAGCTATCAGCTTGTCAGGGGTATGTTGGATACTGCTACGCTGCACCGTTAGAAGCTCATAGGTTTATGTTTGTACAGAGACATTTATGTGTATGTTATACCACATGCTGCAAGCGGAACTCATTGCTGTATGTGAATTGGAGAGTCCTGTTCTACACAACTAATAGAAGATTGTATTCAGTGATAGGTTAAAACAAGTGGGTATGGATTTTTGTTTCCTACCCATAAAATAAAAGTGACATTTTAAAGAGACATGTAGTCCGGTGCCTTCCTTTATTATTCCGTTATGTTTACATAGTGTCGTCTGAAACACACATAACATCCTGGTTAATACACAGGAAAGGATATTAATTACTCCCATTAATGTGCAGTTCATATTTTGGTTTGTGACAGTACCCGAAGGAAGAACGAGTTTAGTATTAATTACTATATTAAATTTAGTTGTTTTTTTTGTTTTTAAATTACAGATATTTAAAGTTCTGCACATACCTACATGCTTATCATGTTCATACTGTACTTGTGTATATTTGTCAGACTGTGTATGTTTTGTTGGATTTGTGGACAACAACATGTTAAGTCATGACCACTGCACCAAATACTATCTGTAGCAGTGACATCTTGACACCATTGAGGCCACCGCTATGACCAGTGATTGGCTGCAGCAGTCAAGTGTGGAAACACCACCTCACTGTACATGCTTTTTAAATTGTATGGCACTGCATGACTTTATTACATGGGAGCAATTTAGCAGGATTGGTTTAGGAGAAATGAAATATTTATTATGGTGCATTGTAAAATAATGATTCTTTGACCATGCTGCACCTGGAATCCTCCTTCACACAATGTTACAACTATTACTAACACCAAAAAGAAGACCATATAACAACACTGTTATCAAAAATGGAGTACATTTTATTAAGGTATCACAAATGTTAAAAACACTTAAAAGACATGTATCATGTAAAGGTACCACAAAGACTCAGGTAGAAGAGAGGAGAATGAGGGCACTGTAAAAAGTCCTAATTACATAGTTTTTTACATAGTTAGTACGGTCGAAAAAAGACATATGTCCATCAAGTTCAACCAGGGAATTAAGGGGTAGGGGTGTGGCGCGATATTGGGGAAGGGATGGGATTTTATATTTCTTCATAAGCATTAATGTTATTTTGTTCCATGAATGTATCTAATCCTGTTTTAAAGCTGTTAATTGTTCCTGCTGTGACCAGTTCCTGAGGTAGACCATTCCATAAATTCACAGTCCTCACGGTAAAGAAGGCGTGTCGCCCCTTGAGACTAAACTTTTTCTTCTCCAGACGGAGGGAGTGCCCCCTCGTCCTTTGGGGGGGTTTAACCTGGAACAGTTTTTCTCCATATTTTTTGTATGGGCCATTAATATACTTATATACGTTTATCATATCCCCCCTTAAACGTGTCTTCTCAAGACTAAACAATTGTAACTCCTTTAATCGCTCCTCATAGCTAAGATGTTCCATGCCCCATATTAGTTTAGTCACGCGTCTCTGCACCCTTTCCAACTCCGCAGTGTCCCAGTGACTCTGACAGTTTAATCCCCCCTAAGACATAGGATGCATGCAGGTTATTAGTACCCAGATGCATAATTGAATAGGGACTTAATATAGGTACAAGACGAAAAATGCCTAAGGAGGCATAAATCATGCTCTATGTTAAGGGCTGGATTGAGTAATCATAAAAAGTAAATATTGTGCTAAATAAAGATTACCAGAGACATATGATGCTATCTCAAGCAGCAGAAAGACAATGTTAGCAGTACAAATCTAAGGAATAGAATGCAGGAACGCACACAGTAAATGTCATATTCAAGGATCATGCAAACAATATACAATATATGACCAGTGCACTCCTGGAGTACCTCTCACCTCCTACCCCTTAGGTAGGAGTAGGAGGTGAGAGGTACTCCAGGAGTGCACTGGTCATATATTGTATATTGTTTGCATGATCCTTGAATATGATGTGGTAGTCCCAGTATACCGTACCTTGTATGCTGGTCCCCAAAGTCAGAGTTACTTCGTTCCAGTAGCATCCTCCTGATGGGATAACCCCTAGTCGCCTCTTCCTTCTTCAATTTTGTGATGTTTGTATGTATATTTAATTGCATATTTAATTGTATATATAGTGTTGCAGGACCTTAGGTCACATGACTAGTGTTAATTCTATTAATGTATGTTGAAGGACCTTCCTAGGTCACGTGTGTGGTCACATGTCTAGACTATAATTCCCTGTAAAGTGAATGACAAATGGTATGGATCAATGAGCTCAAGGTCAGCCCCTGCCCACATAAGGGAGCTGCCAGCCTATCCTCGCTCTCTTGCTCCTGAGCTGCAAAGCAAGCAGTACTCTCTCTTGATTCTGGATTACCAGACTGAGCAGATCTGTTATATCCTTCAAGACCAGCTTAGGCCTGAAGCCTGCCATCCTCGGCCTGAATTTAATCGTGAGTTACAATACCAATCCCCGCTAAAGCTAGCATGACTGCTGGACCTAAACTCAATCCCCTAAATCCAGCGGAACAGTGCATATAAATCTCCTGAGCTTAAAACTCACAAGGTCCCAACCAACTGTCAGGATCCTTATAGACTCTGAATGTACAAAGACTGTTCCTGTTTGTTTCTGCATAAAACCTGCAGTAAAAGTTCTGACAGTTTTCTGAAAACCCTCCGGTTGTGGACATTCATTTATCATACCTCCCTATCGCTCTTGGGACGGGTGGCGATAGGACAAGCATATGGAGAGGAGCCATCACCCTGGCGCCACCAGTGATAAGGGTTAAACAAGCACCCTTTAGTTACCGCACAGCTACACCCCATATACCCTACACCCCCAGGCTACCACAGTGATATTTACTGTGTGCATTCCTGCATTCTATTGCTTTGATTTATACTGCTAACATAGTCTTTCTGCTGCTTGAGATAGCATCATATGTCTCTGGTAATCTTTATTTAGCACAATATTTACTTTTTATGATTACTCAATCCAGCCCTTAACATAGAGCATGGTTTATGCCTCCCTAGGCATTTTTCGTCTTGTACCTATATTAAGTCCCTATTCAATTAGGACTTTTTACAGTGCCCTCATTCTCCTCTCTTCTACCTGAGTCTTTGTGGTACCTTTACATGATACATGTCTTTTAAGTGTTTTTAACATTTGTGATACCTTAATAAAATATACTCCATTTTTGATAACAGTGTTGTTATATGGTCTTCTTTTTGGTGTTATTATTCTATACTGACCATATGATGCTGGTTATTGTATAACCAACACTCTCAGAATCATTAATAAGACCTATGTGATAAAATGAATCTTTATTTGAAAACATCAATACAAGTGGACATATAAGGTACACTGACAATACAAATTTATGTCTCTCGATCCGGCAATTTGTGCACAGATCACAACTCAGGAAGGGACGGGGTATAGGATATAGGTGAACCCCTACTTCTTAGAAAGCCCTACCTAGTCTAAACCCTTGCCCTCACTGAAAAAATAAGTGTGGACAGGGTTAGGATGATATTAATATTTCATTAGAAATACAATAAAAAAGATGAAATGTATTTATTGAAGCATCTCGTGCTCCCTTTCCAACGCGTTTCTCCCTTAGCAAATGACTAGAGTTCATCAGGGAATGGAGGAGAAAACATTACAATAAGATATAATGTATGATAAAGATAAATATAGTTATAAAGCACAATTGAGTGAGTCATAGAACTGCTTAGGATAACAATCCAACATATGAGCTGAGTACATTCACTATATATGATGCAAGTCGAGTGATGTGTCCCCTATATTGTAAACATGACGCCGACTTAGTCCAGAATATGACCAGAATGGGGTGAATCTAGCTGTAAAAAGGAATAGCGTATATATAAACACGATCAAAGTCACTAGTGGAGTACACAGATTCTACATGTGATATATCGATATTAATATTGTACCTCTGTGTTAGCCACATATAATGTCCGCAACCATAGCAATCAGGAATGGTGAAGTAGTCCCAAAACTATTTCAGCAGGACTACGGGGATAGACTTAAGGTGATCTCCAAAAACTGTAAAAGTATATGATAGTCAAATTAGCATACCTAGTACAGTTCATAGTACCTATATAATTGGAACACTATAGTGGACCAAAGATTATCAATATCAATAACTTCCACAAAAAACTCCAATATAGAGGTTTAGATGGTCAGAGGGACTGAAACTATCAAAGCCAGTATATATCAAAGGGCGTTAATCAAAAATAGGTTCATAAAACAAGTAGACAGTCAAAACAACATACCAGAAACAAATCAACCAGGACTTCCACTTATGAATCAGTGCCCTCCTAGACCTGCAATTAGTCCATCCAGGTCAATATAGTAGAGGTTCCATTTGTTATATAGCAGTTACTGTGATGAATGATGATGATTGCTGTGATAAATAATAATAATAAAGATTAACCATGTCCCCAAAATGCGCACAAAAGTGTGCAATATAGTATGCTCAAGATATAAAATAAAAAGGGGAATCTCACCGCAATACAAGGCGTGTCACAGATATGTAAACAAGGGAGAAAGAAGGGATGAAAAAATTCCCAATCTTCGGCTCAATGGCCTTCCTACCGAGAAGAGGACCAAGGGTGCGCTAAGTCAAGGTACCAGTATATTACAATAAATAAAAAGTAATGGCTAGTAAAGTGCTTACCCTGGTTTGGTTATTGTATAGCCACATTTTCCTTTTTGGTAATAATGTTACAACTATGTAGCAGTTTCTTTCTTTTTTTTTTGCAGTGTTTTTCTGTTGCTACTTGTCTCAGCCACCAGAGTCCCTGCCAGATACTCCGCTCCCTCAACAGAAACTCATACAGAACCTTTTTTAAATAATTGACTGTGCTACAGGGGCTGTAAAGTTAGTGTAGATCATAATATAGTGTCTGTACCTGTGTTTGACGGCTGGTCTCGCACTTATTATGTTGTCTTTGCTCCAGATTGTTCATTTTTAGCAGCATACAAAATCTATGTCTTCTCAACTTTTACCAGGTTGCAGTGCAGCCTGAGACATTACATCACTAGTCAGGTGTTAAAAGGGAGCCTGTTTGAGCTTCAATGGGTGGAGCGACTACTGAGTGGGAGGAAGAATATTCCTGACAGGGCTGCAGGGAATTGTAGTTTCAAACACAGCACAGCATGCAAAGGCAGCTCACCTGTGCTGCAATGGGTGCGGTGACTGATGTTTGAGAGGGAGAAAAGTGACCTCACACTTACAAACAAGGGATCATGGGAATTGTAATTGGAGGGAAGGAACTCCAACAAGAAATAGTCATTTCATAAAAGGGAAGCAACAACATTATGGTGGACTCAAAACACAACCATTTAGCCCCAAGACAAACACAGATCCTTCCTAAGCATGTCAATTACTGTCTGGCAGGTAAGTACTAAAGTCACCCTATATTAGATACAACCATACAACCCTCTGCCCCCTCACAGAAAAATTTGTCATGTTGTTTTTTCCTATTTCCTTCACAAAGCCCATGCCATTTTGTCTCTTCCTGCCTGCTCCTTTTACAGAGCCCTTGCCACCTTATGTCTTCCCTTGTCCCTGTTACAGATTCCCCCCCCCCCCCCCCCACACACACCGGGTTGCAGCTCTCCTTTGTCCTCCTGTTCTTCCCCTGCCACTTTCTAAGCGCCCCCCCCCCCCCCCACACACACACCCTCCCCTAGATCCACCATAACCCTGCTGTTCGAGGAAAGGGTAAGCAACGATAGGAGGCAGCTGACTAGTCAGTGCACACTTCACAACATTGCCATGACACTAGGAAGAGAAGACTCCACCCCCTTAGGCAGGTTAGACATATAGTATTTCTGGATACTCAACAGTTAATATACTTCTACATATAATATATTACTTGCCACATAAACAGTAATTTCTTTCTTAATTTGTAATGGTAGGTACAAAGCCTGAGATTCTACTGTTCAAGTTTTCTGCCATACTGCGCCTCCAGCAGGGAAGAATAAATATATTTGTATTTAAGAGGTCCTTTAAGTGACCCATTTGATTATGACTGATTTTATTTGCTTTAATTTTTTTTAGTATATAAGTAGAACTGCTGTAATGATGAATTATTATACTATATATGGTAATAGCTAAGCCCTTAGGTGTATTACAATTTACATAAGTAAGCTTAGTATTTTTGTAGAAATCAATATGCTGAGGCGAAATTGTAAAACAGGCTGCTAATGAATAATACTTTCCTCCTCACCCCAATGAAGAAAAATAGAAGGCAAGATCTAAAAAATATATATGGCAATTTGTTTTACTATTAGATCTAACTCCTCCCCAGAAAAGCCTCTACAGCTTGAGGAATTTATCTTAATAATTAAACTCCTTAATGTTAGGTTAACCAAAGCATAAATAATAATATTATTGGGTCAGATGGTTGCAGATATTTTCCTTAAATCCTTATTAAAGGGGTACTCCGCTGCTCAGCATTTGGTACAAACAGTTCCAAATGCTGGAGCCGGCGTTGGGAGCTCGTGATGTCATAGCCCCGCCCCCTCATGAAGTCATGCCCCGCCCCCTCAATGCAAGTCTATGGGAGGGGGCGTGACGGATGTCACGCCCCCTCCCATAGACTTGCATTGAGGGGGCAGGGCGTGACATCATGAGGGGGCGGGGATATGACATCACGAGCTCCCAGCGCTGCCTCCAGCGTTCGGAACTGTTTGTACCAAATGCTGAGCAGCGGAGTACCCCTTTAATAACAGTTTGACACACCCTGGGGTTCTTTCTGATACTCAGAAATATTCATAGAGCACAGAGGGCAAGGAGAATGAGGCCTCCTTGCTGGTGCTATTTCATGCCACAAAACCATATTGTCCTAAAGGTCCCTTTACACAAGCTGATGATTGCATGAACATTTGTTCAGCCCATCATTGCCCTGTGCAAACATGCCCCCAATCACTTGTCCATTGGCTTTGTTTGTACACCTTACTGTACTCATCAGCCTGTGTAATGCTGGGTTTCCACTTGGCAGTATGACCTCTCTTGTAAATTGCTGGAAAAATACCACGTAAACTTGTGCTCTATTGGAATGACTGATGACTGTGATCTGTGGGTGAAACAATTCCAAAGGTTTTATTGAAACATAACTTTTAATATTATGATTAAAATAGCCTAAAATGAATAGTTGTGAGTAAAAAAAACATAAATTCACTGGATTAAATGGACAATAACCAGGCTAAGGTGCTACATGTACTTCATGTGGTAGGCCAATTCGTGTAGATGGTACATAAATACTTACATTTACTCAATACAGCAAATATCATACATGTGCTCTGTCAATGGAATCCTGTGAATTGCTCTATTTCTGTTCATTATGTAGCAATGTTACTAGTCAGGTATCCCATGTAATGCGGTCCTTATACTCAAACTCTAGTTCAATATCAATTTGCTTGAACAGGCATCCCAGAATACAAAAGTGAACTTCATTTAAAAGTATACCACACAAAGTTAATATCCTTAACCCCTAAATGACCAGGCCCATTTTGGCCTTAAGGACCAGACCAGTTTTATTTTTGCATTTTCGTTTTTCCTCCCCACCTTTTAAAATCATAACTCTCTTATATTTCCATCCACAAACCCATATGAGGGCTTTTTTTTTTTTTGCATCACCAATTGTATTTTGTAACTGCATCACTTATTTTACCATAAAATGTTCGGCGCAACCAAACAAATATTATTTATGTGGGAAAATTGAAAAGAAAACCGCAATTTAGCAAATTTTGTAAGGTTTTGTTTTCACGCTGTACACTTTCCGGTAAAAATGACATGTTTTCTTTATTCTGTGGGTCAATACGATTAAAATGATACCCATGTTATATGCTTTTCTATAATTGTACCGCTTAAAAAAAATCTCAAACCATTTTAACAAAATTAGTATGTTTGAAATTGCCCGTTTTGACCACCTATAACTTTCAAATTTTTCCGTATATGGGGCAATATGAGGGCTCATTTTTTGCATCATGATCTGTAGTTTTTATCAGTATCACTTTTGTTTAGGTTTTACTTTTTATTAATTTTTTATAAATTTTTTTGGGAATAAAATGTGACAAAAAAGCAGCAATTTTGGACTTTTTAAAAAAAAATTTACGTTTACGCCGTTCACCGTATGGGATAATTAACAATATATTTTAATAATTCAGACTTTTACGCATGCGGCGATACCAAATATGTGTATTAATTCTTTTTTTTACACTTTTTTGGGTGTAAAATGGGAAAAACTGCCGTTTTACTTTTTTATTTGGGGAGGGGATTTTTCACATTTTTTTTACTTTTTTATCTTACATTTTTTAATTTTTTTTACACTTTTTATGTCCCCATAGGAGACTATTCATGGCAATCAGTTGATCGCTAATACTGTTCAGTGCTATGTATAGGACACAGCACTGCTCAGTATTGTCGGTGATCTTCTGCTCAATCTCAGACCAGAGCAGAAGACCCTGGGAGACGGCCGGAGCCAGGTGAGGGGACCTCCGGCCGCCATTCTGGATAATCGGATCACCGCGGCAGTGCTGCGGGCGATCCGATCATCCAATCAAAGTACTGCACTGCCGCAGATGCCGTGATCTGTATTGATCACGTATCTGAGGGGCACTTTTTTTTTTTTTTTTTAAATCAACTGGTGCCAGAAAGTTAAACAGAGTTGTAAATTACTTCTATTAAAAAATCTTAGTCCTTCCTGTACTTATTAGCTGCTGAATACTATAGCGGAAATTATTTTCTTTTTGAAACACAGAACTGTCTGCTGACATCACGAGCACAGTGCTCTCTGCTGACATCTCTGTCCATTTTATGAACTTTCCAGAACAGCATATGTTTGCTATGGGGATTTCCTTTTAACCTGGACAGTACCTAAAATGGACAGAGATGTCAGCAGAGAGCACTGTGCTCATGATGTCAGAAGACAGATCTGTGTTTCAAATGGAAAGGATTAAGATTTTTTAATAGAAGTAATTTACAAATCTGTTTAACTTTCTGGCACCAGTTGATTTTTTTTTTGTTTTTGTTAAAAATACCATTTTCAGTATTATAGGCTCATCAGGAAAATATTTGTACAGGGTAAATGACTGTGGCCACGTGTAATCAAAGATGCTTGTAGTTAATCAACTAGGTGATCTGTGTCCAATGATAAATACATGGCTTTTGGATCATATATCCTTCTATATTGTACCTTCTCCATAAATAGGTCTTCTGGACCATTTACACTACTATGAGAGATGGACACATGTAAAATCTGAGCACGCCTGTTATGCTTAACAGTAAATCCGCTCATGTTCCAGGGTCACCCATCCACAATCTATTTGCACTGTTTTGCAGATGCTCTACATACATATTACTACAGGACTTTACATACATATTACTTCAGAAGCCAGCAGTAAGAGTAAACTATGGTGAGCAAGAGTACAGCAAAAATAGAGAAACATAGCCGCACATCCACCATTTGTATTTTGATCTACTTGCTTATCAGCATAATTTCAAAAACTAACAGGTTGTTAGAATACATTTTGACCAAAAAGTACAAGCCCACTCGCCACGTCAAGGCCACCTAGTTGGGCGGCGACCACTGCCTCTGAGGCACCATGCCCACCGGGGGAATGACCCAGTAGCCAGGCAGCCCCACTGCTGCCCAACCAAGCCCCTGGCTCTGGGCCACACCACCCCACAGACAAAGCATCACAGAATCAATGGCTGTCACAGGGAACAACACCAGTATGGCCCAGGTGTTTTTTAATTAGCAGGAGACTGCGTAAGGGTTTCCTCCTAGCATTCTCCCAGCCCTCTGGCAGGGAGCACTTGGTAGGTATTCACACTGGTGTGGTTGCACTGCAGCGGTCATTGTTACTGTGATGCTTTGTCTGTGGGGTGGTGTGGGGGGGCCCAGAGCCAGGAGCTTGGTCGGGCAGCATTGGGGCTGCCTAGCCACTGGGTCACTCCCCCTGTGGGCATGGTGTTGAGGTGGTGGTGGTTGCCGCCCGGCGCTACGCCAATGTTGGGTTAGGACCCACTCTGAATAGGTGGCCTTGACGGGGCGAGTGGGCTTTGATCAAAAAGTATACTAACAACCTGTTAATGTTTGAATTTATGCTCAGAAGCAAGTTGATCAAAATACAAATTGTGGATGTGCGGCTGTGTTTCTTTTTCTCTATTTTTATTTTCTTATGGTGAACAAGACATGCGGACTCCACAATATTGTGTGTGTAACTTTTATTTAAAGAGATTTATTTAAAGATTATGAAAGTCAAGTTTTGTTCAAACCACTTTTTTTCCGCAATCTATACAATTTTATGATCTTTTTCAAAGTATTTGTTTCATTGCATTTCTCTGAATTATTTACATTATTATGCATGACTTTAATGTTTTATATGGTCATTTAGTGATTTCAGCTACATCACTAGATCACTAAGTTATATGCAAACATTCTATTGCCCTTGGTTTATTTACATAGAAATGTTTTCATAATTGATATGAGCTTCAAGGTAACCAGGAATTAATTATCATATCCTTACAGTATATTATATCCTAAGAATATTTCCATGTGTTTCTTTATGTAGGTGGAGGCTGCTGACTCGGACACAGAAAGCAAAGGAAGAGAATATCATTCTGTGGGGGTGCAGGTAGAAGATGAAAAACGGTAAGCTTAGGCATACTCTGTACTTTACAGTTCCTTTATAGGTGTTTTGTATTCACAACCAATGAGTTTTAGACTATTTTGAATTCCAATGGAGTGAAATATAAGCTTAAAATGCAATAGACAAGCTATGAGCCTAAGAAATTGCCCTGCATGGTGCCTTTATCAGATGCAAAATGCTTGTTTTCAGTACTTTTTCCTTCTTTTTCCTAGTACTGTTTTCATTCTTTTTCCTATTACAGCTACCAGCAAATGTATTGTTCAATAATTTACTTCAGTGAATTAATTCAAACCAGTTTACTATGAAGATTGCTTAGATGTCAATAATATATGAGAGCAAAAGGTCCTTCGGGTAGCTATGCATTTGTCTTAGAAATAGGAGGTAGGTGGTTGCTCAGGATGCATTACCTATCACTCCTAGTGGGGCCACCACTGCCCTGGGCATCTGGATCTTGAGCTCCAACGTAGCAGGTTTATGCTGGACTTCACTTTTTCATTCATTAGGCAGTGTAATTTTGGCAACTTACAGCAATTATTTTGACACTGTCCAATCAGTGTCAATTAATTTATGCATTTCTAGGAGGAATGATGGAGGAACAACTCAATGCATAGTTTTAAAGTTTTGGTACCGGTCTCCATCAATGAAATTTAATATATTATAGATTAGCCTATTTGAATTACTTTTCTAATATGCTTCTTAATAATTTATTGTAACTTCTTGTGTCAAATTAACCCCTAAAAGTTCTGGTTCCTTCTGGTCTGCAGTCTAGCTGGCAAACTGTCCCCTGCAGCAGAGACAAAAGTCAAGAAATGCAGGTGGGACCTCCCAGCAAGCCTGGACAGCCAAAGGCTGGGAAACACTGCTTGAGGCTGGGTTCACATCACCTTTTCAGCCATACGGGACCGCATATGGCTGGGTGGGAGCTAAAACCGCTTTTCGGTCCAGTGGAAAACCGCATACGGGGCAAAAATTAGCTGACCGGAGTCAGCGTTTCAGCTAATTGTTGGCAGCAGTGATAGCAATAGGCTGAGTGGCAGTGTAATTATGTTTTGAGCCTGGGCCCGGCATTGGGCCCAATACATAACACTGCCGCTCAGCCTATAATCGTCCGAGGCTGGACACCACTGTGGCCAGCTATTAGTTAAGAGGCAGTGTTAGGTGTTGACCTCCCCAGAAGAATGGAAAAGCCCATATCAGAGGATGGAATGATGATTCCAGCTTTCCATCCCAGGGAATCAGTCAGATTGCTTGAACTAACTTTTAAAAAAATGAATGGCTATCAAGCAGAGGGCAGGATTATATAGTCAGGGGGTGTGAATGTTGTACATTGAAGGGTGTGTATGTATGCCAATTACACTCCTTCTGACTGTATAACCCTGCCTATCACCTGATATTCACTACCATTATTAAAATATGATATAGAACATGTACATGCAAGGCTGTGACACCCTATTTCAACCTCCTCCTATATTATATATTTTTTTGGGTGAGGACTCGTACATAGAAAGGATACTGCTATGCAATAGCAGTAACTGCTTCTAATGAGTTTTAGTACTAGTTGTAAGCTTAAAGGGGATGTCACCTGAGCAGAAGTTTTATAATACAGTATATGTATATTGGAAAAGGCCATGATTTCCTTTTCTATACATATAAAATAAAAAGTGAACAACCCCTTTAAAATTTGTTGTCTGTCTATAGTTTGAAGCCATTCACTATAATCTATACTATTTAGAACTACAGTTTATTGTAAAATATCTTACTTTCTCTTTTTCCCTTTCTGTAGCCAAGGACGTTTCAAGAGGTCAAACAGTGTAACAGCGGCTGTTCAAGCAGACTTAGAATTAGAAGGTTTTCCAGGTCATATCACAATGGAAGATAAAGGCCTCCAGTTTGGATCCTCATTTCAAAGACATTCTGAACCAAGTACTCCTACTCAGTATGGTGCAGTAAGAACAGTCCGGACTCAGGGTTTGTTTAGTTACAGGGAAGATTACAGGACGCCTGTGGACACTTCAAATCTGCCCCCTCCAGATCCCTGGTTAGAGCCTTCTCATGATGTAGTGGACTCAGGCAGAATATCGCCCAGTCGACAAGATGGAACATGGTTTATGAAGCTCCTTCATGCTGAAACAAAGAGATTGGAAGACTGGTGTAAGGACATGGAAAGAGAGGCAGAAGAGAATGACCTTTCTGAAGAAAGTAAGAAACCTTTATTCTTATTTTGTTTGCCAGTCTCCTAAAGGCTAAAGTAAAATGAAAATATGTGCATTGCCACATTATAGGATGTGCCCTTATGTGAAAAGCTGTGGATTGCACTTGGTCTCACTCCTGAGACCCACTGTAATTGTGAGTTATTAGTGAGTTATGTAGAGAAATTGATGAATCTCTCAGCTGGCCAGGAAGCAGAGCACAATGCCACCCGCTTCTCCAGCTAATAAATCAAGAGTGAGACCCAGTGCAGTCAACATCTTTTGGCATGTCTGATCGACAGTCAAAAGTTATTTTTAGTAAGAGTAATGCTTTAAAGGTAACCTGTAATCACTCTAATGTCTGAGCAACAAGTCATCTAACAATCAAGGCTGGTGGAGTGAAATGGAGTGATCACCCTGATGACTTATGGCAGAAGTGATGGCAGATTGACTTTAAAGGGATTGTCCAGTTTAGAAACCCCATTTTCATATATTCTGCTTGGGAATTTTGAGGTAATAGAGGGAGCTTCTCATTTCTTGGCAAAAATAGAAAGTGACTACAAAGACCATCTCTTGTCCTGGAAGACATGTCCTGCATTTCAAAGAAATTGACACTGTGTAATGCTTAAAGGATATATGTCATACTAAAAAACGTATCCCTTATCCACAGGATAGACTGCTGGGGCCCCCCGTGATCTCCTGTATGGATCCCTGGCTCTTCCCAGGGGCGGCACGTCATGACTCCGGCCCCAAGTGGAAGCCGCCATGTCTTCTTCATATAGCTCTATGTGAGAGACGTTTGGCAATTTTCCGTTCCCTCATAAAAATATATTTATGGGCATGGCGGCCCCCTCTTTGGGTGGAGGTCCTGACGAGAGGCTCACAGGGAGAGCCAGGGCTCCATACGGGAGATCACGGGGTGCCCCAGTGGTCAGACCCCCCCTCCCCCCCCCCCCCCCCCCCCCCCCCGTGATCTAAAATGTATCCCCTATCCTGCGGTTAGGAAATACGTTTTTTAGTATTAAACTTCTCCTTTAAGCATTATATAGTGTCAATTTAAATCAGTGGATTTGTAAATTAAAAATTCTTAATCCTTCCAGTACTTATTAGCGGCTGTATACTACAGAGGAAATTCTTTTCTTTTGGGGTTTCTTTTCTGTCAAGACCACAGTGTTCTCTGCTGACACCTCTATCCATTTTAGGAACTTGCGGATTTTCTCTTGCTCTGGACAGTTCCTGACATGAACAGAGATGTCAGCAGAGAGCACTGTGGTCAGACAGAAAAGAAATCCAAAAGGAAAAGAATTTCCTCTGTAGAATACAGCCGCTAATAAGTGCTGGAAGGATTAAGATTTTTTAATAGAAGTCATTTACAAATCTGTTTAACTTTCTGGCATCAGTTGATTTAAAAAAGAAAAAGTTTTCCACCTGAGTACCCCTTTAAGCCCTCCTGTGTTGGTGCAGCAAAAGAACTGAACACTTACTGCCAAGTTTCACCATTCATTGTAGATCCCAGCATGGCAGAAACTTTGATGTCTACTTACTGTCTAGTGACCCTTCTAACAAGTATGGACTGTCCAAAGTGGAGAATAAAATATGCCAAATTTTTATTTATTTAGGGCAGTGCTATGTTCATCAAAGTCTAAAAGAACTGAAATGATTGCCACCTAAACATTAAAGTGTAATAGCCCTTAGTGGTAGAGCCACTAGAAAAACTATTAAGGTCTGGCAAGGTTAACTGCTTAGCAGACAACATCTAATTTAAAAGCCTGGAGATTATGAGTGGCTACTTCTTTCATTTCATCTTCTCCAAGAGCCTTAGCTGGTGTTAGAAAAGCATGTTTGTGCTGCATGCCAAGATTATAGGATTAGCATCTAGTGGTATATGCGTTGCTTATTTTCCATTCAGCCAGTGTAATAGATTTCTCTATTTGTTCCCTTCGTAAATCTATCCTGCTGACAGCTGACACACTTTATGTTTCCTAATGTACACAAAATACGGTAACATAGTAACAGTACATGGTTATGCTGTATAGTGCAAGACATAATTAAGAAGAGTGGAGATGTGTACTTGTGTGAAGGGTTTATAAAAACAGCCCCACAGACGTAATGACAATTGAATAAACTAGTCTAAAGGTGTGCAAAAGCCTTATAGCTAAAGCTATACACATGTATTGTTATGTCATTCAGTACAATGCAGTGGTCAGCACTCTTATGCTGTCTTCAGTTTTATTATGTTGTAGACATTGTGACAGTGATGAAGAATAATACTACATAAAAAAATCATGAATCATGTGGCTAAATAAACTAAAGGACGATGGTTATAGAATTCATCACTTTCTATCATTTACTGTTATCAATATAAATGTCTATAAATTAATAAACATTACATAGCAGCAACTCAGTGCATTTGGGTATGTGGATGTGGTCAAGGCGACAAATCTTTGAGCGTGGCATGATTGTTGGTGGCAGATGGGTTGGTCTGAGTATTTCAGAAACTGCTGATCTACTTGGATTTTTAAATACAAGCATCTCTAGGGTTTGCAGAGAATGGTCCAATAAAGATAAAACATCCGGTGAGTGGCTGTTGTATGGACTAAAATGCCTTTTTGATGTCAGAGAAGAATGGGCAAACTGGTACAAGATGACAGAAAGGCAACAGTAACTCAAATTACCCCTTGTTACAACCAAGGTATGCAAAATACAGTCTCTGAACATATAACAGGTCCAACCTTGTAGCACATTGGCTACAGCAGCAGGAGACCAGACCGGGTGCGGCTTCTGTCAGCCAAGAGCAGAAAATCAAGGCTACAATTGGCACAGGCTCACCAAAACCGGACAGTCAAGGAAGAAGAATCTGGGGGAACTTTCACTGGTGGGAAGATCCTTGAGAGTATTCAGAAAAGATGGCTGTCTGCAAGCGTCACTCCCTGCTAAATAATGTATAGCTTATACTGAAATTCCAGACAAGATACATAACATAATAAAGATTTATTCAATGCTAGTTAGAACAATGTGTTTCAAGGTTCCAACCCTCTTAGGTCCACAAGGAGACTGAATATCAGGAGCCAGCCTTTAAAGGCATTAATCAATGTCCCTCCACAAAAAGACAATACTGGGCTGTGTTTCATCAGAGCCTATAAAGTTAATGAACAAAACTGCAGGGCATAAAATCTGCATTATGTCTTGTGTTCCATGACATTCTGAAGAGCTGTAATTTAGTTTGTTGGATGCATATAAACTGATTTGTCTTTGGATGGTAAGATAAAGTGACATTGGTTTGCATAACTTATTTTACATTGTCAAATGAAGCTGCTAGCATGCTATTAGTTCACTGAGTCATATTGAAAGTAAAAAGTGACATAATAAATAAAAACATCAACTTAATATTTGTGCTATAATAAGACATTTTTAGAGACATTTGTGTCAGTGCTGTTCTAGTTGGCTTCTCTTTTAATACTATATGATGATCACTTGCAGGACCCATGCAAAACAAAAGAACAGGCATGGGTGTAACCATACATCTGAAGGCTAAGAACAGAAAATATCATATTACCGTAATTATTATTATTATTTTTTTTTTTTGAGAACTTCAAGGGGCAGACATCTTATCTCCTATCCAAAGGTTAGGGGATAAGATGTCTGATCTTGGGGGTCCCGCTGCTGGGGACCCCTGCGATCTCTGCAGTGGCACCCCGCCGTCATCACTACAGACCCCCACGATCAAACATCTTATCCCCTAACCTTTGGATAGGGGATAAGATGTCTGGGGCGGAGTATCCCTTTCAGTTTATTATCAATGGGAGATGAGAACCTGAGTTTGCTATAAAGTCTTTTGAATGCCCTTACATGGGTGTTATCCAACTATCATACAATAGTAACAAGGGCATGGGGGAATAATTTCTACATAAATTTGACCTAAGACTACATCAGATTTTCAAAGTCTTGAAATGAAATAAAGAGAATCAAATCAAACGAATAAGTAAAATATATTAGACTTGGTAATGTATTTATTTTGAAAAATGATCAAGTATCATATACCCATGAGTGTCGAGTGTTTTCAATCGATCGTCAGGTGTGAGTGAGGGACCTGTTTTATTTAAAGAAAAGGGATTGAGCAAAGCCTCATTTCCCCAACACATGTTCATAGGAAGTGTATCATGGCACAAACAAAGGAGATTTCAGAGGACTTCATTAGGCTGGAAATGATTATAAAACCATTTTTAAAAGTTAGAATGATTGTGTACAAATGGAGGAAATTCAAGACCATTACAACCGTCCCTAGGAGTAGTTGATAAACAAAGATCATGCCAAGAGCAAGATGTATAATAGTCTGCAAAGTCACAAAGGAACCCAAGGTAATATGTAAGCAACTTAAAGGGGTTATCCAGCAGCTAGGGGGGGTTCAAAAGTATGCCCATTCTGTAGTACATAACAAAAGAAACCTTTACTTACCTTCTGCGATGCCTTCGGTGTCCTGCTCTGGACCCCACAGCAATTGTCTTCTTAAGCAGTGGCCTGATGTGTCAGGCCCTGGAAGCACCCAGGTCCAGTGTGTGACACTGCCGCTCAGCAAATCACTGGTTGCATTGATGTCTCGCCTCGGCCTTCGATTTACTGAGCGACTGTGTGACACACTGGGCCCGGGTACTTCCTGAGCCCAACCGTCATGCTGCGGCTCAGAAAGAATATTGCTGTGGGGGGCCGGAGCAGGACACCGGAAGGATCATGGGAGCACTGAAGGTAAGCAAAGATTTGTTTTGTTATATACTACAAAGAGTCACTTGTCTCACAGCTATTAATGTTCATCAGTCCACTGAAAAACAATGGTGTACATGGAAGGATTGCAAGAGGGAAGCTTCCTTCCTGTCTGTCTGCAGTTTGCTAAAGATAACCTGGACAAGCCAAAAGGTTATTGGAACAATGTTTTGTGGACATATGAAACATATTAGAACATTTTGGTTTAAATGGGAAGTGTTATGTGTGGAGAAAGGAAAAAACCTGCATTTGAGCATTAAAAAAACAAAAAAATAAAACACACCATTTGTGAAACAAGGTGATGGTAGTATCATGGACCTGTTTCGCTGCATCTGGGCAAGGACAGCTTGCCATTATTGATTAGAAAATAAATTCTTATTTATACTGACAAATGCCAAGATATCTGTCTATGAGCTGAATCTCACAAGAGAATGGGTTATGCAGCAAGACAATGACACTAACCATAAAGGTCGTTTTACCTAAGAATCGTTAAAGAAGAATATAGTTAAAGTTTCAGAAAGTCAAGGTCCTGACAGTAATCCAATTGAAATGTTGCAGGTCCTGAAGTGAGCAGTTCATGGGAGATACCCACCAATAAGGTTAGGTTCAGACTACGGAATTTCCGACTGTCTGCCTGGAAAATTTTACGCTACTATTTTCCGCCTCCAAAGGTGTTTTTCAGTTTCATGCGTAATTTTGTCATTTCCGCGAGTAATCCGCCGCTATTCAGAGCAGAAATGACGCCACCAAATCCGCCTTAAATTTCCTCTTCAATTCGGTGCCGAAAACAGTGGGAGTGCGCTGAGAGCCAAGTTCTGCCCCTTTTGGACCATGTGATCACATGACCCGACCCAGGTCCGTCAATTTTTTTAAGTTTGGCTGGGGAAGTAAGCAGCTGAGGTACAGACATGAGCCGGCAAGCCTATTCCCGAATGTGTATAAGCACAGAGGATGTCATCACTGAGGTATAAACTATGTCACATACTATTTGATGTATCCCAATAGGCTTTTGCGTGTTTTTTGGGTACAGTGTACTATGGGCCGGAGAAGATCTGCATTTAGCAAAGCACATGTTTCCAAATACCCATACTTTGCTAATGGGAGCATGTACAGTGTAATATGGTCATGAGGAGATCTGCATGTAGCCCAGCACATGTTTACAAATACACCTAGTTTTATAATGGCAGCATGTACAGTGTACTATGGGCTTGAGGAGATTTGCATTTGGACAAGCACATGTAGTTCTAAAAATATGGTGAATCTGGTATTATAAAAAAAAAATTTTGTCCCAAAATTTTGGTTGTAGGTAGAGTGTCGTCCCTGGATTTGGGATAAGGGCCATGGTGAATATTTTAATAGAACCAGACGTGAAGAAGCATGGCATGAGATTGCAGTAGCCTTATTTGACAACTTTGATCAAATGTCTTCTTCAATTCAGAATGAGATTTGTAAGTTTGGTATAATTTTTTTATTTATAACTTGTACAATTTAACAACATCAAATAATGAAAAGGATGCCAATCAAATTTTTCAAAGTAACATACATCTTTGTACTTTTAATTCCTCGTGTACACTTTTATCTTATTAAAAATTATAAAGATAGTTGAAGTTGATCCAACTATTTAGATCCCTATTTATCTTTGTGTTTATATTCCTTTGGTGTACACATGTACATTAATCATAGCCTTATATATTGCAAGACAATCAACAAAAATTGAATTAACGGATGATTTTGCTTGAATTTTTGTACCTGGATCTTTGTTTATTATATTTTTACAAGATAATTTTTTTTTTTGTTACATTTTAAAATACTATATAGTAAATGACATCCGAAACCGATGGAAATCTGCAAGCGACTATTTTGTGAAGGGTATCAAGAAAACAGAAAAAAGTGGGTCAGCTGGTGGCAAAAGGAAAAAAAATACCCTATGAGGACCAACTTCAATTTTTACGCCCTAACAGAGTTCTCAGACCATAAGTACATGTTAAATTTCTGCATGCAGGTTTATCACCCATACTCCCCCATCCAAAAATATCTAAGCTCCTAAAAATTTTACATCTGTTTATTCTAGAACTTCAAGCAACTTTCAGGCACCATCCAATACACAACAAGATGCAGATGAAGAGCCAAGGTCTGAGCCAGTACGTTCAGACACACCTTTGGAATCTGAAGAACCAGGCCCATGCAATCGGTTGGAAGATTTTGACCAACATCTGGATGTAGAGGAGGATGTGCCTAACCTTAGCAGTGATCTGCCCCCCAGCAGTACACCTACACCAGCTGCTGGTGAGATTGAAGAGATGGAAGAAGTCACTAACATACCTTCTTCACAAACAACCACCAGACCACCCACTGCTTGAAGGACCCGTAGATCCCTCCGAATAACTGATAGTCCGCTTGAGGTTGAAAGTCAAGCTCTATCATTTATTCGGAGGGTTGACAGCAGTGATGACAGTTCTTATTTTGGGCATGAAATGGCATCTTGCTGCCGTAAAGTGGCTCTTGATCGCCAAAACTATTTTAAAGCATACTGTTACGCTGTTGCGCAAGTCTTTCTTTCCCCCCCCCCCCCCCCCCAGGCCCTGCCTCCATTAGAGGATATGATAAAAAATTTGCACATCACAGCTGGTCACAGGGCCCCCAGCCCTCCACCACCTGCACACAATATTTCCACACAAACCGAGGGTTTTTATGTGGGTACTTACAACCCCCCCCCCCCACCTTCTCGGTCCTCTTCTGGGGTTTACCCCTACCATCCTCCCTTTCAAACACAATACCCTAGTAGCAGTGTAATTAGCCACCACAACCCCTCTGCATCAATCTGCATTGGAGTCTTTTTCCTCTGAACCCACATATCACAATCTGTGATTTTTCCCATGAGCATAATTGAAGTTGGTCCACATATTTTCTTGTTGCATTGTTTGTACATTTTCTGTCCAGATATTTATCTTGTAAAAATATATTTTGAATGCATTGTTGCTTTCAAATGTTCAAAAATGTTTATAAAGTGTAATTTTATGGCTAGTTCGACAAATTTTCAATTACACTAAAAAAAACAAAATGTTGTGTCTGGTAATTTATTATCCAAATATAAGGAGATCCTCAAGGAGTTAGGGGGTCGCTAAACTTGCTCTGGTCTTTTATATTGGGATATTGAGCTTACAACATATCCATGGTCAAGTATAGTTGATTCAAAATGGGAATTTAATGTAGGTGGAAGATTTTAGATTCAATGACATTGTCATTATAATCAGTTTGCCAAATCATTACACTATAATCTAATCACATTGACCATTGATATTTTGTGGCATGTCTATGGCAAAATATACTACTTTGAACTATTTTCCACACAGGACCTCAGGATGCCATGGTTAAAGGGGTAGTCCAGTGGTGAAAAACTTATCCCCTATCCTAAGGATAGGGGATAAGTTTGAGATCGCGGGGGGTCCGACCGCTGGGGCCCCCTGCGATCTCTCTGTACGGGGCCCCGGCTCTCCGCTGAGATAGCGGGTGTCGACCCCCGCACGAGGCGGCGGCCGACACGCCCCCTCAATACATCTCTATGGCAGAGCCGGAGATTGCCGAAGGCAGCGCTTCGGCTCTGCCATAGAATTGTATTGAGGGGGCGTGTCGGCCGCCGCCTCGTGCGGAGGTCGACACGCCCCCTTCCAGCGGGCTGTCGGGGCTCCGTACAGGAGATCACGGGGGGCCCCAGGGGTCGGACCCCCCGCGATCTGCAACTTATCCCCTATCCTTAGGATAGGGGATAAGTTGCTCACCACTGAATCACCACTGGACTACTCCTTTAATACACACAAAATTTGTAATCCATTTTTGTCTAATTTGGTTTGAAGAGTATGACAAGTAAAATACATGTCTAAATCAATTTGAAAACCGATACAGAACGTTGAATACAGGATATGGTAACGAAAAAATGTAAAAGACATAGAGGCAAATTATAATTTGAGTTTACTACTCATCCTTTTGAAAAAAAAAAAAATAATGACACACAAAATTAGGCATGATACAACATTTACAAAGGGTGATGTTCTTCATATCTCACCAAAAAAAAAAATAATGAGCATCTTCTTGTGTGTAGAAGACATCTTCAAATGGCCAACCTGTTTAGCAACAAAAGGCTGTCAATTTGTCCAGGGAACGGCACCTTCAGTAGATAGGAAATAGGAAGTGAATGCTTCTCCAACCACTATCGCTTGTTGAGCTGTGCGGCCAGAACCCCATGACCCAGCAGACTCACCCCACGACAAATGTTCCTCCTGTTCTATATCGGGGCTAACATAGCCCAGAATATAGTTGTGTAGAACACATGTTGCTTTAATGACTAAGTCTACTGTGTCAACATCCAACTGAATAGCAGTGCTCAAGATCCTCCACTTCCCAGCCATGATCCCAAATGAGCACTCCACGAAGCGCCGTGCCCGGGTAAGCCTCTGGTTGAACACTCGCTTCCAGTCATCAATTCCCCTTTGTGGGTATGGGCGCATCAGGTTCGGCAGAAGTGGGAAAGCCTCATCAGAGACGAAAACATAGGGAAGTGGATTCAGGGTACCAGGAAGTGGCTTTGGTGGAGGCAGAGTCACTTGATTTTGAAGGACATGACGGCCAAATTCAAGACATCAGCACCCGTGAGTCCCCGGTACTGCCATAGGCGCCAACTTCAATAGCAATAAACTTGTACTGAACATCAGCCACCGCCATCAGGACCACAGAAAAATACTTTTTATAATTGTAGAAGCGGGATCCTGATCCCGGAGGCTGCTGTACACGAATATGCTTACCGTCGACAGCGCCTATGCAGTTGGGAAAGTGGGCAACAGACTGAAATCCTGATGTTGCCTGAAGCCATCTCTCCTGGTTTGGACTGGGCAACGAAATTGGCTGCATGTACTGCCAAATCATGGTGCATGTTTCCTTCACAATACCGCTGATGGTTGATTCGCCAACACGGAATTGCAAATGTAACGAGGCTTAACTCTCCCCAGTCGCCAGAAATCTTAAAAAAAAAAAAAAAAGATGAATGGCCAAAGGTCACATATAAAACTATGTCAACATTATAAAATCATAACATATATATTTGAAAATAATACAAAAATCGTAGAAGATTTAGATTACATTCTAATGAGTTAATAAAAATAAAAAAATTAAAGAAGAGAAAATACAATGTTTGATAATTAAACTCCACATAGGAATCAAAATAATATATTAGATTTACCTCAAGGTGATCAACAGACGCTCCATTGGTGTGATTGCTTTGCGCAATTGTGTGTGGGAACGCTGAAGATGGGAGTCCAACAATGGCCAAAAGTTAATCAAATGCCTCCATTGGCATGCGGACAAAGTTATAGAATTTATCCGAATAACTACAATAGAAATTAAAAAATAAATAAATAGGTAACAAACACATAAAAAATTTACAGGATACACAATACACACATACCGTCTGAGCTCAGCATAAAGATGACCAACATGACCACGGTCGTCACGCAGCTGATTTATGGGGTGAACCCAATAACGGCGAAGACTCCTGGCCTCCAACTAAAAACAACATACAAAATGAAACCTTTTTCATATTGGTCCAACACATGTAAAGGTGATTCAAACATCCTTAAAAATTTACAAAGAAGTTTGACAATAAATTACCTGACGCTGCCTGCGACGACGCAAGACATTGACCAAAATGCTCATCAAAGCACGCATCTCAGGGGGTTGCAAGTGCGTAATTGGTGGTTCCTCAGCAGGAATGATTGCAGGAGAAGCCAGATCCGACATTATATTAAATTAATGTGGAGAAAAAGCTGAAAGGAAGCCAAACACCAAGCCACAAGAAAAAGCACAACTCCTTGACCAAAAAGGAAAATGGAGATTGCAAACTGGATATGGGGCGTATTTAAAAGGAGGAATGTGGGCTAGTCCAAGAACCAGTGGGCTGATCCTATTTAAATATCTGACTCAAATCCATCCGCATTTTCCGCATGTTATCCGCTTGCAATCTGCCTACGTTTCGCGTTCGAAAAAAAATCCGCCAGGAAATGAGAGTCCCATTGAAGTCAATGGGTTTCTGCGGCAGAAATCAGTCTCAAGAAAGAGTACCGCCTTTCTTCATGCGGAAATTTCTAAGCGGATTTTCAAAGCGGATTTTCCGCTTCACAAATTCCGAAGTGTGAATTTGTGAACAGAAACCCATTCACTACACTGGACATTTTAGCAAGCGGAATTTCTGACGGAAATTTTACGTCTGAATTTTTGTCGGAAATTTCGTAATCTGAACCTAGCCTAATAGTGTTGAAAATGTTTTGTACTGAGAAATGGGCTAAAATTTCTCCAAGCCGATGTGCAGAACTATTCAACAAGTACCATAAACATTTACATGCAGTAATTTCTGCACAAGGAGATAATGCCAGATACTGAACACTATGGTTCGCATAGATAGACAATATAGAGAAGTATATAAATAAAAAGTACACGAAAAGGCAAAAGAGCATAAATAATTCTATATATGTTATGTCATAGCAATATCTTTGTGACTTTGCCATGCCTGTGGAGCTGTTCTAACATAACATGCCAAGCTTGTTTTGACTCCGTATAATGAACACCTGATATAGAATAATGCTTTCTGCTCTCACGCCTGTGGTTGGAAATGTACATGAAGCTATTAAGAGACATAATTACACATCCCCTAGAATGGCTTCATCAATCTGTTTCACGGTTCCTACACATTCCCATTTAGTGGGATTTATTCAGACTTGGTTGTTGATGGTTGATTTGTTTTACGTTTGTTAAAAGTTCTGTAGGCCCGATGTACACAGTTCCAATTTGGAGAATTTGTAACGTTAAGCGCGCTGTATAATTTAACTAAGGTATTTATGATGACCATTTAAACACATTATTTACTAAATGTTCAGTAATAAATAGATAATAAATGTTATCAATTTCAAATGCAGGAATTGACGTCTATTAAGATTTTTATGTAACAGTGTTGCTAATTGTCTTATCACTTATTAGTGACTACATCATGTAAACCATTTTTAACGGTGGGTTGGCACATATGTTTGTGAAAATATACAAAAACTGCTATTGTCCAACTGTATACCTTCCAGAGGTAAAGTTCACAGAGATGGAATGCACAGATTCTGTTGCACTGTGCACACAGCAGAATTTCTGTGACAGATGTTTCTGACACTGGAGTTCTATCAACTCATTTATCCTTTCTGCAGACTTCGCACGGAATGCATAGCCATCTATGAGACTGCACATTCCTTTGCGGTCTTAATAATTTGCTTCATTGTATTTCTTTGTAAGATCTCAGTCTGCTGCATTTAAGAGGCTGATCACCAGGGGTGCAGGGAGTCAAATTCCTGTTGATCTAATTTGGGCCAAATTCTTCTCCTGGTTTGTTGCTCTTAATTCATATTTTAAGTGTGGCCTGTGTTTTTATCATACAGTTAATATGGTGTTTTTATGTTCAGATCTAGGAAAAATCCGGAGTGCAGTAGGAAGTGCACAGTTGCTCATGTCCCAAAAGTTTCAGCAGTTTTATTGGCTTTGTCAGCAAAATTTGGTAAGTTAACATTGCAGTACTTTATATTGCTTTATTTTTATGCTTAACTTTTCCCAGAAGGTGAAGGAGGGTATCGAGGTGCCTAAATATTTTGTACTTTTATAACTTTCACATTTTAAAATTTTGTGGCCTACATATTGTATTATTTTAGGACTTACATTTAGTCTTTTATTTAACTTATAGGACACTTTTGTTAAATTAATGTAAAAAAAAAAAGTTACATTAATGTTGTGTGATAAACACAAATCAAATGGCTGTCATCTGCGCAAAGACATTATGTCAACTTACAAGTTATTTCGCCTTTTGGTTTACACATTTCTTCTGATTTTCAGTTGCAATCCACAGATTTTGGCAATGCACATGATATGGAAGGGTTTTATAAACTGAGCCTTTTTGTGAAAAGGCGCAAAAAAGGTGCAAAGCCACTGAAAAGTCTCTAAAACGACACCAGCCCAGACTTAGCTTAGCTTTTTGGCGTATGTGAAGAGAGAAATTTCAGAAGATGTCTATCTGCACAAAATTTATCAAATGCTCTGTGACCATTTAATAAATTTGGTTCTCCTACACATTAGGCTGGGTTCACACTATGTTTTCTCCCATACGGGAGCGCATACAGCAGGGGGAGCTGAAACTTGCGCTCCCGTATGCCTTCGTATGCGCTCCCGTATGTCATTCATTTCAATGAGCCGGCCAGAGTGAAAAGTTCGGTCCGGTCGGCTCATTTTTGCGCTGTATGCGCTTTTTCCCCGGACCTAAAACTGTGGTCAACCACAGTTTTAGGACCGGTTGTAAAAGCACATACAGCGCAAAAATGAGCGACCGGACCGAACGTTTCCCTCCGGCCAGCTCATTGAAATGAATGACATACGGGAGCGCATATGAAGGCATACGGGAGCACGAGGTTTCAGCTCCCCCCTTCCGTATGCGCTACCGTATGGGAGAAAACGTAGTGTGAACCCAGCCTTACCAGCACACAAAAAAAAGGTGTAGAAAAATGCATCACTTACACTACAATGATAAATGCTGGCCATAGTGTGAATGGAGCCTTACCTGATGAATGATTGTCTTGGTAAAAAATTGGCTGTTTTGGTGAACAAATACCTATATAAGTACTTTAAGGCTAGGTTCAGACTATGGAATCTCCAGGCAGAAAATTTCCGCCCGGAGATTCCGAGTGCGGCCAGTGCCGGCTGAATCAGTCGGCGCTAGGACCGTGCGGACACTGCAGTCTCCAATAGACTGCAATGTGTTCCACGCGGATTTCCGCCTGAAGAAAGAGCACCGCCTTTCTTCAGGTGGAAATTTCTACGCAGATTTTCTAAGCGGAGTGTGAATTTGTGAATGGAAACCCATTCACTACACTAGACATTTTAGCAAGCGGAATTTCTGACGAAAATTTTACGACTGAATTTCTGTCGGAAATTCCGTAGTCTGAACCTAGCCTAAGAGTTTAATTTAGAAAAGGACTACTGTCATTGCACTGTCAACTTGGTAAAATAAAGAAACCTTACACTTTGGGGAGATTTATCATTGAAGTTCTGGTCATAGTCTGCTTTAGTTGCATGTTATCTACTGTACTTAAGACTTATTAATGAAAAGTCCCACAATGTATAATAAATTTCACACAACTACACTAAAGCCTAAGGAATGACCTCAGAGCACAATTTCTGAAGTTAAGAATTAAAGAATTCTACATTAGTTGTAGTGGGCAAGGTTTTGGCGACATTAGCAGTGGGGAATATGTGCAATTTGTGAAGTTTTGTCTTAAAATGGCCATGAGAATAAGTAAAGGAAATTAAAGACTGGAATACAGATGCAGTATCACTAAGATCACAGTGAAATGTTTTTTTTTTTTTTTTTATCAACGAGTCAGACAAAAGAAGAAGAAATTGAGCTTCTAGCTGAACATGTATTTTCATTTAAACTTTGTAAAGTTGAAGGCAATATTGTAATAGAAGCTAGTCACAAAGTTTAAGCTGGGTTTAACCCCTTAAGGATCGGGGTTTTTTCCGTTTTTGCATTTTCGTTTTTTGCTCCTTGCCTTTAAAAAATCATAACTCTTTCAATTTTGCACCTAAAAATCCATATGATTGCTTATTTTTTGCGCCACCAATTCTACTTTGTAATGAGGTCAGTCATTTTGCCCAAAAATCTACGGTGAAACGGAAAAAAAATCATTGTGAGACAAAATTTGAAAAAAAACGCTGTTTTGTAAATTTTGGGGGCTTCCGTTTCTACGTAGTAAATTTTTCGGTAAAAATGACACTTTATCTTTATTCTGTAGGTTCATACTATTAAAATGATACCCTACTTATATAGTTTTGATTTTGTCGTACTTCTGGAAAAAATCATAACTTCATGCAGGAAAATTAATAAGTTTGAAAATTGTCATCTTCTGACCCCTATTACTTTTTTATTTTTCCGCGTATGGGGCGGTATGAGGGCTCATTTTTTGCGCCGTGATCTGAAGTTTTTAACAGTATCATTTTTGCATTGATAGGACTTATTGATCGATTTTTATTTACACTGTGTTTTTTTTTTATGGGAAAAGGGGGGTGATTCAAACTTTTAATAGGGGAGGGGTTAAATGATCTTTATTCACTTTTTTTTTTTTTGCAGTGTTATAGCTCCCATAGGGACCTATAACACTGCACACACTGATCTATTACATTGATCACTGGTTTCTCATAGGAAACCAGTGATCAATGATTCTGCCGCTTGACTTCTCTCAGGCACTGGATCTCAGGCACTGAGCAGTCATTCAGCGATCGGACAGCGAGGAGGCAGGTAGGGATCCTCCAGCTATCCTGTAAGCTGTTCGGGATGCCGCGATTTCGCCGCAGCTATCCCGAACAGCCCACTGAGCTAACCGGCATACTTTCATTTTAGACGCGGCGTTCAACTTTGAACGCCGCGTCTAAAGGGTTAATAGCGCGCGGCACCGCGTTCAATGCCGCGCGCTATTAGCCATAGTCGGGCCCGACCCGCTATGACACAGGGCCACGCCGTGGCCCCGCGTTATAGATCGGGTGCGTACACATGACGTTCCAGTACGCCATGTGTCCTTAAAGGGGGTAAACCCCTTTCCAGAACTATGATATACAGGTACATTATGTGATGAGCGAGAGCGTATCGTGGGCTGAAGAGTTGGTTTGGTGCCATAAATGGCATATGCCCACTGCTATCAGCAGCTCACATCTGCCAGTAATGACAGACACACGGGAAATCCTGCTAATTCCTAGCATGTAGTGGCTCCATGGCCCCTGGTGTGGATGTGTTGCTAAGCAGGCCTTACCTTGCCCTGTGCCTCTACTATGCCCAGGGACATGCACAGACATTTTGGAGGGCAGGGGCTCAAATAAAATAAAGGGCACTGTTCATTATAAAAATAAAAATAAATGTTAGTAAAAGCCTTACATATGTTTAAGGGGAACTCTAGTACAGAACATCTTACTCTCTCCTACTCACAGGATAGGGGATAAGTATCTGATTACAGGGGATCCGACTGCTGGGACCCATTTCTATCTCCTGCCCAGCACCCCGGCTCTTCTCATGTATGGAGCGATCTAAGCACCGTGCATGGATTCCTGTTGACCACTGCACAAAGCAGTGGCAAACACACCCCTCCATGTATCTCTGGCTCCCCAATGTATCTCTGGCTCCCCCATAAAGATACATAAAGGGACATGTCGGGCACCTCTTCGTGCAGTGGTCGACAGTAATCCATGCTTAGATCGTTCAATACATGAGAAGAGCCGGGTGCTGGGAAGGAGAGAGTGGGGAGGGGGGTCCCAGCGGTCGGACTCTGTGGATAAGGGATAAGATGTTCTGTATCAGAGTTCTCTCTGAATTCCTGAGGTAGGGGCCTCCGTTGTCATGTCAGCTAAATAGGACCCTGCATCACCCCACGTAGGTCCCGATCAGCCCCCCTAAAACCCACTGGCACCAGTAGTTTGCACTTTTAGATGCCACAATCAAGTTTGATCACAGCATGTAAAGTGTTAGTGCCGGATATTTTTTAATAGAAGTAATTTACAAATCTGTTCCACTGGAGTACCCCTTTAAGCTTCACACAGCTTGATGATGTAGCAAATGATTTTTCAAATGTTTTGTTTGATATAGGTGGAAAATGCCTTGTAGAGCACTGTTTTGCACACGCAGGGAAGTTGGTATACTTTTGCATACTAAAAAGGCATTTTTTTTAGACAATACATTTGTTACCACAAGTAGTCTACCAACACTACCAAAAAGTGACTAGCCACTAGTGTAGTTGTGAAAAACAGTTTTTTTTTGTGCAAATCAGCAGTTGTGCTAAAAATGCTACTAAAAAAGAACAAATGCTTAAAGGAAAGCAATGATAAATTTCCCCCTTTGTTGTCTACAGCATCTAAGTAATTTTCTTCATGGTTTATAAACAAGGGACTATGAGAGGTATATTTATCAAAATCTGTGCAGAGGAAAAGTTGTCCAGTTGCCCATAGCAACCAATAAGCTTGCTTCTTTCATTTTTAACAAGGCCTCTGCAAAATAAAAGAAGCGATCTGATTGGTTACTATGGGCAACTAAACAACTTTTCTTCTGTACAGGGTTTGATAAATCTCCCCAGCAGTGTTTATCCATGACTTAGGTTTGCATAGGAGCAGTAGTCACAAAAAGGGAGGATATTTTTAATTACGATTTTGCTAAAATGTTTATTTGTTATATTAGATGCATTTTAGCAAAAAGAACAATATTAGTTACATGGGTGGGCATAGCCAGCCTTCAAGAAGTAAGGGAAACAATATAGATCCTTATTCAAATGACAAAATAACCTCTGTTAAATAGCACCTGAATGGTCACGTTTCCTGCTCTGTATAAGCTAACTTAATAACACACGTTGGTGTCCAGAAGAACATTCACATTGTAATGTCACTCAATAGTTCAAAACAGAAGACAGTTTATAAATCAATGGTGCTGAAGTGCCTTAAATGTCAGAATAGATTTTGCATCCATCAGGCCATGTGTTAAAAGCTTCCTTGCTATCAGAACCATGCAGTTGTTCACATGAAGTACCTGACATATTGGTAAGACAAGATCTAGGCGACTAGTTGTATATGAAGAAATAAATGATCTATTACCTGAATATATGCAAGGACAAATCTGTTGTAGACTAAGCAAAGGAATCCAGTCCGTGATGGAAAAATACTCAAAAACAGACATATTAGGTACTGAAACGTTACAGTGCCTTCACTCAGTATAGGATTTTCTGAAGGTAGCGCTTATAAACAATGTCTATATTGTATGTAAATCTGACATTTATTACATAACAAAACCACTGGGTGTCAACACATAGACACATATAGAATAAACACCTCCTGTATTTTTTCCAAGACTGTGATATTATTCTACTCATATCAGAATATGTCAAGCCAAAAGGAAAGATGTTATTCAGTATTTTCATGTAAAAAGTTGTTTAAACGCTGCTAGTACTCATAGGGAAATGCCCACACTGAGCAACTGACAGCTTTTTATCTATCTACAGTCAGACTCGTTGTGGACGGTATAAACAGGACTTAGACTCTCTCTGAGTACTGGCAGCATTAACTCCTGTGACTTTGGAGTGGTTGATCGGTTCACTGTGCGGCTTCTGCTTTAAAAAGAAATTGTTACTAAAATCTCCTTTTATTAAAGCAATTTCTTGTTGGAAGAGTTAAACAGTCCTGACTGTTTAACTGTTTAATAACCATGATCTGTGAATGTGGCATGATTAAAGGGTACTCTTTCATTTAGTTGGTTCTACGGAGTCCATTTTAGGACATCGTCAGTCGTCAGCTATAACTCCGTCCTCAGTCAGGTGAAACAGTGTCCCACCTCCTCCCTCAGACCAATTGCCGTCAGTCGTCAGCTGGAACTCAGTCCTCAGTCAGGTGAAACGGTGTCCCGCCTCCTACCTCACACCAATCGCCGTCCTCCTTCAGCCACAACTCTATCCTCCCTTCATCCAAAACTCCGTCGTCCAAAACGCCGTCATGCCTCAGACGATTCTTCCTCAGACACAACTTCCTGCCGCATAGCAGAGCCGACGCTGCACAGCATTGTATAGCAGAGTCGAAACTGTGAAACTTGCACGTGTATTACAGACACTACATGTGCTACAGAGTCTGTATGGCAGAGCCGACTTTGAATAGCATGTACAGCCGAACCTGTATAGCAGAGAGCCAACACTGACTCTGCTCTGCTACACGGCAGAAAAGCTTTATGTCTGAGAGATGACGGAGTTTCGGATGAGAGACTTTAGGATGACAAAGGAGGGAGGAGGGTGTTGCAGCTGACACCTGACAGAGATTGGCCTGAGGGAGGAGGCTGGGCACGGTTTCACCTGAGAGAGGATGGAGTTACGGCTGACGACTGACAATGTCCTAAAATAGACACCGTACGGGTCAATGTGTTTCCCCGTTACCCAATGGAAGACTGGGAAACCCTTTTGCAGTCAGCCCTGGGGACCTAGAAAGAATTTCAGGGCTGTCAATTCAGTAAGTCTGCTGGGAGGCCACACTAAGTGTTGCCTTTACAGCAGTTCGTGTCATAGTGGCATAGATCCGAAGATATTAACATTTAGAACTGCGCTAATACATTATAGTATAAAATATAGTTATAAAATAGTTGTCTCTTAATGGGATTGAATAAATGTGATTAAAAAAATAATGACATAAAGTGCAAAAAAATCTGAAATAATAAAATTGGTAATTAAAGGGTTATCCAGCCGATTTTGCTCTAAAATCAAACATAAAATGAAACATATATAATTGCTACCCTTGCCTGACAATCCATCTAGTCCAAAAACATCCTGTCGTATAGCAGCTGCTAGTCTTTTCCCCACCCACAATTAGCATAATATCCTCCCTCCTATGACTCACACACACCTAGATCTCCTAGTAAATGCTCTTAGCTCATTTCCCTGCTTCCACCTCCTGCACAGAGCCTGCTGCGTTTGACCAGAGTTTCCCAACCAGTGTGCCTACAGCTGATGCAAAACTACCCCTTTCAGCATGCCCTAGCTGCCTTTGTCAGGAGAGCTGAGCAGGTCACATGGTTAGGAAAGCAGTGAATATAGATAAGGTGTTTATGGCCTTGGCCAATCACAGCCCATCAAATATTGCACAGCACTTGGCTCCCTTTTAGCTGTAGCACCTGGCTCCCTTTTATGCTATGCTGTGACATCCCGGACCCAAAAAAGGAGTGCCGCTCATTTCAGCTGAACTGCTCTCAGCTTCCGGCAGGGGAAAACAGTGAATTTTACCACTATCTTAGCTTACAACCAGTAACTGACAATGATCAATATTATATTAATATTTACATGTTGCAGTTAAAGCAATAAGAAAACATTTCACTGGAGTACTCTTAAGTATTAAAAACATTTTATTGGGCATACAATAAACTACAAATTTTAGTTTTCTACTGTAATAATAATAATATAAAGAATAAATGTAACAAGTAATTTATTGTGAAATGTCAAAAAATAATTCTGAAAACCACTTGCTATACTTAACCAAATTCTCTAGAAACATACAAATAAAAAGGACAGCATTCCTGATAACATTAAGTTTATTGGACTGATTAACCCCTTAAGGACGAAGGGCGTACATGTACACCCTGCAACCGCTCCCCTTCTGTGACGTGTGCTCAGCTCCTGAATAGAAACTGCGGGGTCCCGATCAGCTGAGAGGAGGGCCCTTACCTGCCTTCTTGCCATCTGTGCATCAGTCAGCCATGGCAACCTTGAGCAATGGAGCACCAATAACACTGATTAGTGCTATGCTATGGCATAACATTGTTCAGAGTATAAATGATTGCATGTTATGGGGACTAAAAAATTGTGGGGAAAAAAATATGCAAACAAAATTACGGGTTCGTAAATATCCGAACTATAAAAATATATAAAGTTAATTAAACCACACGGATAATGGCATATACGTAAAAAAAATATCACATTCTAGAATTGCGACGAACTCCAGCTCGGTGCAGATCAATGTGCCATCTTTATTTACTTGGAGCTACGTGGATCACAGGTACAACAGGATGTGACGCATTTCAGCCAGGTGCTGGCCTTACTCGTACAATGAATCCACTGCGTGAATCGTATATATAGGCATGGGAAGAGTCCTGAATGCACAACAGGGGTGTAGGAACCCGCATAGAATTCCTTGTAGAACCATTAGATATAGAATTTTTACAACAATGTGAAATATTCACAAGTCGATTAAAAACAATATATAATACCACAATTGTGAAAATAACCATATAAGAAAAAAATGAATGAATAAAATAGTGCATTACTTTATTTGAAGTGTTATAAAATAATTATATTAATAAAATATATGAATGAGAGAAGTATGTAAATATGCATAAACTTATGAAAGCCGCAACCAAGTAGAACATGGTACAGATTTTGAGTAACCTGAATACTTACTCAAATGCAGATATAGATTACACATACATTCCGTCATTCTATCAGTAATGTTGAAACTAGGGAGCATTTCCAGCTATGAGACAGAAAACAATATGTTGAACCGCACGCATGTGAATAAGCGCATATGGTATTGGAAACAAATTATTTGCGCGGCTTAGTTTCAAAGCTAAAAACGCCTCTAGCTAAAAAAAAAAAAAAAAGAATGCCTATATATACTGAAAGCTGGAAAGAATTAGAGATATATTTTGTAATTTCAAAAATGATATAAACATAAAAAAAACTCATAATCCTTGTCAGGATAGATGTTGATATGAATGGGTATACACTGATATTATGATTTCCAATAATTGTTGCTACAAAAACAAAGAAACAATGAGCATAATGAGAAAAAATAAAAAAAATTGTAAAAACTGAAATAAAAAGGAGGAAAAAGGGAGGAATAATTTAGATTATAATTATATTTCACAGATGTTCAATAATGGAGAATGACATCCTGTCTGATGTTAAAGGGGTTCTCCGGTGCTTAGACATCTTATCCCCTATCCAAAGGGTAGGGGATAAGATGCCTGATCGCGGGAGTTCCGCCGCTGGGGACCCCCGTGAGCACGTGGCACCCCGTTTGTAATCAGTCCCCGGAGCGCGTTCGCTCCGGGTCTGATTACCAGCGACCACAGGGCCGGTGGCGTGAGACGTCATGCCTCCGCCCCCGTGTGACATCACACTCCGCCCCTCAATGCAAGCCTATGGGAGGGGGCGTGACATAGGCTTGCAAAGTTATAGGTGGTCAAAATAGGGCGATTTTAGATTACTGATTTTGTACAAAAAGTTTTTGATTTTTTTTAAGTGGTACAAAAATATAAAAGTTTCTAGCCATGGGTATCATTTTAATCGTATTGACCCACAGAATAAAGAACACATATCAATATTACCGTAAATTGTACAGTGTGAAAACGAACCCCTACAAAATGTGCAAAATTTTGGTTTTCATTTAAATTTCCTCCCTAAAAATTTTTTTTGGGGGGGTTCGCCGTACATTTTATGGTAAAATGAGAGGTTTCATTACAAAGTACAATTGGTCACGCAAAAAACAAGCCCTTATATGGGTCTGTAGATGGAAAAATAAAAGAGTTATGGATTTTAGAAGGCAAGGAGGAAAAGACAAAATCGCTAAAACAAAATTGGCCTGGTCCTTAAAGGGGTATTCCAGGTCAAAACTTTTTTCATATATCAACTGGCTCCGGAAAGTTAAACAGATTTTTAAATTACTTCGTAAATCTTAATCCTTGCAATAGTTATTAGCTTCTGAAGTTGTGTTGTTTTTTTCTGTCTAACTGCTTTCTGATGACTCACGTTCCGGGACGTGACATCATCATTGAGCAGTTAGACAGAAAACTTCAGAAGCTAATAATTATTGAAAGGATTAACATTTTTTAATAGAAGTAATTTACAAATCTGTTTAACTTTCCGGAGCCAGTTGATATATAAAAAAAAAAGTGTTTGCCTGGAATACCCCTTTAAGGTGAAAATGGGCTTGGTCATTAAGGGGTTAATATATCCCGGCATGTGTGAGATATACGGCTGGAGCATGTTATCCGTCCACTCACACAGCCTCTCATTTAATGAAGAAATACCAGCAACGATTGGCCTCATTTGTGGTGGAAAAACATTTTTGTGGATTTTGGGCAAGGAATGGAATATTGGCACCACTGGGTGCTCCACAATGAGAAAATCTGCTATTTTTTGTGTGTAAATATTCCATTCCTTTCCCCCAATTGAACCAGATCATTAAGTTCTTTGCGCAAAGATGGCGTTGGATTCCCCGACAGTGGCCTGTATGTTGTAAAATCAGTTAACATTTGTGTATTTAAGAGACAATACAGAACGCTGTCGAGGAGAACAACACCACCTTCCTTATCCGCTTGCCTGATTATCAGGTCTTCCCACTTTTCTAATTGTGACAAAGCCTTTCTCTGATCATATTTTAGATTATTATGATGTTTGTGTTTTACAATGTTTTTAGCAAAGTTTGTAAGTTCAACTGCATCTTGGAATCTATCCAAAGAGGCCGTGCGTGAAGCTACCGCGTAAAAATCTGGATTAGAAGTATTAAAAATAGGGATATCTTTACTAACATTTTTTATCCCACATCTCCTGTAAATCCGATTGTACCTGCAGATCACTAAATAATATACTCTGGGGTTGTTTTCATATAATTACCAGCAATAAACACATCTTTAAGCAGCATATCATTGTCATGCATGTTAGTTATATTATCATAATTGGATTCTTGAGAATGCAATAATGATAATATAACTAATATAATGATAAAATAACTAACATGCATGACAATGATATGCTGCTTGAATATACAACAACCCCAGAGTATATTATTTAGTGATCTGCAGGTACAATCGGATTTACAGGAGATGTGGGATAAAAATGTTAGTAAAGATATCCCTATATTTAATACTCCTAAACCAGATTTTTACCCGGTAGTTGATTTTTGGGGGAAAGGAATGGAATATTTACACACAAAAAAAACAGATTTTCTCATTGTGGAGCACCCAGTGGTGCCAATATTCCATTCCTTGCCCAAAATCCTCAAAAATGTCTTTCCACCACAAATGAGGCCAATCATTACTGGTATTTCTCCATTAAATGAGAGGCTGTGTGAGTGGATGGATAACATGCTCCATCCGTATATCTCACACATGCCGGGATATATTTAAGGCGTTATCCAGGAAAAACTGTTTTTTATATATCAACTGGCTCCAAAAAGTTAAACAGATTTGTAAATTATCTATTAAAAAATCTTAATCCTTTCAGTACTTATGAGCTTCTGAAGTTAAGGTTGTTCTTTTCTGTCTAAGTGTTCTCTGATGACACGTGTCTCGGGAACCGCCCAGTTTAGAAGAAAATCCCCATAGCAAACCTCTTCTAAACTGAGCGGTTCCCGAGACACGTGTCAACAGAGAGCACTTAGACAGAAAAGAACAACCTCAACTTCAGAAGCTCATAAGTACTGAAAGGATTAAGATTTTTTAATAGAATTAATTTACAAATCTGTTTAACTTTCTGGAGCCAGTTGATATATAAAAAAAATTTTTTTCCTGGATAACCCCTTTAACCCCTTAAGGACCCAGGACGTACTAGAACGTCCTGGCACCCTGGGCTTTAAGGACAAGTACGTCCTGGTGTTTCTCCGGTCTCTGCCGCGCCCCGGGCAGAGATCGGAAGCGGATGCCTGTTGAAATGCTTCAGCAGGCATCCAGGGCAAACGCCGAGGGGGGCCATGTCTGTCTCCCATGTCGGCGATCGCCGCAAATCGCGAGGGAAATCGCCCCTGCGATCTGCGGCGATACCGGGCTGATCGGGTCTCTGGGACCCGACCGCCCGGTAATTTAGCATGATCCCGGTTGTCACAGAAAGCCAGGACCATGCTTAAGTATAGGAGCGAGGTGGCAAGCCTGCCACCTCTTCCTATCTCCTGCGATTCTTCGGTTAGCAGGGGGGTTACTTCCTCCCGCCCTGCCCGGGCCCTGGAAGTCCGGAGAGGACGGGAGGAAGACCGGAGGACGCGGCGGGGGACTGGGGAGTGCTGGGGACCGGCCCCGGTACTTACCTTGTCCCTGAAGACCCGGATCTCGGTGGCGGAGACGGCGGCGGTGGCGACAGGTGAGTGAATCTTCGGCGGCGGCGCGGGACCTTTGCAGCAGTCCAGACCGCCGTAAAGCTATCTGGACTGCTCCATCTGGTCCCCTTACACTACAACTCCCAGCATGCCCAGACAGCACTTGGCGTCTGGGCATACTGGGAGTTGTAGTTTTGCAACATCTGGAAGGGCACAGATTGGGAACCACTGTATTAGTGGTCTGCAAACTGTAGTCCTCCAGATGTTGCAAAACTACAACTCCAAGCATGCTGGGAGCTCTAAAGATGTTGCCGAACTACTACTTCCAGCATGCCTGAGAATGTTTGGGAGTTGTGGTTTTGCAACAACTGGAGGCACACTGGTTGGGAAACATTGTGTGTTTGCTAATTCAGTGTTTCCCAACTCGTGTGCCTCCAGCTGTTGCAAAACTATAACTACCAGCATGCACTGATAGACTGTGCATGCTGGGAGTTGTAGTTTTGCAACAGCTGGAGGTTCTGTACATTCACATGGGCAGGGTACAGGGTACATTCACATGGGCAGGGGGCTTACAGTGAGTATCAGGCTTCAAGTTTGCGATGCAGCAAATTTTGCACGGCAGCTCAAACTCGCAGCAGGAAACTCGCTGTAATCCCCCACCCATGTGACTGTACCCTAAAAACGCTACACTACACTAACACAAAATAAAAAGTAAAAAACACTACATATACACATACCCCTACACAGCCCCCCTCCCCAATAAAAATGAAAAACGTCTGGTACGCCACTGTTTCCAAAATGGAGCCTCCAGCTGTTGCAAAACAACAACTCCCAGTATTGCCGGACAGCCGTTGACTGTCCAAGCATGCTGGGAGTTTTTCAACAGCTGGAGGCACTCTGTTTGGGAATCACTGGCGTAGAATACCCCTATGTCCACTCCTATGCAAATCCCTAATTCAGGCCACAAATGTGCATGGCGCTCTCTCACTTTGGAGCCCTGTCGTATTTCAAGGCAACAGTTTAGGGCCACATATGGGGTATCGCTGTACTCGGGAGAAATTGCGTAACAAATTTTGGGGGGCTTTTTCTCCTTTCACCCCTTATGAAAAGGTGAAGTTGGGGTCTACACCAGCATGTTAGTGTAAAAAAATAAATTTTTTACACTAACATGCTGGTGTTGCCCTATACTTTTCATTTTGACAAGAGGTAAAAGGGGGAAAAATCCCCCCAAAATTTGTAATGCAATTTCTCCCGACTACGTAGATACCCCATATGTGGGCGCAAAGTGCTCTGGGGGCGCACAACAAGGCCCAGAAGGGAGAGTGCTCCATGTACATTTGAGGTGATTTGCACAGGGGTGGCTGATTGTTACAGCGGTTTTGATAAACGCAAAAAAAATAAAAACCCCACATGTGACCCCATTTTGGAAACTACACCCCTCACGGAATGTAATGAGGGTTGCAATGAGAATTTACACCCCACTGGTGTCTGACAGATCTTTGGAACAGTGGGCTGTGCAAATTAAACATTTTAGTACAGCTCCAGAGATCTGACAGACACCAGTGGGGGGGGGGGGGGGGGGAAATGCTCACTGTACCCCTTGTTACGTTCCTCAAGGGGTCTAGTTTCCAAAATGGTAGGCCATGTGGGTATTTTTTGCTGTTCTGGCACCATAGGGGCTTCCTAAATGTGACATGCCCCCGAGCAAAATCTGCTCTCAAAAAGCCAAATATGACTCATTCTCTTCTGAGCATTGTAGTTCACCCGTAGTTCACTTCAGGTGAACTTATGCGGTACCTCCATACTCAGAAGAGATGGGATTATAAATTTGAAATTTGGGGGGAAACACACATTTTAGTGAATTTATTTTTTTTTTTTTACATATGCAAAAGTCGGGAAACACCTGTGGGGTATTAAGGCTCACTGTACCCCTTGTTACGTTCCTCAAGGGGTCTAGTTTCCAAAATGGTATGCCATGTGTCTTTTTTTTTTCTGTCCTGGCACCATAGGGGCTTCCTAAATGCGACATGCCCCCCGAGCAAAATTTGCTCTCCAAAAGCCAAATATGACTCCTTCTCTTCTGAGCATTGTAGTTCGCCCGTAGTGCACTTCAGGTCAACTTATGGGGCACCTCCATACTCAGAAGAGATGGGGGTTACAAATTTTGGGGGTATTTTTTGCTATTAACCCTTGCAAAAATTTGAAATTTGGGGGGGAAACACACATTTTTTTTTTTACATATGCAAAAGTCGTGAAACCCCTGTGGGGTATTAAAGCTCACTTTATTTCTTGTTACGTTCCTCAAGGGGTCTAGTTTCCAAAATGGTAGGCCATGTGGGTATTTTTTGCTGTTCTGGCACCATAGGGGCTTCCTAAATGTGACATGCCCCCGAGCAAAATCTGCTCTCAAAAAGCCAAATATGACTCATTCTCTTCTGAGCATTGTAGTTCACCCGTAGTGCACTTCAGGTGAACTTATGCGGTACCTCCATACTCAGAAGAGATGGGATTATAAATTTGAAATTTGGGGGGAAACACACATTTTAGTGAAATTATTATTATTTTTTTTACATATGCAAAAGTCGGGAAACACCTGTGGGGTATTAAGGCTTTGCTGTTCTGGCACCATAGGGGCTTCCTAAATGCAACATGCCGCCCCAAAAACCATTTCAGAAAAACGTACTCTCCAAAATCCCCTTGTCGCTCCTTCGCTTCTGAGCCCTCTACTGCGCCCGCCGAACACTTTACATAGACATATGAGGTATGTGCTCCCTCGAGAGAAATTGGGCTACAAATATAAGTATACATTTTCTCCTTTTACCCCTTGTAAAAATAAAAAAATTGGGTCTACAAGAACATGCGAGTGTAAAAAATGAAGATTGTGAATTTTCTCCTTCACTTTGCTGCTATTCCTGTGAAACACCTAAAGGGTTAAAACGCTGACTGAATGTCATTCTGAATACTTTGGGGGGTGCAGTTTTTATAATGGGGTCATTTGTGGGGTATTTCTAATATGAAGACCCTTCGAATCCACTTCAAACCTGAACTGGTCCCTGAAAAATTGTGAGTTTGGAAATTTTGTGAAAAATTGGAAAATTGCTGCTGAACTTTGAAGCCCTCTGGTGTCTTCCAAAAGTAAAAACATGTCAATTTTATGATGCAAACATAAAGTGGACATATTGTATATGTGAATAAAATTTTTTTGGGGGGAATATCCATTTTCCTTACAAGCAGAGAGCTTCAAAGTTAGAAAAATGATAAATTTTCAAATTTTTGGATTTTTCACCAAGAAAGGATGCAAGTTACCACAAAAGTTTACCACTATGTTAAAGTAGAATATGTCACGAAAAAACAATCTCGTAATCAGAATGATAAGTAAAAGCATTCCAGAGTTATTAATGTTTAAAGTGACAGTGGTCAGATGTGCAAAAAATGGCCGGGTCCTAAGGTGTAAAATGGCTGGGTCCTTAAGGGGTTAAAGATACCCAGCAGGTTTTGGCCTCACTAGACAAATTAGAGTGGCAGGATCATTACTGCTGGATAACTGCTGATGTTACAGCGTTATACTCTATTATCCCTCATCAATTGGCTTTAGTTGCTTTGAGCTGGTTCTGGAAACATTTTTCTTCCTATTTGTTAGATCTGCAGGAGTATTTGGTTTTAGTTGTTGAATATCTTTTGACTTACAATTTTTTTTTATGTTTGATGGCCAATACCACCTGCAGATCACGGGAGCTTTGATGGGGAGGAAATTCTCTCTCGATAACATTTATATTTGTTGGTGGGAGAGGGAGAATCTTTTCGCACCCCATAATCCTTATACTTCCTCGGTTAAATGGTATGGTCGCTAACAGAGAGGGGGTATCCAGCATGGAGCATTAAAAGGGCTTGTCAAATAGCTGAAAACAAAGATAGGACGAGTATGATCCATCCTGATGCGGATACAACAGATAAGCGAAAAAACTCAATACATCTACTAAAAATAATAACGTTGTTTTTTCCACTCCGTATAGTAAACAATTTGGATCAATCTCTAATAGTATCCAAAAATATATGCCCATCATTACAGCAGATCCCATTTTTGCTTCAATCCTAACCGATAGTTATAGATGTGTAGCATGTCGTGCTCCTACTCTTGGGCAAAAATTGGCCCCGAGTCTCTATAACCGCAAATCCTGTGCAAATTCAGTTTGGTTGGAGCATAAAGGAATATTCAAGTGCGGCCATAGAATATGCACATGTTGTAAAATCTTATTTCCAGGCACACATTTTGAATCATGCACCAGCCACAAGTCTTTTCCGATTAAACAGTGCATTAACTGCAATACAAAATATGTTATCTATTTGTTTACCTGTGACTTGTGTCAGGTTGCAATACTATCCGGCTTCAGGGGATAGAAAGGGTGTCACGTCCCTTAAGGGGTGGTAATCACAGACGTAAGTTAATGGACCTTGAAATATTTTGGATCTTGAAATTAGATACCAGATTTCCGAAAGGTCTAAACATCAGACAGGATGTCATTCTCCATTATTGAACATCTGTGAAATATAATTATAATCTAAATTATTCCTCCCTTTTTCCTCCTTTTTATTTTAGTTTTCACCAATTTTTCATTTTTTCTCATTTTACTCATTGTTTCTTTGTTTTTGTAGCAACAATTTTTTGAAATCATAATATCAGTGTATAACCATTCATGTCAACGTCTACAGTATTCTGACAAGAATTATGAGATTTTATTAATGTATATATCATTTTTGAAATTACAAAATATACATCCAATTCTTGCCAGCTTTCAGTATATATAGGCATTCTTTTTTAGCTAGAGGCGTTTTTAGCTTTGAAACTAAGCCGCACAAATAATTTGTTTCCAATAACATATGTGCTTATTCACATGCGTGCAGTTCGACATATTGTTTTTTGTCTCATAGCTGGAAACGCTCCCTAGTTTCAACATTACTGATAGAATGATGGAATGTATGTGTAATCTATATCTGCATTTGAGTAAGTATTCAGGTTACTCAAAATCTGTACCATGTTATACTTGGTTGCAGCTTTTGTAAGTTTATGCATATTTACACACACCTCTCATTCATATATTTTATTAATATAATTATTTTATTACACTTCAAATAAAGTAATGCACTATTTTTTTGTTCATTTTTTCTTATATGGATATTTTCACAATTGTGGTATTATATATTGTTTTTAATCGACTTGTGAATGTTTCACATTGTTGTAAAAAATTCTATGTCTAATGGTTCTACATTTTTCATTTCCATTTTTTGGGAATGGACATGGGAGAGTTAAGGAATTCTATGCGGGTTCCTACACACCTGTTGTGCATTCAGGACTCTTCCCATGCCCATATATATACACGATTCATGCAGTGGATTCATTGTATGAGTAAGACCAGCACCTGGCCGAAATGCGTCACATCCTGTTGTACCTGTGATCCATGTAGCTCCAAGAAAATAAAGATGGCACATTGATCTGCACCGAGCTGGAGTTCTTTGCAATTTCTGTCTTCAAGTATTTGGGTGCAGTCCACGCCCTACTCCGTGCTCAGCCTGGTGGGCTTGGGGTCAGACGATATGTACATTCTTTGCATTCTAAAATTGCGTATTTTTGGTCACTTTGTATACCCTAAAAAAATTTTTTTAAATCAATCAAAAAGCCCCATGAAAACAGAAATAGTACTGATAAAAAATAATGATAATGGTGCAAAAGATGAGCCCTCACACACCTCCGTACAAAAAAATTAAAGTTATAGGAGCCAGAAGAGGACAATTTTAAACATGCAAATTTTTGTACAAAAAGTTAGAATGTTTTCAAAGAAATAAAACATTTTAGAAAGTGAGGGGAAAAAAATTGAACATATAGACATCAGGGCAATGCAGGCTTCCCTGACACATTTCCAGCTGCCAAACTACCAGTGCAGGGCTAAATGGATGACAGGAACCAATAGCTGGAATTCTCATTATTGTGTTACTTAAGCTTAGCTACTAGATCACAAAATGTATGTATGAAGCATATATATAGATATGCATAACTAATCACTACAACAATGTATTTATTTGAATTCCCAAACTACCCCAAAACACTCCAATTTCTGCTATTTGCTGAAATGCAGAGGAGCATTAATGAAAAGATGCAGCTGGTAATTAATGTCCTTTCAGGCCAGGTCATTAGAGGGTTAAGCATTTTTCACATGAAAACACAGAATGCACTCCTTAACAAACGATCTATTCCCACCCATAGCATCTCTTTATCCATCCTATGGTGCCTAGGTAGGGGAAGTGTAGCGGGCCTAGCAGCACAGCTTTAACCCCATAAGGACTCAGCGTTTTTCCGTTTTTGCATTTTCATTTTTTCCTCATCACCTTCTAAAAATCATAACGCTTTCAATTTTGCACATAAAATTCCATATCATGGCTTCTTTTTTGCGCCACCAATTCTACTTTGCAATGACAGTCATTTTACCAAAACATCCACAGCGAAACAGAAAAAAAATTAATTGTGCGACAAAATTGAAGAAAAAATTTCATTTTGTAAATTTTGGGGGCTTCCGATTCTACGCAGTGCATTTTTCAGTAAAAATGACACCTTACCTTTATTCTGTAGGTCCATGCGGTTAAAATGATACCCTACTTATATAGGTTTGATTTTGTCGTACTTCTAAAAAAAAATCATAACTACATGCAGGAAAATGTATACGTTTAAAATTGTCATCTTCTGACCCCTATAACTTTTTTATTTTTCCGCGAACCGCGGTCGGTAGGAGGGCTAATTTTTTAGCACCGTGTTCTGAAGTTTTTATCGGTGCAATTTTTCTATTGATCGGACTTTTTGATCGCTTTTTATTAATTTCTTTATGATATAAAAAGTGACCAAAAATACACTATTTTGGACTTTGGAATTTTTTTGTGCGTACGCCATTGACCGTGTGGTTTAAAGGAGTACTCTAGTGCAGAGTACTCCTGCTCAGTCCTGCCCGGGCTGCAAAATAAATGAAAATGAACCGTCACTCACCTCCCTGGGTTCCCGCGGAGCGCCACTACAGCTGATCGGTCCTCCGGTGCATCTCCTTCATACTTCCAGGTGTAACGAAGCGTCACATGGCGCTCAGCCTATCGCCGGCCACCGCGATGTTCAGCCTCGGCCGGCGATAGGCTGAGCGCCATGTGACGCTTCGTTACACCCGAAGTATGAAGGAGATGCACCGGAGGACCGATCAGCTGTAGTGACGCTCCGCGGGAACCCAGAGTGATGGTTCATTTTCATTTATTTTGCAGCCCGGGCAGGACGGAGCAGGAATACTCTGCACTAGAGTACTCCTTTAATTAATGATATAGTTTTATAGTTCGGACTTCACGCACGTAGCGATACCACATATGTTTATTTTTATTTACACTGTTTTTTATGGGAAAACTTTTATTAGGGAAGTGGTTAAATGATCTCTATTAACTTTTTTTTTTCACTTTTTTTTTTTTGCAGTGTTATAGCTCCCATAGGGACCTATAACACTGCACACATTGGGGGAGATTTATCAAAACCTGTGTAGAGGAAGAGTGGTGCAGTTGCCCATAGCAACCAATCAGATCACTTCTTTCATTTTTCCCAGGTCTCTTTATAAATGAAAGAAGCAAGCTGATTGGTTGCTATGGGCAACTGCACCACTCCTTCTCTACACAGGTTTTGATAAATCTCCCCCATTGATCTTTTACCCTGATCCCTGCAAAGCCATAGCTTTGCATGGATCAGCGTTCTAGGGGCTCGATTGCTCAAGCCTGTAGCTAAGGCTTGGAGCAATCAAATACCGATAGGACGTGACGGAGACATGTGAGGGAACCTCCGCTCGTGTCCTAGCTGATCGGGACATCGCAATTTTATCGCGATAGTCCTGATCAGCCCGACAGGAAGCTTTTACTTTAGTTTTGGACGCAGCGATCATCTTTGATCGCCGCGTCTGAAGGGTTAGTAGCGCGTGGCACAACGATCTGTGCCACGCGCGCCATTAGCCCAGGGTCCCGGCTATCATTAGCAGCCGGGACCGACCCAGTGTAAGGCGGGGTCACGGCGTGACCCCGTTTTAAACACCGGGACTGGGCATAGTGCGTACAGGTACGTCCTGCATCCTTAACCCCTTAAGGACTGAGCCCTTTTTCACCTTAAGGACTCTTCTTTTGCAATTCTGACCACTGTCACTTTAAACATTAATAACTCTGGAATGCTTTTAGTTATCAATCTGATTCCGAGATTGTTTTTTCGTGACATATTCTACTTTAACATAGTGGTAAAATTTGTTGGTAACTTGCATCCTTTCTTGGTGAAAAATCCCAAAATTTTATGAAAAATTTGAAAATTTTGCATTTTTCTAACTTTGAAGCTCTCTGCTTGTAAGGAAAATGGATATTCCAATTTTTTTTTATTTTTTATTCACATATACAATATGTCTACTTTATGTTTGCATCATAAAATTGACGTGTTTTTACTTTTGGAAGACACCAGAGGGCTTCAAAGTTCAGCAGCAATTTTCCAATTTTTCACAAAATTTTGAAACTCGCTTTTTTTCAGGGACCAGTTCAGGTTTGAAGTGGATTTGAAGGATCTTCATATTAGAAATACCCCATAAAAGACCCCATTATAAAAACTGCACCCCCCAAAGTATTGAAAATGACATTCAGTCAGCGTTTTAACCCTTTAGGTGTTTCACAGGAATAGCAGCAAAGTGAAGGAGAAAATTCACAATCTTCATTTTTTACACTCGCATGTTTTTGTAGACCCAATTTTTAAATTTTTGCAAGGGGTAAAAAGGAGAAAATTTTTACTTGTATTTGAAACCCAATTTCTCTTGAGTAAGCACATTTACATTTTTAAAAAGGGTAAAAGCAGAAATACCCCCCAAAATTTGTAACACAATTTCTCCCGAGTACGGTGATACCCCATATGTGGCCCTAAACTGTTGCCTTGAAATACGACAGGGCTCCAAAGTGAGAGCGCCATGCGCATTTTAGGCCTAAATTAGGGACTTGCATAGGGGTGGACATAGGGGTATTCTACGCCAGTGATTCCCAAACAGGGTGCCTCCAGCTGTTGTAAAACTCCCAGCATGCCTAGACAGTCCGTGGCTATCTGGCAATACTGGGAGTAGTTGTTTTGCAACAGCTGGAGGCTCCGTTTTGGAAAAAGTGGCGTACCAGACGTTTTTCATTTTTATTGGGGAGGGGGGGCTGTGTAGGGGTATGTGTATATGTAGTGTTTTTTACTTTTTATTTTATTTTGTGTTAGTGTAGTGTAGTGTTTTTAGGGTACAGTCGCACGGGCGGGGGTTCACAGTAGTTTCTCGCTGGCAGTTTGAGCTGCAGCAGAAAATTTGCTGCAGCTCAAACTTGCAGCCGGATACTTACTGTAATCCTCCGCCCATGTGAGTGTACCCTGTACGTTCACATTGGGGGGGTGGAACATCCAGCTGTTGCAAAACTACAACTCCCAGCATGTACGGTCTATCAGTGCATGCTGGGAGTTGTAGTTTTGCAACCGCTGGAGGCTCCGTTTTGGAAACAGTGGCGTACCAGATGTTTTTCATTTTTATTGGGGAGGGGAGGGGGGTTGTATAGGGGTATGTGTATACATAGTGTTTTTACTTTTTATTGTGTGTTAGTGTAGTGTTTTTAGGGTACAGTCGCATGGGCGGGGGTTCACAGTAGTTTCTCGCTGGCAGTTTGAGCTGCGGCAGAAAATTTGCTGCAGCTCAAACTTGCAGCCGGATACTTACTGTAATCCTCCGCCCATGTGAGTGTACCCTGTACGTTCACATTGGGGGGGGAGAAACATCCAGCTGTTGCATAACTACAAGACCCAGCATGCCCTTCCGCTGTCCGTACATGCTGGGAGTTGTAGTTTTGCAACCAGTGTGCCTTCAGCTGTTGCAAAAGCTACAACCCCCAGCATGTACGGACAGCAGAAGGGCATGCTGGGTCTTGTAGTTATGCAACAGCTGGAGGCATACTACTTTGGCTGGGGATGCTGGGGACTGTAGTTATGCAACAGCTGGAGACACACTGGTTTGCTACATAACTCAGTGTGCCTTCAGCTGTTGCAAAACTACAACTCCCAGCAGTCACCGACAGCCAACGGGCATGCTGGGAGTTGTAGTTATGCAACCAGCAGATGCACTACTACAAATCCCAGCATGCACTTTAGCTGTTTGTGCAAGCTGGGAGTTGTAGTTACACAACAGCTGAAGGTACACTTTTCCATAGAAAAAAATGTGCCTCCAGCTGTTGCAAAACTACAAGTCCCAGCATGCCCATAAGGGCATGCTGGGAGTTGTGGTGGTCTGCCTCCTGCTGTTGCATAACTACAGCTCCCAGCATGCCCTTTTTGCATGCTGGAAGCTGTTGCTAAGCAACAGCAGGAGGCTGTCACTCACCTCCAACGATCCAGCTGCATGAGGTCAGTCCCTCGTCGTCGCCGCCGTGGCCGTCGCTCCTGGGGCCCCGATCCCAACATTGACGCCGGGGATCGGGGTCCCCAGCACCTGGGGTGCACGTCCCGCACCCGCTCACATCCTCCGGAAGGGGGGCGGAGCGGGTTGCGGGAGTGACGAATCAGGGTGATCGTGAGGTGGCACCAGTGTCACCAGTGTCACCTCACCCCTGCAGGCTCTGGCTGTTCGGGGCCATCGGAGACGGCCCCGAACAGCCTGTAATTCCGGGTCACCGGGTCACTGGAGACCCGACTGACCCGAAATCTGCCGCAGATCGCTGGACTGAATTGTCCAGCGATCTGCGGCCATCGCCGACATGGGGGGGCATAATGACCCCCCCTGGGCGATATGCCCCGATGCCTGCTGAACGATTTCAGCAGGCATCGGGCACTGGCTCCCCTCCAGCTAGCGGCGGGGGGCCGGGATTTGACAGGACGTACTCAAACGTCCTGAGTCCTTAAGGACTCGGAAAAGGGGCCGTTTGAGTACGTCCTGCGTCCTTAAGGGGTTAAAGGGGTACTCCGGTGAAAACCTTTTTTCTTTTAAATCAACTGGTGGCAGAAAGTTAAACATATTTGTAAATTACTTCTATTAAAAAATCTTAATCCTTCCAGTACTTATTAGCTGCTGAATGCTACAGAGGAAATTCCTTTCTTTTTGGAACACTGATGACATCACGAGCACAGTGCTCTCTGCTGACATCTCTGTCAATTTTAGCAACCGTGCATAGCAGATGTATGCAAAGGGCAGCATGGTGGCTCAGTGGTTAGCACTGCTGCCTTGCAGTGCTGGGGACTTGGGTTCAAATCCCACTAAGGAAAACAATAAATAAAGAGTTATTATTATTATTATAATGACGTCAGTAAAGAGCATTGTGCTCGTGATGTCATCAGAGAGCATTCCAAAATGAAAAGAATTTCCTCTGTAGTATTCAGCAGCTAATAAGTACAGGAAGGATTAAGATTTTTTAATAGAAGTAATTTACAAATCTGTTTAACTTTCTGGCACCAATTGATTTAAAAGAAAAAAGGTTTTCACCGGAGTACCCCTTGACATCTTATCCCCCATCCAAAGGATAGGAGATAAGATGTCAGATTACCGTGGTCCCGCTGCTGGGGACCCTCGGGATTGCCGCTGCGGCACCCCGCTGTCATTACTGCACAGAGCGAGGCATGGAGCAGTAGTTCGCCAATCGAATGAAGAGGAGACAGGTGAGGACCCTCCCGTCGTCCAGTAAGCTGGACGACTGGAGGGTCCTCACCTGTCTCCTCTTCATATTGATAGTCCCGATCAGCTCTGCTGAGCTGCCAGAATAGTTTCACTTTCAGTTTAGATGCCGCAATCAACTTTAATCACTGTGTCTAAATGGTTAATGCCGGGAATTGGCCCAGGGGTTTCACCTGTTCCCCGCTCGTGAGAACGGTTTAAACCCCGTTAGTGGGATCAGGGCTTACAGGTATGCCCTCAGTCCTTAAGGGCTCGGAACAAGGGCGTACAGTTACGCCCTGCGTCCTTAAGGGGGTTAAAGGGGTACTCCAGTGGAAAACTAATTTTTTCAAATCAACAGAAAGTTAAACAGATTTGTAAATTACTTATTTAAAAATCGTAATCCTTTAAGTACTTATCAGTTACTGTATGCAGAGGAAGTTGTGTAGTTCTTTCTAGTCTGACTTGCAGTGCCCTCTGCCTACACCTCTGTTCATGTCAGGAACTGTCCAGAGCAGCAGAGGTTTGCTATAGGGATTTATTCCTTCTCTGGACAGTTCCTGACACGACAGAGGTGTCAGCAGAGAGCACTGTGGTCAGACAGAAAAGACATCAACTTAAGAGATAGTTGAAGCACTCACCATATGGGTACAACTGGATATAACTTTATTCCATCTTAACTCACAAGGGTTAACAGGATCAATGGATGCAGAGACACACCAACAGGAACGTCTCACCGAATGGGGGACAGCGGCTGTTTTAAACACAGCGGTGCATCCAAAGGCACCCTGGTGATACAGTCACATCCGCAGTCACCAAGGGGCCTGATCATGTGCTACTGTGCATGAAACATCAGCTGTCGCCTGCCCAGTGAGACGTTCCTGCCTGTGTGTCTCTGCACCCAATGATCCTGTTAACCTTTGTGAGTTAAGATGGAATAAAGTTATATCGAGTTGTACCCATATGGTGAGTGCTCCAACTATCTCTTATGATAAATTGACAGCTTTAAATGGGTTATCCAGGATTAGAAAAACAGAGCCATTTTCTTCCAAAAACAGCACCACACCTCTCCCCAGGGTGTGTTTGGTATTTCAGCTCAGTTCCATTAAAGTAAATGGAGCCAAGTTGTAACACCACACACAACCTGAGGATAAGTGTGGTGTTGTTTTTGGAAGAAATAAGCTCTGTTTTTCTAATTCTGGATAACCTATTAAATAAACTTGCTTTATCTATAGGATTATTATCATCCCTAAAGTATGTAATTTCTCTTGGTGTAATATCTTGCTGCGGGATATGGCTCACTAAACCCCCACAAGATAAACTTGTGTTACACAATGTATCTGTGCGGTCTAAGGGAGAACAAATGTAGCGTGGGTTTTCACCCAGTAGCGCTAGTGAAACTAAATAGCAATCTCTAGCTTCAAAGTAAGAAGGCTTTGATGCATAAATTAGCCTTACATTGCATGTATATAGTGGCAGAGGATTTAAATTCCATTAGTGTTTGGCATTGCTACTGTGCTTAATCTGAGGAGGATATCAAACACACCACAGACTGTTCCTCTATGCAAAAAGTTTCAACAGGAAGGCAGTCATGCATATTTAATTAAATCCAAAAAATGAATTAATACCTAAAAGTGTCATTCCATGACGGGTAGAGCAGATTGTGCTCTCTGCCATCTTACTGCAGTTATTGATGAAGCTGTGACAGAGAAATGTAATTAATCACACTGCTTGCAAAAAGAAAACTGTCACCAAATCCCCCCCCCCCCCCCCCCCGGATTGCCCAGAGGTACTGGCTGGTAGTGCGGGGGACGCTTATCAATATGATAGGCGGGGTTGCTGCCTTCATCTGGCACTGTGACGTCACCACTGCTCGGCTCGCAGCACTGTCCAGCTTATGAATATTCATGCCCTGAACAAAGTAGAAGACAAAACTGTAGGTCAGCTCACCAGTATATCATCTCTTCGTAGACGCCAGCACAGCCCTCCTCGTGGAAGCAAACGGACCGAGCTCAGGAGCCGTGTCTCCAGGTGCAGCAATGAACAAGGAAAAAAAGGTGATCCGGCTCCCAATCAAATAAAATGATGAAGCTTTATTGAAACATAGTACAAAGGTGAAAAATGTAAAAACACAAAGAAAAATGCGTTTTTCTTTGTGTTTTTACACTTTTCCCCTTTGTACTACTTGGATTTTAACTATGTTTGAATAAAGCTTCATCATTTTATTTGACTGGGAGCCGAATCTCCTTTCTTTCCTTTTTCATATTCATGCCCTCCCTCTCCACCCCGCTCTGTATGTCACTCCATTGCACATTTGCTGGCTTCCTGTGTACACCTAGAAGCGACCTCAGCGCAGTGGAGTCACATACAGAGCGGGGAGGAGAGGGAGGGCATGAATATGCATAAGCCGGGCTGTGCTGCGGGCCAAGCGGCAGTGACGTCACAGTGCAAGATGAAGGCAGTAACCCTGCCAGTGCCAGTTAGAAGATGATTTGCATATCTGAAATAATGTAAATAATGGGCAAATGGCTGGGCGGATCCGGGCATGGTAGGCCTCATATGGATTATTTGGTGACAGTTTTTCTTTAGCATTCTATTGTTATTCTTATTTATATGGCAACATCGTCTTATGTACAAAGCTATATAAAACAGGTGAATACATAAAAGGTACCAAAGCAATATATTACGAATCCTCTCCAAATGACCATCCCTTTATCCAGACCAGTTTTCCTAGGACAGATTTTCAGTTCCACCATTTGTTATGCATACTGGCCAAAGAACATCATTGTTTAATGCAAATTTTGGATGTTCATCTCAAAGAGGCTTGAATGTATGTACAGCATATCCAACTACAGACCTAAAGGAGATATGTCATGTGTAAAAACTTATCGCCTATCCGCAGGGGAGTCCCACCACTGGGACCCCCCGCGATCTCCTTCACAGTCCCTCTAACCGGTAGTGCCGCCACCCACACAAAGCGGCGACCAACACGCCCCCTTCTCATAACCCTATGGGAGAGCCATTCGGCTATCTCCAGCTCTCCCATAGAGATACATGGAGGGGACATGTCATGATGCTCCATTCTCTGGGAGAGCAAAGGGCTCATGCAGTAGATTGCGGGTAGGTGATACGTTTTGATGCATGATATTTCTCCTTTAACAGCATGAGACAGCTGTATAAAGGTTGAAGAAGGATTCTCCAACTTTTTCTACTTGGGCTGGACCAGATGATCCATGGTGATTTCAGGGCCTCCCCTGTGGACATATACTAATGTACAGGACCTAGATTAACCCCTTAAGGACCAAGCCCATTTTGGCCTTAAAGTGCAACTGTCATGAGTTTTAACCCCCATAAACCAGCCCCAGCTTGACAAATTTGTTAGAAAGAACAGTTAAATCCTACCTTTTGCTGCTTTCTAGCAGCTTTAATGATGCTAAAAAATGCTTTTAACGATAGTCAGCAACAGTTGGATAGGCGTTGCTATGCCTGCAGTCGCCACGCCTATCCTCTGTATGTCAGTGCTGGGGACACTGTGTGATTGGTCCACAGGTGCTAGCATTGAGAGCCCTTATTACTGTACTGTACTGTAGAAGAATAAACGGCGCCGTTCATCTATGCACTCGGGCAGCCAGCACTTACAGCAAGCACTAGCTCTCTTTCTGCTAGTACTTGCTCCCTATAGCCCAATGCGCGGCATAATGCTGTAGCGGAATGATCTGCCCGCCCGGTCTCATCTACTGCTGTGATGGGCTATAGGGAGCAAGTACTAGCAGAAAGAGAGATAGTGCTTGCTGTAAGTGCTGGCTGCCCGCATCACCGGAGTGCATAGATGAATGGGCGCCGTTTATTCTTCAACAGTACAGTACAGTACAGTACAGTAATAAGGGCTCTCAATGCTTGGACCTGTGGACCAATCACACAGAGTCCCAAGCACTGACATACAGAGGATAGGCGTGGTGGCTGCGGGCATAGCCGCGCCTATCCGACTGTTGCTGACTATCGTTAAAAGCATTTTTTATGCATCATTAAAGCTGCTAGAAAGCAGCAAAAGGTATGATTTAACTGTTATTTCTAACAACTTTGTCAATCTGGGGCTGGTTTATGGGGGTTAAAACTCATGACAGTTGCGCTTTAAGGAACAGAGCATTTTTTGTACATCTGACCACTGTCACTTTAAAGGGGAACTCTGGTGGAAAAAAAAATTCTTCAAATCAACTGTTGCCATGAAGTTAAACAGATTTGTAAATTACTTCTATAAAAAAAATCTTAACCCTTCTAATACTTATCAGCTGCTGTATACTACAGATATACTACAGAGAAATTTGTGAAGTTGTTTCCAGTCTGACCACAGTGCTCTCTGCTGACACCTCTGTCCCTGTCAGGAACTGTCCAGAAGCAGGAAAGGTTTTCTGTGGGGATTTGCTTCTAATCTGGACAGTTCCTGACACGGACAGAGGTGTCAGCAGAGTGCACTGTGGTCAGACTGGAAACAACTTCACAAATTTCTCAGTAGTATAAAGCGGCTGATAAGTACTGGAAGGCTTCAAATTTTGAAATAGAAGTAATTTACAAATCTGTTTAACTTTCTGGCACCAGTTGATTTGAAAACATTTGTTTTCCACTTGTTTCCTCCGGAGTTGCCCTTTAAGCATTAATAACTCTGGGATGCTTTTACTTGTGAATTTAATTCAGAGAATGTTTTTTAGTGACATATTCTACTTTATCATAGTGGTAAATTTTTTTCAATACTTGCATAATTTCTTGGTGAAAAATTCCAAAATGTCATGAAAAATTTGAACTTTTTGCATTTTTCTAACTTTGAAGCTCTCTGCTTGTGAGGAAAATAGACATTCCAAATAAATAATATGTTGATTCACATATACAATAGGTCTTCTTTATGTTTGCATCATAACGTTGACATGTTTTTACTTTTGGAAGACATCAGAGGGCTTCAAAGTTGAGCAGCAATTTAACAATTTTTCAGGGACCAGTTCAGTTTTGAAGAGCATTTGAGGGGTCTTGATATTATAAATACCCCATAAATTACCCCATTATAAAAACTGCACCCTCAAAGTATACAAAATGATATTCAGAATGTTTGTTAACTCTTTAGGTGTTTCACAGGAATAGGAGCAAAGTGAAGGAGAAAATTCTAAATCAAAATTTTTTACACTAACATGTTCTTGTAGACCCAGTTTTTGAATTTTTACAAGGGGTAAAAGAAGAAAATGCCCCCCCCCCCCCCCAATATGTGTAACCCAATTTCTCTCGAGTAAGGAAATACCTCATGTTCTCTGTGGGTGCACTAGTGGGCTCAGAGGGGAAGGAGCGACAATTGGATTTTGGAGAGTGAATTTTTCTGAAATGGTTTTTAGGGGGCATGTCGCATTTAGGAAGCCCCTATGGTGCCATAACAGCAATAAAAAAACAAACCACATTGCATACTATTTTGGAAACTACACCCCTCAAGGAACGTAGCAAGGGGTACAGTGAGCCTTAATACCCTACAGGTGTTTGCCGATTTTTAGTTAAAGTCGGATGTGTAAATAAATAAATAAATGTTTTCACAAAAATGCAGTTTTTTCCCCAAATTTACTATTTTTACAGGAGGTTATATGAGAAAATGATGCATATCAGTGATTCTATTCGGCACCGCTCACACAGGTGGATCTCTTGAATAAATCAACTAGATCCTGCACACCTTCAGACATGAAATAACCCCGTAGGCTTGGAATGGTAGTGCTCACGTATCAAATGTAAAGTCCTTGGTAATATTGTACATTCAAAAAGATGAAAGAAATGGAGCACATACCAGTAATGTTGTCAGCCGTAGATTCTTTATTGCATATCTTCAGTCATGGGGTAAGCGAAGAGGAAAGAGGGAGGGTGGACACACACCGGGAGGGGCAGTGGTCCGTATCACGCTGGAATGCGCTTCATCAGGGCCACCGCTTACCCCATGACTGAAGATATGCAATAAAGAATCTACGGCTGACAACATTACTGGTATGTGCTCCATTTCTTTCATCTTTTTGAATGTATTATATGAGAAAATGCCCCCCAAAATTTGTAACCCCATTTCTTCTGAGTATGGAAATACCTCATATGTGGTTGTAAAGTGCTCTGCGGGTGAACTACAATGCTCAGAAGAGAAGGAGCTTTTGGAGAGAAAATTTGTTTGGAATGAAAGCCGGGGGCCATGTGCACTTACAAAGCCTCCATGGTGCGAGAACAGTGGAGGGCCCCCCCCCCCAGAAGTGACCATTTTGGAAACTACATCCCCCTCACGGAATGTAATAAGGGGTGCAGTGAGCATTTACACCCCACTGGCGTTTGACAGACCTTTGGAATAGTGGGCTGTGCAAATGAAAAATTTTATTTTTCTTTTTCACGGACCACTGTTCCAAAAATCTGTCAGACACCAGTGGGGTATAAATGCTCACTGCCCCCCTTATTACATTACGTGAGGGGTGTAGTTTCCAAAATGGGGTCACATGTGGGGGGGGGGTTCCACCGTTCTGGCACCATGGCGGCTTTGTAAACACACATGGCCTTCAATTCCAGCAAAATTCTCTCTCCAAAAGCCCAATGGCGCTCCTTCTCTTCTCAGCCCTGTAGTGCGCCAGCAAAGCACTTTTATGTCCACACATGGGGTATGTATATAATCAGAAGAAATGGTTTTACAAATTTTGGGGGGGCTTTTTTCCTATTACCCCTTGTGAAAATGAAAAATGTGGGATAACACCAGTATTTGAGTGAAAAAATACAAATTTTTCATATTCAATGAAAATTCGTCAAACACCTGTGGCCCTCCAGATGTTAAGGCTCACTATACCCTTTGTTACGTTCCATGAGGGGTGTATTTTTTTTTTGTGTTTATGTCAGAACTGCTGTAATGATCAGCCACCCCTGTGCAAATCACCTCAAATGTACATGGTGCTCTCAATCCTGAGCCTTGTTGTGCGTCCGCAGAGCATTTTACGCCCACATATGGGGTATTTCCGTACTCAGGAGAAATTGTGTTACAAATTCTGGGGGTCTCTTTCTCCTTTTACCTCTTGTGAAAATGAAAAGTATGGGGAAACACCAGCAAGTTAGTGCAAAAAAAAACAGCTGGAGGCATACTACTACAACTTCCAGCATGCCCTATGGCTGTAGTTATGCAACAGTTGGAGGTACACTGGTTGCAAAACACTGAGTTTGTTACATAACTCAGTGTTTCCCAACCCGTGTGCCACCGGCTGTTGCAAAACTACAACTCCCAGCATGCATGGTCTGTCAGTGCATGCTGGGAGTAATCGTTTTGCAACAGCTGGAGGCACACAGGTTGGGAAACACTGAGTTAGGAAACAGACAATTTTCCCAACCAGTGTGCCTCCAGTTGTTGCAAAACTACAACTCCCAGGATTCCCAGACAGCCGAAGGAGAACAGTTTGGAGACCACTGTGTAGTGGTGTCCAAACTGTAGCCCTCCAGATGTTGCAAAACAAGACATGATGGGAGTTGTTGTTTGGCAACATCTGAAGGGCCAGATGTTACAGAACTACAACTCCCAGCATGCCTGGACTGTCTGGGCATGCTGAGAGTTGTAGTTTTGCAACATCTGCACAACTCCCAGTATGCCCGGACAGCCAAAGGTAGTTTTGAAACTCCTAGAAGCAGCAGTGAAGATCACTTTACAGCAATCTTCACTGCTGCCTCTGATACCGCCGCTGCCTCCTCCACTTGCCTGCCGCCAGTCCCACAGCTCTCGGGGTCTCTTCCCCACTCTGCCCGACTTTTAGGGACAGGCAGAGCGGGTGATCTGAACTTTCACCCTCGTCAGCTGAGACACTGTGATTGGTCCACAAGGACCAATCACAGTGCAGTGATCGCTGACCAGGATCATTCTCAGATGGTCTTGGGGGGGGGCTTGCAGAAATTGTCTCCCCCTGGTAACAGCAGGACTTTTGCCTGTTAACCCGTGTGATGCCGCGCATCGCCGGGTTAACTGGATGACTTATATAAACGTCATGATGCGCAAACTACCAGCATAACATGATGTTTATATAAGTCATTCTGCGGGAAGGGATTAACATGTAGCAGATACCACCAAGTAATATCCATATTATCACCATAGCAGTGCTAAATAGCACTATGCACTATACCCCCACAGCAGTGCCAACATGCATCGTACATAATACCTCATTTCAGGCCCCAGAAACATATATCCCAATATAGTGGCAAACAAATACCACAGTGCATCACAAAATAGTTCTCCAGCAGGGCCACACAAATACCACAATGCAGGAAAAAAATCTCTCTCTAGTAGTGCAAAATATCACAGTGCAAAATGAACAACACCAAAACCCCAGTCACCTAAGTGATGGGGTATAGAACACCTATTAACTAATAATCCCCCTCCTATAAAAATGTTTGTGTTAAAACGTCACTTTTATTATTTCTTGCTTAAAAGGTCCAAAAGAAAATGTATAACAATTTCCAGCACAGTCCCTATAGTATCAATTAAAGGAAAACTGTCAGATATTTTCTCCCGCACTATCCACAGTACTGGCGGATAGTCCTGGAGACGCTGATTAAAACGAGCCCTACCTTGACTGGATGTGCCCGGCCGTTCGCCCGCAATTGCAGTTTGATTCTATGTGTATATCTTGCTGTAACTGGCACGGAGGGGGGCTTCTGCAGCTAACTGGCACTGACGTCAGCTTATGAATATTCATCCCCCCTCCCTCCAGTTAGGAGCGGCGAAGAGAGAACTGGAGGGAGGGGGGATGAATGTTCATAAGCGGCGCTGACGTCAGTGCAAGTTAACCTGCAGAAGCCCCGCCTGTGCCAGTTACAGCAAGATATACACTTAGATGAAAACTACAATTGTGGGCGAACAGCCGGGCAGATTTGGGTAAGGTAGGGCTCGTTTTAATCAGTGTCTCCTGACAGTTTTCCTTTAAACTCTCATAGATGGAGTAGTATTAAGGTAAATATGTCTGCAGTACGTCTTATATGGGGACCATGTGCTGATATTAAAACCACAAATACAATGTCTCCCCTACATGTTTCGTGGTACCAACCACATCTTCAGGGGTTGTGAGACATTATGGAGAACGTGAATGGAAGATGATAACCTGAAGACGTGGTTGGTACCACGAAACATGTAGGGGAGACATTGTATTTGTGGTTTTAATATCAGCACATGGTCCCCATATAAGACGTACTGCAGACATATATACCTACTCCATCTATGAGAGTTTAATTGATAATATAGGAACTGTGCTGGAAATTGTAATACATTTTCTTTTGGACCTTTTAAGGAAGCAATAATAAAAGTGACGTTTTAACACCAAAAAAATGTATAGCAGGAGGATTATTAGTTAATAGGTGTTCTATACCCTGTCACTTAGGTGACTGGGGTTTTGGTGTTGTTAATTTTGATATTATCCCTTCCCCACTCTGGGCTTGGTTTTATTCAAATATCACAGTGCAGCACAGAATACGTCTCCAACAGAGCCAAACAAATACCGCAGTGGACAATGTAAGAAAACTCAGGCTAGAGGACTCCGGTTCACTCAGAAGATAGAGGATTTATTTATATTGATATAAGTTACTCTTATATATTAACATGTAAACAGGATAACTGTGTCGTAGTTTCACGTGAATATTGGTAGCTCATTGGATATTGTCCACCAGTACTACTTTGCACAATATAGATAACCTTATATGATTTAGTCCTTGTTTCTATATGAGTATGCTAAATAGGGTGTGTGCAGGATATGGCAGCCATCTTTAACTAATTGGCAGATATATCTTTAGCATTAGCCATTACAGTTTAAGCAGGTGCAAAGCATATGAATTCCCATAACATACAACAAACTCTCCAGAAATACTACAATGCGGCAGAAAACACATGAGATCACAAAGTACAACTAAGCAAAGCTAAAAATATAAAGTAAAGGAGAAAATACAATCCAGCAGCTTCAAAACTATAAAAGCCAGTAGCTCTTTGCTCTGTCAAACTTTTAACCGAGCATTGCATTTAACTGTAAGTGCACCTTTAAGACACATTTATAGTTAAATGCAGCCCAGTCACCCCTGGACATATGTGCATAATACAGATGCAAATATACAGATGTAATATGTCTGTGTGATGGTACTTTTAATTCTATTTGCCGAACATCCTTTAAAAATGACTCGGGCAGCAGTTATAAGAGATAGGTCAGCTTATTCTCTTTGCACCCACCAATATTTAGGCTACAATGTTCTAGTTTCAGCTACAGATACTCTATACACTGCAGTCACCATATACTGGAACATATGTGCCCACTTTCCACTAAAAGTTCTATTACATAGGCCAAATATCAGGCAAATTACCTTCTCTTGGAAGACTTATGCCTGATAATCAGCATGTGTAATAAGGCCAACGATCAGCAGACGAATGTGCAAACACTCATTTGTTGGCTGATTGGATCTTCTGTGTGGCCATATACACTATTGCTGTCAGCCCCACATGACCGTGATGTGCATCTGACAATGATATATTTAATGCGCTGCATGAACAATCTGGTCAGACTTGTGAAGGCTCAGAAAGGAAGCATCAAGAGCTGCTTGCCTCCTTTCAGCCTGTCTTAAAGGGCTCTTGCATATACACAGTCATATGCACCATGATCACTTACACAGACTCACTTATGCACACTGCAACCACTTATATAGGCACATTTATGCACATTAAAAGGGTTATTCACCATAAGGGGATTTTAGTACTTACCTGCCGGACAGTAATGGACATGCTTAGGAAGGATCCATGCTTGTCTTGGGGCTAAATGGCATAAATGGTGTTATGAGTCTACCATAACGCTGCTGCTTTCTTTTTGTGAAATGGCTATTTCCTGTTGGAGTTCAGTCCCTCCAACTACAAGTCCCATGATCCCTTGTTTGTAAGTGTGAGGTCACTTTTCTTCCTCTCACATGTCAGCCACCCACCCATTGCATGTGTGCTATGCTAAAGAAGAACAATTTGCTGCTGCCCTGTGAAGAATGATCTCCCTTCCACAGGCCCCCACATGATTAGTGTTGTAATGTCTCGGGCAACACTGCAACTTGGGAAAAGCTGAGAAAACACTTATTTTGTATGCTGCTAAAAATGAACATTGGGGCAAAGATCACATTAGAATTGTGAGACCAGCCATCAAACACAGGTACAGACACTATATTATGAACTACACTAACTTTACAGCCCCTGTAGGACAGTCAAATAAAAATAAAATAACGGAATACCCCTGTAATGAGATATACAGTACAGACCAAAAGTTTTCTTTATTTTCATGACTATGAAAATTGTAGATTCACACTGAAGGCATCCAAACTATGAATTAACACATGTGGAATTATAGACATAACAAAAAAGTGTGAAACAACTGAAAATATGTCATATTCTAGGTGGAAAGTGTCCTCAAGTGCAGTCACAAAAATCCTCAAGCGCTACAAAGAAATTGGCTCACATGCGGACCGCCCCAAGAAAGGAAGACCAAGAGTCACCTCTGCTGCAGAGGATAAGTTCATCCGAGTCACCAGCCTCAGAAATCGCAGGTTAACAGCAGCTCAGATTAGAGACTAGGTCAATGCCACACAGAGTTCAAGCAGTAGACACATCTCTAGAACAACTGTTAAGAGGAGACTGTGTGAATCAGGTCTTCATGGCAGAATATCTGCTAGGAAACCACTGCTAAGGACAGGCAACAAGCAGAAGAGACTTGTTTGGGCTAAAGAACACAAGGAATGGACATTAGACAAGTGGAAATCTGTGCTTTGGTTTGATGAGTCCAAATTTGAGATCTTTGGTTTCACCCACCGTGAGTTTGTGCAACGCAGAAAAGGCGAATGGATGGAATCTACATTCCTGGTTCCCACCGTGAAGCATGGAGGAGGAGGTGTGATGGTGTGGGGGAACATTGCTGGTGACACTGTTGGGGATTTATTCAAAATTTAAGGCATACTGAACCAGCATGGCTACCACAGCATCTTGCAGCGGCATGCTATTCCATCCAGTTTGCGTTTAGTTGGACCATCATTTATTTTTCAACAGGACAATGACCCCAAACACACCTCCAGGCTGTGTAAGGGCTATTTGACCAAGAAGGAGAGTGATGGGGTGCTGCGCCAGATAACCTGGCCTCCACAGTCACCAGACCTGAACCCAATGAAGGCAAAAGGGCCAACAAGTGCTGAGCATTTCTGGGAACTCCTTCAAGACTGTTGGAAGACCATTTCAGGTGACTACCTCTTGAAGCTCATCAAGAGAATGCCAAGAGTGTGCAAAACAGTAATCAAAGCAAAAGGTGGCTACTTTGAAGAACCTAGAATATAATTTTTTTTCAGTTGTTTCACACTTTTTTGTTATGTCTATAATTCCACATGTGTTAATTCATAGTTTTGATGCCTTCAGTGTGAATCTACAATTTTCAGTCATGAAAATAAAGGAAACTCTTTGAATGAGAAGGTGTGTCCAAACTTTTGGTCTGTACTGTATGCACACACATGATCATCAAATAGTCAATTGTACAACACACATGCATACAGAGTCATATATACAAACTTCCTACACAAATAAATGACCTCGTAACTCATTGCTGAGGTGGTCTGGCTAGGAGGTGTCACATGAAGTGACATTTAAAAGATGCATGCTTGTGTAGGAATTATAGCACTGAAGGAGGACAGCAATGGGTTAAAGGAAATCTGTCATCAGAATCACCCGCACTAAACCTGTTACACAGGCTTGTAGTGGGGGTGATCCTGATTAAAACGCTTCTTACCTGGTTAAAAATGGTTCAGCGGTTCTTCAGATATCTTTATTTTTAGTTTTCTGTTATTCCCTGACTCGGCTACACGTCATTCTAGCTGGGCGGAGCGGCCGCCCGGCTCATGAATATTCATGAACTTATCCTCGTAATATAACTCCTTTTTCTAGGTCTGGTGGGGTGGGTCGCGCATGCGCCGCGTTCCTACAGCCGGAAGCGGCGTTCTCCCCCACGGCTTTTCACTCATGCAGCCCGTCTTCTTATTTGTATTGGGCCGCAGCTCAAGTGAAGCCGGGGGGAGAACGCCGCTTCCGGGTGTACGGAACGCGGCGCATGCGCAACCCTCCCCACCAGACCTAGAAAAGGAGTTAGATTACGAGGATAAGTTCATGAATATTCATGAGCCGGGCGGCCGCTCCGCCCAGCTACAATGACGTGTAGCCGAGTCCGAGATGATAACACCTCCCACTGAGTCCCAAGCCAGGGAATAACAGAAAACTAAAAATAAAGATATCTGAAGAACCGCTGAACCATTTTTAACCAGGTAAGAAGCGTTTTAATCAGGATCACCTGCACTACAAGTCTGTGTAACAGGTTTAGTGCGGGTGATTCTGATGACAGATTTCCTTTAACTCCTCCATCACTTCTTCATGGTCCTGTCTTCTCTTCACATGAAGTTACCCCTGCTTGTCCCTGCCCTTTGTGGATGGTACTGCAAGGCATATACTGGCTAATTATGGGTTACTTCCCTCTGCCCCTCCATGCTCTTCTATTCACATGAAGTTACATTTCCCTTGCTTGTCTCTGTCATGTGGGGATTATGGCACTGCGAGGGATATGCTGGACAGTTATCGGTTAACTCCCCCTGCCGCTTCATGCTCTTATCTTCTTCTGTAGTGTCAGCCACCAACTGCTGTGGCAGCTCTGCAGTCGGAACTAGGAGGGGAAGGAGATGTGCAGAGAATGCAGGCTGGGATTATATCACTGATGTATGGCTGCTGGTTCTCACCTCAGTGACCTAATACCAGCACTGGAGCCTGAAGCAGTAAGGCGTCTGGAATTTCTGTGCGGAATTCTGCCTGAAATTCCGGAGCAGCAGAGTCCCATTGTATTCAATGGGATTCTGCTGTGCTGTGTACACGGTGAAATTTCCGCACCAGATGTTTCTGGCACAAAAGATTTTCTGTGTGGACATTCCGGAAGTGTGAACATAGCCTAAGAGGGAGAGTGAGGCATATGCTCAGAAAAACAATCGGTGCACCAGTCATTTAATCCGGGGCTCGTGTGTCAGATCTTACTGCCTAGTGATGCCCCTGCCTGATGCTCTCTCTGTTGAGAACTGAGAAGTGGTTACTGCGCAGTTAACAGTCTAGGTTCTAACTGGCATATTAGGCAACAAACCTAACTGTACCAACTGCTAGTGAATTAGAAAAAAAAATGACTAAAATTGTGGAGCAGTACCTTCATATCAATGATGAATGCAGAAAGTTTGTATAGGGGTACTCCAGCATTTTAAAACTTATTACCTATCTGACCACTGGGACCCCCTGCAATCTCTAGAACTGCACCTGAATATCCGTTTACGAGAAGTGCAGGGTTGGCAAGCACCCTCCATGCATTCTCTGTGAGAGCGCCAGAGACAGCCGAGTACAGCGCTCGTGTATTTCCGCCTCTCCAATAGAGAATACATAGAGGCGACGTGTCAACCCTGTGCTCCGTGAACAAAGAGATTCAGACATCATTCTTGAGATAGCGACAATCAGACACTTATGTCCTATTCTGTGGATAGGGCGATATGTTTTAAAATGCTGCAGTTCCCCCTTAGAACTGACTGCATTGTAGAGAAGTCATATCTTAGAGCCAAAAAAAGGATCAGATCTAGAATTTTTTATTATTTATTTTTTTCAAGAAAAGAACTACCTTCTTATTCCTGATGGGATCAGGAGTTTCCGATATTGCATATATAGATGCTGTACAGACACAGCAAACCAGGGATGAGCAGCTGCTGTAAAGAGCTATATACCAACCATCTACATAGGTATGTGTAAATTTTCATATGGCTGTTACACGGCTCTTCACAGCAGTTCTAAGAAAAAAAACACCAATATGACTGGGATATAACACAAATAATAAACTCCAATGTATCTAGTATTGTAATTAAGCTATATCACAAAGTAAGGAGATACTGACATCTAGTGGAAACATCTTAAACTACGGTTTTATTTTTCTATCCACAGAGCCATATTCTTTAGATGGAACTTTTTAATCATTTTTTTATTCCTTATTTTCTTGGATGTGATGTGACAAAAAAAAATCAATAATTTTGGACTTTGTTATTGATTTGCTTTTATGCCTTTCATGGTAAAGGATTAATAATGGTATATTTTAAAGAGGTAGTCCAGTATCCAAAAAATTACCCCTATCCACAGAATCTCCCGTCTGGCACCCCGGCTCTCTGCATAAATGCAGTGTGTTAACCACGGCACAATGCTCCGTGGGAGAGTTGGAGATAACCGGCTCTCCCATAGAGAAGCATAGAGTGGCATATCGGACACAGCTTTGTGTGGTGGTCGACATGACTCCATTCATGAGGAGAGCTGGGCACCGCACAGATCGTAAACATGTAAGTACTTTGACACCATGAGTATTCATCCATTATTTAACATCCGTTTTCTGTGTAAAAACGGATGTATAATAACGGATGAAATAAAGGGTGCTAACAGCTGAATAATGTCCATCCAAATAACGGGCATATTCATCCATTAAGACCAGTTATAACATCCGTCATGTACGGCCGTTTTAACACCTCTGCCTACAGACTCCTACAGTCGGGACTACTACTACTCCCATTATGGAACAGACTTGTTTCAATGATGGGAGTAGTAGTTCCCCCGGTTGTGGGAGTCTGCCGGTGGCTGGGGAGGCTACATTAGTGTTTGTACTACTACCCCCATCATGGAACAGACTCTGTTCCATGATGGGGGTTGTAGTACAGGGGCTGAGTACGGAGATGAGCAGTGAGCAATAGACTGACATGTCGGGCAGCAGTGGGGAACATATGAATGAAGCATTACATTGGGGACACAGGTCAGGTACAACGGCGGGGAATGGAGCGATATAACAGCGCACAGGGGAGACAGGTCCCTCCATTCTCCGCTGCTCCTCTGTCAGACACGGAGATGAGCAGCAGGGAATGGAATGGCATGTCCCTGCTGTGTGCTGTGACAGCGCTAGAAGATCGGGCAGCAGGCAGGGGGGAATAATACATATACATATGAATATACTAAAGGGGGAATGTGATTATACAGTAAGGAACACTGAAGTTTAAAAGCCCTGCTGGGAGCCCTGAATGGCTCGTCCGTACCGGCCATCCAGGGCTTCCGGCAGGGAATTTAAAAATGAAAGAAATACACCGTACATCGCAGGGGAGTGGAGCATGCTGCCTGCTCCCCTCTTTAAAAACTTCTGACTTTCTGAACTTCTCAGAAATTAGACCCGGTGCGATCAATCCCTCAGTCCATGTACTACAACCCCCATCATGTTGCATGTTGTCTGTTACATGATGGAGGTTGTAGTACAAACATTAATGTAGCCTCCCCAGCCACCGGCAGACTCCTGCAGCTGGGGAATTACTACTCCCATAATGGAAACAGGTGGGTGTAGTAGTCCCTCAGCACTGCAGGAGTCTGCTGATGTCACGTCTTCTGAACATGCTCAGCAGTAATAACGGATATTATAAACCAGGTGCAAACAGATGATGACATAAAGGCTCATCCGTTTGCCATAGACTTCAATGTTAAAAATAACGGCCATTAATTTACCCGTTTCTTGTGACGGAAGAAAAATTAGTGCATGAGCCATTTTTTCTTCCGTCACAAATAACATCCGTTATTCATGATGGGCCATAACGGGTGATAACGGATAATCAAAAAATCCCATAGACTTTAATGGGATTTTGTAACGGCCTTAAACATTCGTTTTTAAGGCTTTTCTAATGGAAGTTTATAACGGGTCTTTTAACAGAGCAACTTTATAGTGTGAAAGGGGCCTAAGTTTAAATGTAAGACTTTTTTAAAGCAATACTTAGAGTGTATATGCTGAACAATGCTATGTTTTACTACTCGTGTATTTCTGGCCCTCCCATAGAGATGAATAGAAGACGAATCCGCAGGCCTGCTCCAGTTCTGACCTGGAGTACAAAACTCTTGTACATGAGCAAATTTAAAAAGTCGCAAAATTAGTCTTGCAAAAGTCACAGCTGCAACTTTTTTGTTTTGCTGATGTGCTCCAAATTTATCAACCCCCTGTTATATAGTATGATAAATATGTAACACATAAGCAACACTAAAACCAAAAAAATGCCTTCAGAGCTTGCTTACCAAAGCAAACAATGATAAATGTCCCCCGTTCTGTTTTTCTATTTCTATTTTCTTATTGTAGTTTTTTTTTTTTTATCTATTTTAATTACATTATTATGGGGCAGATATCATGCCTGATTTAGTAATATGCTTTACGGCAGGTCATTTGGACATAGACATAATGACCATCTCCAGACCCTATTGTCTCCTCTGTACACCGGTGTCACCTTTCACTATAGTGCTTTACCACTTTCCAGCAGCCTTCTCAGTTTAGTTTCTGGCTTAGTGGTAGGAATGAAAATGACAAGATTTCAAGAATCCTATATATGCACATATCGATATATAATTTTAGGAATTGCCACTAAGCCAAAAACTAAACGGAGAAAAGCACTATGGGTCCACCTCTCCTTTTTTTTGCCAGAGCAGATTGCTGCTGCAAATAGCAGTTTGTAAAGCCTAACCTTTATAGTGTTATAGTATTACTATCTATGACATGTCCTTTTTTTATGATAATAACACTTTAAAGGGGTTTTGCTGTGAACATTTATTGCAAGGCCAGGATAGACGTTAGAAGCAGAAAGTTCCATTCATTACAGAGTGATAATTATACTAAAATGTACAGAGAATGAGGAAATATATATATATATGTATATATATATATATATACATTGTTTTCTTTAGGTATAAATAACAAAGACAAATATATTTGTATGTAATATATTAATTCATGTTTTTATGCAAGTATTCTATCTTTTCAACTTAAGGATCCAAGTGCAATGCCTAGACCTACTTCACAAGATTTAGCAGGATTCTGGGACCTTTTGCAGTTATCTGTCGAAGATGTAAGCATGAAGTTCGACAAGTTACACCAGATGAAAGCAAATGATTGGAAACCAATGGATTCTCCTGAAAAGAAGGTAGGAGCATGAATAACAAGAACAGGTCATATTCATATATTAACAATCCATATATATGCAAAGAGACATCAATATTTCTGTAAAATGCAGCTAGTGTTGACCCACAACACTACCCAACCGGTTTGGCTTGGGGCCAAGTGAAGTGTAAGTACCCTTTGAGTTTTCACCCTGCTTTAGGTTCCAGAAACTGCTTTTAACTGCCAGAGGGTACAAAGCTACTTTCTGAGAATCGTCTTGGTGGGGTAACTGCTGGCCCGGCAAACCAGGTAATACTAGTGAAAAGCACTGAGAAGTCAGGCAGTAGCAAATGAACATCCAGATATTGGTAGCAGCCAAGTAGCAGGATGACATTGACTCTGAGTCAACGGATGTATAATTGGAAAGTGGCACAGGAGATCAACAGCTCAAGTATACCATAGGAGGAACAGAATGGCACAGATGGACAGGTAAGAGTGAAATTCAGAGGCAGGTGCAACAGGTCAGCAGCTTGGTGGTTATAGCTGGAGACATATCACAACCCAGCAAGGGTTTATAGTCGAAGAGTACGTTCACACGTGCAGATTTTTTAGCGGGCTTTCCGCTGCGTATTTGAAAGTGGGCGGGCTCTTCTCGGGTGTCCGCAGCCGATTTTCCACGGCAGAATGTACACTGCGTAAAATGCGCCGCAAGCCCCATTGAAGTCAGTAGGGACTGTGGCGGATTTTCCGCAGCTTAAATTCCGCCGCGGAAAATCTGCTGCGGACAGCCGAGAAGAGCCCGCCCACTTTCAAATACGCAACGGAAAACCCACTAAAAAATCAGCGCGTGTGAATGTACCCTAAGGGTACGTTCACACGCGCGTATTTACAGCGTATTTCACACTGAAAATCCACTGGTGAAGGCCCACTCTATGTTGGCTTTACAAGTGCCTGCTCGTAGCGGCAATACGCCGCTACCAGCAGGCACACTGCGATGTGCAAGTCGCAGTATACTCGCACATCGCAGGAGCTCTCTGCCTAGCTCAGATTTGAAGGTGATGAGCAAAAAATGAAAATGCAAAAACGGAAAAAAGCTGAGTCCTTAAGGGGTTAAGCTGTGTCTTTCCTGTGATGCGCATGGCACATAGATATTCCAAAGAATACGACCTTGGAGGTCCTGAAGCTTCAGCTTGGAGCCTAGTTTTCTAATATTATTCTGAAAGGGGGTTACCAGTGGAAACAGTTAAAGGGGGTATTCCAGGCCAAAACTTTTTTATATATATCAACTGGCTCCGGAAAGTTAAACAGATTTGTAAATTACTTCTATTAAAAAATCTTAATTGTTCCAATAGTTATTAGCTTCTGAAGTTGAGTTGTTGTTTTCTGTCTAAATGCTCTCTGATGACTCATGTCCCAGGAGCTGTGCAGTTCCTATGGGGATATTTTCCCATCATGCACAGCTCCTGGGACGTGACATCATCAATGAGCAGTTAGACAGAAAACTTCAGAAGCTATTAACTATTGGAAGGATTAAGATTTTTTAATAGAAGTAATTTACAAATCTGTTTAACTTTCCGGAGCCAGTTGATATATAAAAAAAAGTTTTTGCCTGGAATACCCCTTTAATTTACCATTGTCCCCAGGTTGCTTACAAAAAAATTATAAACACTTTAACTCCCCTTCCACTGCTCCCTCCTAGCTCTGGTATCGGGGTGCTCTCGTCCTCGAACGTTGACATAGCTTTCCCTTGAGCTGCAGAGCATTGGATCTACACCCGGGAAAACTGACAGTGGCGCTTGCCAATCACTGGCCGAAGCGGGACACTGCTGCAGCCAGCGATTGGCACAGAATCACTGTGACGTCACATCTACAGCTCTGGCCGGCTCCACTGAAGCAGACTGTCAGGGTGTACTTAGCAGTTCTTCTGGGGGTAGGTGAAAAAACTGTAATGGCGGCTGTAACCACTGGCCACTGCTGCCTGATCTCAAAGTGGTAGAGGGCCATATTAAGAGAAATTAGCAGTGCTGGTACTAACTGATGTTGATGCCCCGATGAGTGGAGCAGGGTGATGGCAGAAAGAGAACCGCAGGGTTGGGCTGCTGTGGTCAGTAACTCCTGAGTCTGCTTCAATGCTCCACTGCTCCTCCAGACCAGGGATTTACTGCTATGGAACAGTGTAGCACCGAAGCAGGGCAGTATGGGGGCCTACAACTATATGGAGGAAGTGTAGGGGCCTACAACTATATGGGGCATACAACAATATGCAAGCAGCCTACAATTATATGGGGGCAGTATGGGGGACTACAACTATATGGGGTACATTATTTGGAAATTGGATGCCAATGGGTACTTGGGTAAAAAAAAAAAAAAAGGTTGGGAACCAGTGCTTTAGAATATTTTAAGATTATATCTATAGGATGCTTCACATACATCCTGATTTGCCTGTATGAATAAACATTGCAGTGATTAGTTCAGCAATGTGTTCAGAGACAAGCTTTCAAGACACCAGAGATTGATTCCCTTAAAGTTGGAGCAAAGTATAGTATGGAGATAGGTCCGTGATGAGTTCCACAGTCTAGTTGTTCTTACAGTGAGAACCTTTACCCACTTTTCTAATAAAATAACAAAGGTTTTCCTTTATTTTTAGGATGACAAGAAACCCCCACCTCAAATACCAAAGAAACCTTCCAGGGGAAAGTTCCCTGTCACTAGAGAAAAGTCTCTGGACCTACCTGACCGACAAAGACAAGAAGCCAGAAGACGTCTAATGGCTGCAAAAAGAGCGGCTTCATTTCGGCAAAATTCAGCCAGTGAGCGTGCAGACAGCATTGAAATATACATACCGGAAGCCCAAACTAGGCTTTAAGAACAAAGCACTGTATAGGTCTTTTTTAAACATATTTGTACAGTTTGTAGCACACCTGGTCATTTAAGTTAATCTCTCTACTGAATATGCCCTTGTCATTGTGCTCTTTGTGCCATAAGCGCAGTGGAATGCTATATCATTTTCTCAGAGTTTGCTAAACTCATTGCAGAAACTCCTTTTTTGTTACTCATGCCTGACTTCAGATCTGCTACATGCATAGGGCTTGTTGAGACCTGACTTCTCTAACTTGTTCTCAGAGGACAACGAGAAAAACCTCTCAAGATGGAACCCAGCAAAAATTCTTGGCTATTTCTATTTTTATAAATTACATTATCTTTAGAAACAAGAATAACTAAATGGGTACATCTCATCACTCATTAAAGGCATTAAGCTATTCCAAGTAGAAGGTGCTACACATTAGAAATGCAGGGGAAAATAAATGCATTGCTCTCCGACCTCCTGTTTATTTCATTTAGATCAGATAAGATAGGTTCCTATGCTGCTCTTATTTACACTACCTGGTTGCATAAAGCAGCCAAAGATCACTTATCACTAATATTTCAATGCATTCAGTTCCCTGGAAAAATAGAAAGCCCAAACAAGCAATTTGGCCCCTTGAATCAGATATGGAACCCTCTGTTGGGCAAACCCTTTCCACTCTTCAATCCAACTATGTATTCTCAATACAAGAAGACTTCATGAGTGAATGTGTGAAAAGAAAGAGAATGCCTTAACAAAAAAACAAAAAAAAAATACCCAATGGGAAACGGATTGTCAAATGTTCCTTCCATGGACCCTACACTTCTGTTTACATTTGTCTTTAATTTATTAGGTATATAATTCAATACATTGTTGTATATGCTATATAAACACACACACAAAGCTAGCAATGTTGACAGGGCATCCTTACAAATATGAATGTTTGCTGTTTAAAATGCCAGTTGTGATGTGGTAATAATTTTTAAACTCATGACTATAAGTGGTAAATATCTTTCCGTTTTGATGGTTCTTTTAAGGTATAGTAATGGTGATATGTGGTTTACACTTGTAATTTATTAATTAATTTATTTTTATATAAATTATTTTTCTTCCTTACAAGAATTCATTAATAACTTGATTGTGGCAGCAAGGCACATGCAAAAATAAGGGAATGTAGCAATTTTTCACATCTCCAGTTAACTGTATGCAAAACCGAAAGAGGAACCACGTGACCTCAATGTTCAGTTAAGTTTCTTGTCTAATTCTGTCATCAAAACTTCCCTTTGTATGTGTGACAGACTAACAGAAAGGGCTCATTTATTCACAGTTACAACTTGGTTGAGTTTCAGGAAAAACATAACTGCAAATGTCATTGACATTAGCTGCTATATCCTTCCAAGATAGCAGTTATATATGGTTGTAAAATAAACTGGACAGCTACAAACCATTTAGACCCAAACACATAGGCCGGCATTTATCATTGTAGTGTAAGTGAAGAATTTTTCTACACCTTTTTTGTGTGCTGGTAATGTGTAGGCGCACCAAATTTATTAAATGGTCGCAGAGCATTTGATAAATTTTGTGCAGGTCACATTTTCTGAAATTTCTCTCTTCGCATACACCAAAAAGCTAAGCTAAGTCTGGGCTGGTGTAGCTTTAGAGACTTTTCAGTGGCTTTGCACCTTTTTTTGCACCTTTTCACAAAAAGCCTCAGTTCATAAAACCCTTCCATATCATGTGTATTGCCAAAATCAGTGGATTGAAACTCAGCAGAAATGTGTGAGCCAAAAGGTGCAAAAAAAAAGGTGCAAATAAACCCTGCTTGTGCCTTTTTTGCGCCTTTTCTAGACACAAAAAAACAGTCTAAAGACAATGATAAATGTTGTCCATAAAGCCTTAAATATCTTTGGTTTCTACCTTTTAACAAAAGCAAATTAGATTACATTATAAATTAATAAGAAAGACTACTTTCCTGCAAACTACCTACAGTGTTTTTAGTAAGTAGCATCAGTTTATTGTTCCATTACACTTTTCCTAATTGTACTTTTATATAGTTTAGCTTCCCCTTATTTAAGCCTTTCAGTTACAGGGTTGTTTGGCTAAGACAGCTTATTCCTGTATGCTCTTCTAGAGTAGGCTAAAGGCCCCCATACACATTACAGAAAAGTCAGCATAAACCTGCAATCTACTGTGTATGGCAGCCTCCTGACTCTGTCTTGAAAGATTTTGTTGGGAAAGAGAACAATTAAAGTAGTAGTCTAGTCCTGAAAAACATATCCCCTATCCTAAGGATCGCGGGGCGTCCGACTGCTGGGGCCCCCCGCGATCTCCTGTATGGGGCCCTGGCAGCCTGCGGGAAGGGGGCGTGTTGACCACTGCACGAAGCGGTGGTTGACACGCCCCCTCAATGCAACTCTATGGCAGAGCCGGAGCACTGCCTTCAGCAATCTCCGGCTCTGCCATAGAGTTGTATTGAGGGGGTGTGTCAGCCGCCGCTTCGTGCGGTAGTCAACACGCCCCCTTCCTGCGGGCTGCCGGAGCCCGTACAGGAGATTGCGGGGGGCCCCAGCGGTCGGACCCCCCACGATCTGAAACTTTTCCCCTATCCTTAGGATAGGGGATACGTTTTTCAGGACTGGACTACTCTTTCAAGCATTTGTATTTCAGTGCCCATTCCTTTGCTTATCAAGCTGATGCAAGAGGGGTTTAGCTTTGGATTTCTGTCCTCTTTGACAGGGTTAGGTTGACAGCTATCAAAGGTGTTTGGCACCTGAAGGTTCTAGGGACCCCTATACCCACCCAACTATTTACATTTTTTACCATTGAATGCCTAATTTTCCCTGGAGCTGGCTCTATAAGAATGAAATGATCTAACAGAGCTGAAGAGATGGAATGGTTTTACATTGCAATTGTCACCTCTGTACAAGGTGCAGGCACCATCAGTAAGGGCACAGGGAGATTTAACATACCATACCTGTGTTTCCCTTGCCCACAATTTCTAAACTTATGCCCCTGCTGTTTTGTTTTCGGGCAAACAATCGGAGTGGCTAGACGAGTCGCAGCAACACGCCTGCACAATTTTCCCCGCACAATTGACATGCAGGGCCCCATACTGGGACCAGGTCAGGAGGAGTGGGGAGGAGGCATGCCCCTGCAATTTGGCCAGCTTTGTCTAAATTACAAAACAACACAGATATAAGTTTACAAACTCTGGGCAAAGGATATAAAGGTATGGTTTGTTACATCTCCCTATGCCCCAACTAATGGTGCCTGCACCTCTGTACCTCATATGAAGGGGACAGTTGAACCTAAGGGCTATGTTCACATCAGCATTCGGAGCTCCATTAGAAAGCTCCATTTACCAATTCTGTTAAAAGGAAGAGCATTTTTTCCTCCACAAAAATCATAAAAAATTAAGAGCATCTTACAGAACCCAGATGGACTATATTTAAATTGAATGGGACCTGTTGGTGTCCGGTGTCACGACCTATGTCCTAGCCCCCGTTATCAGCAGTTGTAATGGAGCTCCCCAACTGAGCTCCCCAATGCTGAAATGAACATAGTGTAACTTGACAGCCTCTTAAAATTCCTTTCCACAATGGGCCTAGATTCACAAATGCAGTTTTGAATGTTTTTTGTCAAAACCAGGAGTGGTTACCCAAAAAAAGAAAAGCTTTAACTCAAATTATGTAGGCTAATGTTTTCAGATTGAATAATAAATTAATACTAATTCACACAGCGTTCATATTTGGTGGCACCATTTGAATTGGTCCTTGAAAATGTATCGCTAGACGTATGCAACTGTATGGCTGCCATATTTTTTTTTGTACGCAGTTGAATTGGAACTTACAGTCATTTGCTACATTTTTGTAGACTCCAGTGTTTGGCTCCCAAAAAGGCATATATAAAAATTGAATCTACAAAAAAGGTAATGCTAAAGAAAAAGAAGTAACTTCCTGACCCCCCAAATTTAGATTTTTTGCTTACATTTTGCTTTTAAAATTTTCCACTAAGTATAGTATTAGCTTATTTTTGTGGGACAAGTACTTTTTACTGCCTCTCTTTATTTTACTATACAATGCATTACTGAGCTGAAACAGTTCTTTGTAAGGCAAAAAAAAAAAAAAATTCAATTGTGCAATTTTGTAGGGCAATAATTTTTTTTACTGTAGAATAAACCTGACATACACAATGTACGATCAATACGATTCCAGCGATACCTTTATATACCATAGTATAATTTTTATTTCATTTAACTATGAAAAAACGTTTTAAAATCTGTGCATTGTCATGACCAATATAACTTTTATTTGTCCACCTATGGAGCTCATTTCACTCACATGAGCTGTCATTTTTACCAGTACCACTTTTACATAGTTTTGACTTATTGATCACTTTTTATTCAATTTTTTCATGGGTATGATTTGATTTTTTTTGGGCAATTTTGCCATTTGGAATAATTTTTTTTTTTTTTGGGGGGGGGGGGGTGTGGTGGTTACAACCATATTGGATCAGGAATGTGATCATTTAAAAGATAATTCCGCATGTGGCAATACAAAATCTTTTTTTGGTTCTTTTTTGTTTACATTTTTTTTATTTGTGAAAGGGGCAAGGGTTATTAGAATTTTTATCACGGGGTTTATATTTTTAAAAACTTTTTTACTTTTTTAACAATTTTTTAGGGGGCCTTTTATAAGCAATCATTCGATTGCTTATATAGATCAGTGCTCTATAGGTACAGCTTGCCATAGGCAGGCTGTATCAATAGCAGAGTTATGGCAGGCAGCGAGGTCTAGTGCCCTGATAACTGATTAGCATACCGTTTGCAGCATTTAAACTGTTAAATGACCAACATTAGAGTGATCTCTGATGTCAGTTATAACTGGCTGGTGTCAGCTACATATAGCAAGCTGGCACCTGCCGGGTAAGGCACAGGCCTGGCTCCCTCCATACTTTGTCCGACCCATGTCCTAAGTGTATGTCATGGATCGGGTAGGAGTTAAACAATGTAGTTTTATTGAAAAACTGTTGTATTTCTTAATAAATTAGGAAACATTCAGTAAAGACATAGGGGGAGATTCATCAAAATGTGTGAAGAGGAATAGTAGACCAGTTTCCCATAAAAGAAGCGATCTGGTTGGTTTCTATGGGCAACTTTTTCTCAACACAGGTCTTGATGAATCACCCCCGTGGTGCATACATATAATAGATATTTCTATTTGCTGTTACTCGTACAATTGGTGACAAAAAGTGAGCTACAGGCTGTTTGAATCTATGTTTAGCTACAGGATCATGAAGTTAAAAAGGGAAAAAAAAGACAATGAATACTCAAACTTCCCTATTGCCTATATAAAAAAAAAAAAAAAAATAGGACAATCAGTTAACTTGTTAGCCAGCTTAGAGAGAGTCATATTATGGTGGTCCCAATCGAAATAAGTACACACAAGAAAAAAATAGAACAGCGGACCTCAGATGCATATGCCAGTAATAATCTCATACATATTCCAGGCCAATGGCAAATAATACTTATGGTGAACTTTACTGAGGGGAGTGTTTTGACCATCAAAACCCCACACCCCCACCGTCCCACCCGCTGTTCACCCTTGCCTGGTGCATCACTGTACTGATGCTCCCTTTGTTTGTTTCATAGTTGTCCTCTCCGCACAGCAGCTGATTTCCCCAAAACTAAAAGTGGTGTTCTTTTTTTCTACAGATTTATTAATACAATTCATAAACAGTTAAAAACATTCAACGTGTATCATGAAAACCCAGGGGAAAAAAAACACATCACTTTTTGATACACATACCCTCACCATCTATCCAAACGGAAATGATTTGGACAGCATGAAACACCATCCGAGAGGAGTGCAGCAGATATAGAATCATATTTAGGCTGACAGTCTCTTTTTATCGTGGTGTAAGTGGTAGTGGAATACCACTCATGAACTGTGAGAGGTGGTCAGAGACCACTCAAGAAAGTATTTTTCTCCTGTTTATATTTTAAATGTAATAATTAGCAACCTTTTTATAACAGTGTAGACTCCACTAGTGTAAATAGTCATTTAGTTTTTCACACTAAGGGCCCTTATCCACACTAATCAAATTCCACTATGAATTTCTAATCAGATATTCTGAGCGGAATCCTCTTGCAGCAGCCTCCAATGGTTTTCAATGGGATTCGGCTGCTCTGTGCACACATCAGAATTTCCTTAGCAAAACTTCCGATACAGATCTGGATTCCGCCAAAAGATGAACATTTGTTAAATGAGACTTTCAGTTTTTGTGCTTATTTCCATAGCAAATTCCAGGCAAAATAAGTGCTGATTACATGCCATTTTAAATGATGCAAATCTGCTGAGGAATTCTGCAAGGAACTTTCCCTTACAGAATTTTCTCAGTGTGCAAGGGCCCTAATTATTGACTACCTTCGTTGAGATCAGATACCAGTGGAAAGAAAAATACCTTTTATTCTGCTACAAATGTATAAAAAGGAACATTAAAAAATGAATCTGTATAAGTACCTGGCAAAATATGCCTCAAGCCAATTCATTAAAGGTCAAATACATTTGTTTTGGCATTGAGCCTGAAGCCTCTTTGAAAAAAAAATGTGGTAGTCTCCTCGTGACACTACAGGCCTTATTTAGCTAGTATTGTATAAAGTAGTACATCCATTTCTATTCCATATATAATCTATAGGATATATTTTTATTCATATCCTACTGTATAACCACTCTCCCTATGAGGCCTCAGACACATGACCACATAACTATATTCAAGTTTGATACCACACATTGTGCCCATAGAATTACATTGCTTATAGAGGACAGGTCAATGCCCCAAAAAGGTGCATGAAAGTTTCACACAGCAACACACTGTGATATATGCTGTATTCTGTATATTGATGCAGGTGTATATGCATCCAGCACTGTCCTTGACTTATGCTTTATTTTATAACTTACCTACTTTGATATAATTAGAAAAATCTGTCATTGGCATCTGGGGACTGATGGGCATCACATATTGATTTGTATGGTGGCTGCAACCACAATCAGAGAAATTAGTTCTCAGTTTCAGTGCTATGTATTGATATTTATTGAAATCTAAAGCATCTATGTGCAGGGTATCCTGTAGCTATAATCACTGAAGCACCGGAATTAAAACATAACTTTTAATTATGAACAATTAAAACTAAACTATATCGCTCGTGACATAAAATACAATAATATGCAAGGTATGCAACAATAGTACAAAATGGGTTCACCAGTTAATACAATATTTAGAGATATATCTCAGTGGCAAGGTGTTGGGATTACAATATTTTATCCACTAGATCCACCTAGCAACACCATTAGCAATATAACCCAGCTCCACAGAAAATAAAGCATACAATCTCAAAGAAACACATTTGTTTCCATACCCTACGCGTTGGTAATCGGGTTCTTCAGAAGTAACACTGGGACAAAACAGATCATTGACTTAAGAACCCATAAGTAACAAAGTCACTGCTGGAACACATAGGGGGACCAAACCCTTTAGATACATCAGATAACAACATCCAGCAGTGAATTAAAGAGAGATTGCTCCCTATAGGAGCACTTACAGCACCCCGTGCCTGTGATATAAGATGGAGGCCAACTCACCCCCTGTTTGCTAGTCACTTATACCTAAAGTTGGCGCCAAGATATGACAATAAGGAGGCGTCACTTACCATGTAAAAGACCCCCACTGCGCTTGCGTAGATGTATCAATGAAGTCTCCGATAATACAGAGTACCGGAAGTCACAATGACTACTTCTGGTTAGATATTCCTTATACAGTGCCTGCGCTTTCACATTATGGCGCAGTGCCGTACATTAAAACTATCAGTGCACTCACAGAGCAAGCGCCTTATGTATAACATGGCACCTGCACAGTGCGTTCACACTGGCAGCGTACTCTCAGCGCATGTGCCAGACATATACAAATAGATAAGGTGCAGAGTGCGCAATGTCTATTAGAGATTCAGCACATGCGCACCTCATAACCCTGCCTCGGTCAATAATAACCATATCCACGGCTAATAAATTCTTTATAGTACATTAATAGCTTTTTCCAATTTAGCTGTAGACCTCTGGTCCCTCTAGCTTAGCCTCATTAAATTTCTTTCTTATTTTTATCTTAGAATATATATCGGTTTATTCCATTCATGTGTACATTCACGTACTATGAAGTTACCAGCCACATCTCCTGGAGATTGTTTGAAACATCTACTACTCTTTCAGTAATATTTTCTGATTTTACAGCCATGTGCTTCACCAATCTCTCCACTTTCTGTTGTTCAGATGGAAAGTATTAAAGCATGACTGCAGGATCAGACTACTTGACAGTGTAGTCAAGTTACAAATAGTTTGTTTCTATTTTTTTTATTTTAGATATAATTAAGCAATAAACAGAGGTTGCAAAAGAGTACATACGGTAGTCTTTATATTGTGTCTTCTACCATATGACCAAAAAAATCTAAAGTGCACAGTCTAAGATAATAAAATATTAACTCCACTAGGCATATCAGTAGCTAAATATAACCAAATAGCTTATGTGTTAAATGCTGCTTTTAAAAATGATCAATGATTTTCTAAGCTAAAATTAAATATAGAAAATACATGCAGTCCTGGACAACACTGCTATGCCTGTAGCTTGGAATAGTGTAGCTGGAAAACCCACTGGGGGTTATTTATCAAAACCTGTGCAGAGGAAGAGTGGTGCAGTTGACCATGGCAACCAATCATATTGCTTCTTTCATTTTTGAAGAGATCTGTGAAAAATGAAAGAAGCAATCTGATTGGTTGGTATGGGCAACTGCACCACTCTTCCTCTACACAGGTTTTGATAAATCTCCCCCACTGATTTTAGTTACATTCAGGACACCAGTAAAAGTAAAAAGCAACTGGGTATTAGTGAAATTAGTAAAGATCAATGCAGGGCATATGTTGTCTAAATGACACATAAAATTATAAAATTAGGGCCCACTTTAAGGTCATTTTATAAAGTATAGTATTCTTTTTTTAAATTGTAAAAGGGTTTTCTCAACTCCCCTTATTATCTCTCTGTAACTGCTGTCCCGCTTACACATCTGGGATTGCTGGTGGGAGGGCTTTGGTCAAAGACAGGTAATTAGCTTCTAAGTCTGACAGCTCCCAGGCTAGTACACTGTGCCAAGAGCTGTCAGACATGATGATTGGGCTGAGATAAACCCCAACAGAGCGCCTGATGCACACTCATGAGATATGGTAGATCTGCAGCCGACGTCACCATTGCTCTTACAACAGAAGTGGTCGGGAACCTATACTATGAGCAAACAACATGGGGTAGAGATCACATGCAAAATGAAGCAAATTGCAAATATGTTTTTGCTGACATGCTCTAAACAAAAAAAGACACAGTTAAGGAGATGGGAATATCTCTTTAGAGATAAGAATATTTCAGAGCAATGAAACACCCAGCTATTTACCAATTATCTTCACAACTATAGAATTATTTTTCTATTATTTTTAGAAAAAAAAAAAGACAAAATGAAACTACAGTATATGTTAATAAAAATATGTTAATGTGCCAAACAGAACATTGATTGTATTAACCTAGTAATTAGATACTTTAACAAGCCCAGTGTATATAAACTATAGGATAGTTCATTTTTCTGCTAACAATGACATATTAAGTGTAGTAGCTATACAAGAATCAAACTATAACATCATAGGCTACAGTCTTTCACACCTTGATAAGCACTTTACTTATCTGTCAGCATACTACCAAGCCTGTCATTTGCCTGAACTCACCAAGGAATGAAGGTTGCAATACTAAGTTACATATTTCTTATACTAAGAAGTTTCGAGAAAGGAGATGCCCAAAGTGTACCTGTCATTAACAAAAACTTTTTACATAATGTAGATGATACCATTATATGTATATTTGTAATATTCATTGGTTAAAAAATGTGTATATTTTTGTTCCTACAGCTATTGTCTGTGTCTCTGTAAGGAGTCAAAAGACAGGAAGTGTGGGTGGACAAGCAGGGCTTTGTGCAGTGAGGACAAGCAGGGCTCTATACACTGAGGGCAAGCAGGACTGTGCACTGAGAACAAGCAGGGCTCTGTACACTGAGAACAAGCAGGGCTCTGTACACTGAGAACAAGCAGGGCTCTGTACACTGAGGATAAGCAGGGCTCTGTACACTGAGGACAAGCAGGGCTCTGTACACTGAGGACAAGCAGGGCTCTGTACACTGAGGACAAGCAGGGCTCTGTGCAGTGAGGACAAGCAGGGCTCTGTGCAGTGAGGCTCTGTAACACACTCCTGGCTTACACAGAAGGATGATTGACAAGCCAGGAGCCTACACAGAGCCTGGCTTGTCCTGCCCTCACTGTATTAGGACTCCTCATAGATACACAAAGGCAATAGCAGCAGGGACAGCAGTGCACAGAGCAGGACTCTGTGCACTGAGGACAAGCAGGACTCTGTGCACTGAGGACAAGCAGGGCTCTGTACACTGAGGACAAGCAGGGCTCTGTACACTGAAGACAAGCAGGGCTCTGTACACTGAAGACAAGCAGGGCTCTGTACACTGAGGACAAGCAGGGCTCTGTACACTGAGGACAAGCAGGGCTCTGTACACTGAGGACAAGCAGGGCTCTGTACACTGAGGACAAGCAGGGCTCTGTGCAGTGAGGACAAGCAGGGCTCTGTGCAGTGAGGCTCCGTGACACACTCCTGGCTTACACAGAAGGATGATTGACAAGCCAGGAGCCTAGCTTGTCCTGCCCTCACTTTATTAGGACTCCTCATAGATACACAAAGGCAATAGCAGCAGGGACAGCATTTTTCACCCCAAAATATACAAATCAAGGTATATTACAGATATACATATAATAGTATTATCTACATTATATCAAAAGTTTTTGTTAACGACATGTACACTTTAAGAATGTGAAGTAAATGGAGTATACGTAGATATGCATGTTTCACCTCAAATTTTTGTTGTCTCCAACTGACTAGATAGGGGGTCACAGAGTGAATTTCTTATCCAGAAGGATGAATTACCAAATCGCCTTAAAGTGTAACTGAAAGCAAAACTACAAAATGGATGAATGTATAAGTTTTAAAATGAAATGATATATATCTATATTTCTGCATATGTGTAAATATATATATAGTAATCAGAGGGTATTAGAAGAAATCTTATTTTCACAATAGCAAAGGACATATATCTAGCCTAACAGTCTATACTGGTATATATTCTGACACACAAATACACATGACCAAATTTACTATATAATATTCAATTTTAGTCTCACCTCGGTCCTTGTATACCATTTTGGGTTATCTCCACAATTAAAAGGTAACAATGCTTAAATAATAGCTTACATGGGGAATATCAAAATGACACCAGCAATTAGATATAATCTAAATGCTATTTTTACCCAGGTGCAACACAGTGAGTATAAGCTACAAGTCACAGATCAGTAGAAAGTCTATTGATAATGTTGACATTTGTAACTATATTCTAGAGGATAGCAATATATAGGGAATACAGAATGTAGGAAAAGATACAGGAGAATGGAGACAAATAAAATGAATTTGGACTTCTCATTACCTCCTTTCTAACTTTTGTACCTATGTTGAGATAAGGGTACAGTGAATACTTGCAGTATAAGTAGATTGCAGCTAAGGAACTCGGATATAAACTATATAATGCATCTTCCTGCAGAGATAAAATGGCATTTTATCAATGTTCCTCTTTTACCTAGTGCCAAACATTATATTGAATGCATGACTGCATAAACTTAGAGGTGATTTTTTTTTAATTATCATGTCTTATGCGAAAGTTGTAATAGAACATTTATGATTACTGTAAAACATGACAAGTGAAGGTATATGAGGTTTGCTGCTCCATTTTTTATCTGAAGGCCATGCTTTGAAGGTCTGCATTGCATTTCCATAGGTTGCTGCTTTCTACAAATCCTGCATCTCCTTCCAGTAGCAGCATTCAGGCTGTTATGTCAAGCTGCTAAATAAACATTTCAAAGATTCTGCATGTAACAATGATTCAGTGTGTAACCAGAGGGCTCTACAGCCAAGACATGAGTGGATCTCTTCCAGTACAGTTTGAGGGACAATCTCAAATATAAGCCAGTAGGTATAGTGATTTGACTTAATCACATGCGGTGTAATATGCTTTCCAAAAATGATAAACAGCCATTTGCAAAGTACTGTTTAGTACATTAGCACCTTTATTGGTGACACTGTAAAGGTTTGACAGTGTTCAAAATCCCAAATCAGTTTGACCTTTGCAAGCAAGAAAACATTAGATTCTCAAATTCTGCTGAATTGGTTTACTCATTTCTTGTTATAACTAAACATGACGTTTTCCAATAAATATAGGAGATAGACATATATGAAAGTATGAGGCACCCAGCATCCAATTCCCAAATTCTGTCTATGATTTAGTTAGGTTTGGAGTACACTTCTGCTATTGGTAAAAATAATCATATCTGATAGTGTACACTAGAATATGAAGAGTTATGTGTATGGCTTATGCACTCATACAATTACATTCATAAATGCTTATCTCATATCATTGTAAACACAATTTTGCTATTACCTGTAACTGTTTTTACTGTATTATCAATAAACCAGCCACTACAATTTGAAACAGGGCCTGTAAGAAAAGCAAATTTCATTGAGTCATTTATATTGTATTTATTATAATATTAAAAATCCACTTATTTGGACATGTATAATTCATGGTTTGCTTCTCTTTTGCTTCAATAGAAGATATATAAATATATATAAATATATATATATAATGTACACATAACATCTACTGCTGTTGGTAAAATGTTTTCGGTACAGGATAACATTTCTAAGTGCAATATATACATCTTTTTAAACCGCTAACATTCTATCAACAAAGGCAGCAAAAAAGCCATGTTTATCTATGTATTGTATATATTAATAGCAAAAACAATAAAATGATGTTTTTAAGAGCTGTGGTGTTTTGGGTTTAATCTAATGGAATGGGCTTTAACTATGTGACTTTAATGTTTAATGTTAAAATTTCAGTTTTGGCATTATTCAGAATTTAGGGTGAGCGTGGGACACACAACTTCATATCAATGTAATGTAAGGGCTCCAAACAATTCAGATTCAATGAACACTTAGGCTGGGTTCAAAATATGTAATCCCTGTCTGCAAATATTCCAGGCAGAGATCACAATGGCGGCCAGGCCGACTGAAGCAGTCTCTAGAGCTATACAGACATTGCTGGTCCCCATAGATGGTAATGTATTCCCCCCAAAAATGAGTTAATGAGTTTAAAAAAAAAAAGTTAATTTATGTTGCGAAAAAATTTCAGCAGCCAAACATTCTGTAGTGTACACTGTGCAGTGGAATCTTATTGACAACAAGGTGATTCTGCTGCACTGGAATTTCCAAGTGAAATTCTTCTCGTAAACTCTGTTATGTGAATGCACTATCACTTTAGGCTGTTGCCTCATTTCTGAAAAGGAAATCTAACAAATTTGGTCTGCACTTATCTGCTTTTATGCTTAATGATATGGCTAGCCTGATAATGTGGCTTTGTTGCTTTACTTACATCACAGATCTCTTTTTTTCATCCTGTTCTTCAGTCTGAGCTTCTGGGGACACACACCCTGGGGGGAATGGATAGGACACCAAAGCATAGGTACACCATTGCCTACAGTTGCACGCTCGCAATTGAGGAGTGCAAGACACAGACCCTAGATACCCAGGCGAGCCAGTGCTGTTTTCAGCTGTATGTGCATATACTGCTTCTTAGTGTAAGCTTCAAGACCTGTGGCCTACACTGAGAGGAGTCCGAGACCTCTGCCCCGACGCAGTGCAGGAGTGATGATGTCACTTATTGGCACCTGTACTGAAGGGAAAGAAGGATGGGGACAGGCTGTGCCACAGCAGAGATTGCTGCAGGAAGTAACTCATTCTTACGTCATTACTACTTACTGACAATTTTTCGTTTGATGGGTCTTTCCTCCGACAGGTCAGGGATTGTCCGATAAGGGCTAATTTGGCAAAACTCTCTATGGCTCTGTGGGAGGAGAGAAACATCCACACTACAGATAATCCTGTTCTCCACCCCAGGGCCGGATTAACAATGGTGCTTATGGAGCTCGTGCTCCGGGCCCCGGGCACCAAGTCAAACAAGAGGGCCCCCGGATGTCTGACATTTTTTTTTCCTTTTTTATAAATTCATTTGCACCTTTGGAGTTCTTTTCACCAAACTACAATCACGCCCTCCCCTCCTCCCCCCCCCCCCCTGCACTTGGTATCTTCCCTCGGCCCCAGACTCTTCGCGTCTGAGCAGGAGGAGGGAGGGGAGCACAGAGCTGGCTGTGAGGAAATGAGAGCACCGCAGAGGCTGTACAACATGGGGCCTAGGGGACATAGGGGTCTGGAGGAGGACTAAGGCATTTGAGGTGACTGAAGGGTCTGGGGGTGACTGAGGGGTCTGGGGGAGAAAGGGGTCTGGAGGAGGACAGTAGAGGGTGGGATTCAGCCAAACTGGGAAGAGACAGTGGCAGTATTTTCAGGGGCATAGTGTTTGGAGGGCTTATATTCAGGGGGCACAGTGTCAAACAGGCTCATATTGATTATTTTTTACAGGATAAAGATCTGCTGACAAAGTGAAGAACCAATGATGTCTGAGTATCACACTCTGCAAAGGAAGATTTAGCTGGAAGCCACCACCCCATCTGGACCGGATGAAGGAGAAAATGGAAGACAACAGAGAAGACGTCACCTGTGAGCCATTATATCATTGTGTATTCTTTCTGACTAAGTGATCATGAGTGAAACTGTACCCCAATCTGTGGCTTTCCAACTGTTGCAAAACTACAACTTCTATGATGCCTAAGGCTCTCAAGACATTATGGGAGTTGTAGATTTTCAGTAGGTGGAAAGCCACTGGAACTGAGGTAATTAATGGGGGTCCCAGCAGATGGACCCCCACCAAAAAATGGGCTGCATAGTCTGAAATGCCCATGCCTTTGTGAAGGCTTGTTAATTGTCATAATTGAAAACATGCACAGGGCGGTTGAGGTTTAGGGATGTGTCTGTGTCGGCATTGTTTTTTTTTTCGGGGAAGGGGGGCCCCATCATACTAAAGAGCTCCGTCCTCCAAGCAGCCTTAATCTGGTCCTGAGGATATCGCATGGTATGGACCCCATATGGATGATGACCTCGCGATGTGGCAGGGACCTTGTGATCACAACACCATCTTTTGTTTTGAGCGGTCCCTCAACTATAACGTGGATAATTGAATTTTCACATGCAATTTCCATTCTAATGAAATTATTTTTTTGGATGTTTTTTTTTCTTTCTGATCCCATTTTGGACATGGTTCACACTAAATTATATAGGAAACCTTGCACTGGCAATTTCCTATTGCATGCGAAGAGCGGACATGAGAAATATACAATACGCAATCTGCCGATAGGCGAATTTGTCAGAGCAAGGAGATCACGTTCTAAGGAATCCTTTTACAAACAGGAATAAGAGGTGAATAGATTGTGCCTCCTTAACAGAGGGTATCGCCCAGGTTGAGCATATAGTCAACAAGAAAAATAGATCAGATTTTCTGTACAGTGGAAAAAAGCCTCAATTATGCAATGAAAAAATTTCCAAATCCCCGGTAGTTTCTTTTATATCACTTTTCACAATACAAACAAGTAAAAAATATTGTAAAAAAGAATCTTCCTATTTTACATCAAGATCATTTCTTAAATATCATTCTGTCTGAAGGGTGCAGATATGTAGCACGTAAAAATACTACAATAGGAAATGATGTATTTCCCAGCTAATTCATCCGCAATCCCTCCCCAAACAAAGCAACATGGTTACCTTATAGAGGAAGTCTATCTTGTGGCAGAAGTAGATGTCCCTCTTGCAAGTTCATTTTAAAAACCCAGGAGGTCACATCATTTACAAACAATTGCAATTTTCCCATTGCCACCTATTTATCCTGCAAATCGGATCATGTAGTTTATTCTATACATTGCAGTGAGTGTAGGGTCCAGTATGTTGGATCGCTACACGCAAGCTCAAGACCCATGTCTCCGAACATGTGACGGGTGCACGAGTCTTGGATGGTATTCAGACCTGTGCGCTTTCAGGCACGTCTAGACATTTTAGAGACGCGCATATGGGCAGTACTAAGTCACTCTATGTAGTTCTTATAGAAAGAGTAACGTGCCCCCCATGAGGTGGAGAATGGAGGAAGACCTAGCGCGTGAAGCCTACTGGATAATTAAATTGGGCACACGTTTTCCCAAATGCCTCAACACTAGATCAGATATTATGTTACACTATCAGGTGACATCTCATTAATTATTATATTTTCTCACTGTACATTTATCACCATGCATACCCATTATGATACCCATTAGGGATATACATGCATAAATTAACATAAATGTTTTTTCTATACTGCAGTTCACATTTGGTGTTGGATATCTGCAGGGGTTTTTTTTCTGGCCATGGAAGAAGGGAGAAACTACAAATGTGCAACACAAAGAGAAACATAGCCGCACATCCACCATTTGTATTTTGATGCACAAGAAAGCACACAGTTTGCTGAAGAAAAGCAGACTAAGAACATGGGTTACTGGAACAATGTCCTGTGGTCTGATGAGACCAAGATAAACTTATTTGGTTCAGATGTTGTCAAATTTGTGTGTTGGCAACCAGGTAAAGAGTACAAAGTCAAGTGTGTCTTGCCTACATTTAAGAATTTTCTAGGCCTGCATGATTGCTGCTTGCACTCGGGAGATACTGTTCATTGAGGGAACCATTAATGCCAATATGTACTGTGTATATGTACTGAAGCAGAGCATGATCCCCTCCCTTCAGAGACTTGGCCGCAGGGCAGTATTCCCACATAGTAACTACCCCAAACACACCTTCAAGACAATCATTGCCTTGCTGAAGAAGCTGAGGGTAAAGGTGATGGACTGGCCAAGCATGTCTCCAGACCTAAACCCTATTGAGCATCGACAAACAGAAGGTGGGGGTCTCTAACATCCACCAGCTCTGTGATGTCATCATGGATGAGTGGAATAGGACTCCAGTAGCAACTTGTGAAGCTCTAGTGAACTCTATGCCCAAGAGGCTTAAGAAAATAATAGTGGCAACACAAAATATTGACACTTTGGGCACAATTTGGACATTTCCACTTAGGGGTGTACTCAATTTGTTGCCAAGATTAAGACATTAATGACTGTGTGTTGAGTTATTTTAAGGGGGCAGAAACTATAAACATTGTAATACAGGCTGTGCATTCACTCCTTTAAATTGTAGCAGAGTGTCATTTCTTTAGCGTTGTCACATGAAAAGATAAAATAAAATAGTTACAAAAATGTGAGGGGTGTACTCACATATGTGAGATACTATAGCTGCCTAGCTACCTATTGGGTTACCTACCTATCTACATAGCTCTTACCAACCTAAGTAGCTATTTAGATATCTACCTACATAGCTAGCTACTTACATACTTAGCTACCTACCTATTATAGCTAGCTACCTACCTCTTAGGCTACCTACCTAGCTACATACTTACATACTGTGGTCGATCTACCTACTTAAGGATATCATTATCATTTGGGGGTCTACCTATGTGACGACATACCTGCCTATAGGGTGGGGGGACTACCTAATAAAAGAACTAACTATTGTGGGACATACCTACCTATAGGGAAGCTACCTGCCTACTGTGGGGGATACACCTACTGCATGGGAGACATACTAACCTACCCACTTTTACTGTGGGGGGACACACCGGGGGGGGGCAATATTACAGTTTTGGGGCAAAAGATAGGGTGATAATGTAGTGATAAGTGGGGTGGGCACTGAATAAATGCTGTAGAGATGAGTTTTGACTGAAAGAAGTCATCCTTGCAGTCTGAGCCCAATAAAGAGGAAAAGAAAAGAGGATGACTTATCAGTAGACGTCACCTAAGAGTATGGTGTCACCTTTAGAGGAGGGTGCGTTTATTGATACAGCACCTCGCCAGGGGTGCAGGGGGCACTAGGTACGCCTCTGTCAGTGACACAGAACATCTGTGCTCTCTCTCATAGTGCAAAGTCTTCGTGTATACTATAGGATGCTGCTTGCGCTTTTCTTCTTGTAATAGGATTCTTCCTGTCAGCTCTTACAAGCATACACTTGGAATACACTGTGGTCTCACCACCACCACAGATAACAATATAAAATGAGTCTGTAAAGTTTTGAAACTTTGCAGCCAATGACTGAAGAAACGTATCTATCTTTCTAACCATACATACATATTATATATATATCACTTTATTCCTGGATAGGGTTAGACAACGCAAAATTATATATTTAGCAGCAATATGTGCATATAGAGGACAAGAAGATGGAAATGGGTGGAGTGGGGAGGTTTTGGAAACCTACCAGGAGAGATTTAACCCCTTAAGGACCAAGGACGTACCGGTACGTCCTTGGTCCTGCTCTTCTGATATAACGCGGGGTTACACAGTAACCCCGCGTCATATCATGGCGGGCCCGGCGTCATAGTGAAGCCGGGACCCGCCTCTAATAGCGCGCAGCGCCGATCGCGGCGCCGCGCGCTATTAACCCTTTAGCCGCGCGCTCAAAGCTGAGCCGCGCGGCTAAAATTGAAAGTGAAAGTTCCCGGCTAGCTCAGTCGGGCTGTTCGGGATAGCCGCGGCTAATCGCGGCATCCCGAACAGCTGACAGGACAGCGGGAGGGCCCCTTCCTGCCTCCTCGCTGTCCGATCGCCGAATGACTGCTCAGTGCCTGAGATCCAGGCATGAGCAGTCATCCGGCAGAATCGTTGATCACTGGTTTCTTATGAGAAACCAGTGATCAACATAGAAGATCAGTGTGTGCAGTGTTATAGTTCCCTATGGGACCTATAACACTGCAAAAAAAAAGTGAATAAAGATCATTTAACTCCTCCCCTATTAAAAGTTTGAATCACCCCCCTTTTCCAATAAAAAAAAAAACACAGTGTAAATAAAAATAAAAATAAACATATGTGGTATCACCGCGTGCGGAAATGTCCGAATTATAAAAATATATCATTAATTAAACCGCTCGGTCAATGGCGTGCGCGCAAAAAAATTCCAAAGTCCAAAATACTGCATTTTTGGTCACTTTTTATATAATTTAAAAATGAATAAAAAGTGATCAATAAGTCCTATCAATGCAAATATGGTACCGTTAAAAACTTCAGATCACGGCGCAAAAAATGAGCGCTCATACCGCCCCATACACGGAAAAATAAAAAAGTTATAGGGGTCAGAAGATGACAATTTTAAACGTATTAATTTTCCTGCATGTAGTTATGATTTTTTCCAGAAGTCCGACAAAATCAAACCTATATAAGTAGGGTATCATTTTAATCGTATGGACCTACAGAATACATATCAGGTGTCATTTTTACCGAAAAATGTACTACGTAGAAACGGAAGCCCCCAAAAGTTACAAAACAGCGTTTTTTTTTTCAATTTTGTCGCACAATGATTTTTTTTCCCGCTTCACCATAGATTTTTGGGCAAAATGACTGACGTCATTACAAAGTAGAATTGGTGGCGCAAAAAATAAGCCACATATGGATTTTTAGGTGTAAATTTGAAAGAGTTATGATTTTTTAAAGGCAAGGAGCAAAAAACGAAAATGCAAAAACGGAAAAACCTCCGGTCCTTAAGGGGTTAATAAGTAGTGAAGTAATCCTGTCATTCTCAGGAAGTCAGTCACATAGGAGATATGGATGTCCTGTCTATATACAAGAACATTCATTGGACTGGTGGTATGAAGGGTAGTCACATGACACAACAGCCATAATAAATGGGTTAAAACTAATTGCATTGCTAGTATACTGCTCTCTAGTTACCATTATATGTTTATTGATTACAGGCTACTACTTTAATTGTAAGAAACTACTAACATCAGTCTTAAATAGTCCTAACTTGAATTATTAGTGTGGTTACAATGGCAGCCTAGAATGCTTACATGGTAGAGAAATAATCTTCAAGGTATATCTACTTGCAACATTTGAGGAAGATCCTGGGACAGTTTATGTTAGATAGGTCCATAACAATTCCTGGCAAAATGGGTTCCTTTAGGATCAGAGGAGGATGTTGATGGCATGTATAATTCCTATATTATCTGTCTAAAATACTATTTAGCAATTCTGTCAATACCCACTTTTATCAATTTTAACAAAGTTAAGCTGAAGCACCAACCTTGGAACTGCCATGAGTTAGTCAGCAATTAGCACACAAAACTAAAAAGAAGCAGCTGTATTGGAAGCTAAATCAGCACAAATTTAAATTTTAAAGGGGTATTCCAGGATTTTTTTTTAAATTTGACTATGCTACATGGGCTGAAAAGTTAGTGTAGTTCATAATATAGTGTCTGTATCTGTGAGTGATGGTTTTCCTCACAATTCTTATGTGATTTTCGTCCCAGTATTTATTTTTAACAGCATACAAAATGACTGTTGTCTCAGATATTTCCCAGGTTGCAATGCGGCAGAGACCTGACTCACTAGTCAGCTGATGACAGGGAGCCTGTCTGTTTCAATGGGGGAGCGATCGCTTGGTGGGAGAGAGATCAATCTGCAACTAATGCAACAGCTTTAGGCACCCTGACTGAAAACCACAGGTCTTTTGAACGGATGCAGCTCATTTATGTTTCAATGGGTGGGGTGGCTGATGTGTTGGAGGGAGGAAAATGGAATTATGGGATTTGTAGGCACAAGAAGAAAACAGGAAATACCAGTTCACAAAAAGCTAGCCACAGTGTTATGGCAATCTCACAACATAGCCATTTAGCTCCAAGACAAGCGCAGATCCTTCCTAAGCATGTCCATTACTGTCAGCCAGGTACATACTAAAATCACCTTATGGTGGATAACCCCTTTAAGGATAGGTTTACACTGAGGATTATTCAGGCCGGAGGCTCACCAGGTGCCGAGTGAATCAGTCAGCGCTAGGACTGTGCAAGACTTGCTGTCTCCATAGACAGAAATGTATTCTTCACAGAATCCACCAAAAGAATGACTGAGATAGTTGATTTGGCAGCGGAATTCAATTGACCGCAAAGGGATCCCTCTGCATAACAATTTCTGAGCAGAATTTTAAAACAAAATTTCGGTCAGGAAGGAGAAGTGTATCATCTTCCTTTTCAATTCCCATTTCATTTGAATACACTTCTGGCTTTGGCTCATAAATTGCAATGGCAGTTTTCAAAAAAATGCCTGAAAAAAACTGTGTGAAACTTAGCCTAAATTTGTTGTAAATGTATTCCAATCTACAATGTCCATTTACATTAGAAAGCGATAGGTATTTTATCCCCTAAACACAACTGTCACGCCCGCTCCCATAGACATAAATGGAGGGGCGTGGCGTGACATCATGAACATGGCAGCGCCTGGCCCGGGAAATCGCTGAGGGTCCCAGGAGCCAGACCCACCTGCAATCAGACATGTTATCCCCTATCCTTGGATAGGGGATAACTTTAAGGCTTTGATAGAGCAGAATACAGTATCTTTGTTTCCTTTAATATAGCTTTTCATTAAGTTTATAACATTTTTTTTTTTACATCAACTGGTTCCAGAAAGTTAAACAGATTTGTAAATTACTTCTATAAAAAAAACTTATCAGCTGTTATATGCTCCACAGGAAGTTCTTTTCTTTTTGAATTTCCTTTCTGTCTGACACAGTGCTCTCGGCTGACACCTCTGTCCATTTTAGGAACTTTCCAGAGTATGAGCAAATCCCCATAGCAAACCTATCCTGCTCTGGACAGTTCCTAAAATGGACAGAGGTGTCAGCAGAGAGCACTGTGGTCAAACAGAAAGGAAATTCAAAAAGAAAAGAACTTGCTGTGGAGCATATAACAGCTGATAAATACCGGAAGGATTAAGATTTTTTTAATAGAAGTAACTTACAAATCTATGGCACCTTTTGATTTAAAAATGGTGCATCACACCGGGTCGGTCCCGGCTGCTATTCATAGCCGGGACCCTGGGCTAACAGCGCACAGCACCGATCGTTGTGCCGCAAGCTATTAACCCTTCAGACACAGCCATCAAAGTTGACCACCGCGTCTGAAAGTGAAAGTAAACGCTTCCCGGCAGCTCAGTCGGGCTGATAGCGATGTCCCAATCAGCTAGGACGCGAGCGGAGGTCTCCTTACCTGTCTCCGCGGCGTACGATCTGGGTTTGATTGCTCCAAGTCTGAGCTACAGGCTTGAGCGATTGAGCCCCTATGTCGCTGATCCTTGCAAAGCTATGGCTTTGCAGGGATCAGCATAAGATATCAGTGTGCGCAGTGCTATAGGTCCCTATGGGAGCTATAGCACTGCAAGAAAAAAGTGAAAAAAAAAGGTAACAAAAGGTCATTTAACCCCTTCCCTAATAAAAATTTGAATCACCCCCCTTTTCCCATAAAAAAAAACTGTGTAAATAAAAATAAACCTATGTGGTATCGCCGCGTGCGGAAATGTCCGAACTATAAAAATATATCGTAAAATTAAATTGCACGGTCAATGGCGTACGCGCAAAAAAATTCCAAAGTCCAAAATAGCGTATTTTTGGTCACTTTTTATATCATGAAATGAATAAAAGCGATCAAAAAGTCCGATCAATACAAAAATGGCACCGATAAAAACTTAAGAACACGGCGCAAAAAATTAGTCCTCATACCGGGCCAGATTTTTTTTCCGAGGTACGACAATATCCAATCTATATAAGTAGGGTATAAAATGCACTACGTAGAAACGGAAGCCCCCAAAAGTTACTATGACATTTTTTCTTGAATTTTGTGGCACAATAAATTTTTTTTACATTTCGCCGTGGATTTTTGGGTACAATGACTAATGTCACTGCAAAGTAGAATTGGTGGTGCAAAAAATAAGCCATCATATGGAATTTTATGTGCAAAATTGAAAGCATTATGATTTTTAGAAGGTGATGAGGAAAAAATGAAAGTGGAAAAATTTAAGGGTTAATTTAAGTTACACTGACATGCAGTAAGCCATGATAACTAACAGTTTGTTTAAAAACACACTGCACTAGTGGATTTTGTATGCTTTTTAACACTAAAATAAAGGTACATAAAATATCCCTGGTTGTTAGCAGATGCCTGCCAGTGTTAAAATACACACTATGGTATGGAAAGACACAAAGACTTTTTCAAAGTGTTCTAAAAATGATCCCTTCTTGGGAGTAGCAACAGGTTTTGAGTCTGGCAAGTGATTTATTGATTTATTTTTCAAGCATTCCAAAAATTATCCCTTTCGAAAGTTACAACAGGATTGGCATTCCAAAATAGTTAAGAAGAAACAGCTTTTGTATAAAAATGATGCCTATTTTTGGGGGGTCATATGTTGTGTATGTCTGCAGGCCTGGCTGGTAGTAACGGCAGCAGCAAGGGTGGTGGACTGAGTGTAGTAGCTAGAGGACAGCAGGCTGTGGTAGACTGGTTGAAATAGCCAGCGGACAAGACAGCATGCATTGGTGGGAGTTGTAGTAGCCAGAAGACAGGACAGAAGGCAGTGGTGGGCTGGTGGGAGTCGTAGTAGCCAGCAGACAGTGGTGGACTGGTGGGAGTCGTAGATGCCAGCAGACAGTGGTGGACTGGTGGGAGTTGTAGTAGTCAGCGGACAGCAGGAGTAATGGTAGTACTGTCTAATCAGTGGCATCTGGCACAGGAGGATTAAGTTCCTCACTGAGCCATGCTTGATTCATGTTGGCTAACACTCCATTAAAAAGTTATATCTATTCTGATCTCGGAATACCCCTTTAAATTATCATAATAAATTAGCCCCTGTATCTTTTGCTTACTTGGTTATCAGATATCTGCCTATACTAAAGCTAGAGGTCATATGCATTAATCACTGGTTTCCAAGCAGAACATTGGCCAGAGCATCACATTTGCTACTGCTTTGCTAATGTGGTCTGTAGCCTACTAGAGTGAATAGAAGGACAGGGAGCTCACAGCATATATGAATCCTGGGAATGTGGCAGTAATCTGGGGGGTTCAAGTACAGAGCTAAAAATCTGACCCCAAATAGCCAAAGCTATATGATGCATATAGCTGACACATCATAAAAGGAGAATGTTTTCCTATTATCTGCAGGTACAACTTAACATTATGTGCATTGTAGGTAAAATTGTGACCTACCTGACACTTATCAGAAGTACAAGTAAAATAGTTGTTTAAGTTCATTTTCCTTATATTTGTCTTCAAAACCATTAAACTACTTGAACAAACAAACATTAACAAATATAGCATTGGGTACTTTGGATTCTACTCTATTTTTATTAGCTTCTTATCTGCTTTTTCACCTAGAATAAAAAAAATTAAAGGGTACTCCAGCCCTAAGACATCGTATCCTCTATCCAAAGGATAGGGGACAAGATGTCTGATCGCCGGGGTCCCGCCGCTGGGGCCGTCGTCACGTCATGATACTCCGGCCCCGTAGTCATGACCCGGCAGACTCCGAGACTGCAGCGCTGTGTGCAGCGTGTCCCTGAAGTAGGTGTCTAAAAGAAGGTTACCCAAGTGTCCTTAAAGTGGTTATCCTGAGATTTAAAGTTATATAAAGAGCTTGTCCCAATGTTTAAAGGTATTCTCTATATCTAATCCTCTAATAAAAGTTTTTTAAACGTGTTGTGTTTCTTTTTAATTTACTTGACAGGCTTAGTAGTGGAAGCTGTCTTATATGCGGAGTCCATTACTAAGCCTGGGCTTAGCGTTAGCCACAAAAACAGCTAGCGCTAACTCCCAAATATTAACCCGCCACTCACCGCCACAGGGGTGCTGGGAAGAGCCGGTACCAACAGGCCCGGAGCATCAAAAATGTCACTCCTTGACCTAGGCAACCATAACAGGCTGGCGTTATTGAGGCTGGGGAAGGCCAGTAACAATGGTCCTCACCCACCCTGGTAACATCAGGCTGTTGCTGCTTGGTTGATACATTTTTTTTTTATTCTAATATTTCATTATTTATACAAAAAAAACATGTGAAGTTCTCCCTATTTTCATTCTCAGCCAGTTACATACCAAGCAGCAACAGCCTGACGTTACCAGGGTGGGCGAGGACCATTGTTACGGAAAGGACCATAAATAAATTACTGAAATCCCTTGCGTAGGCTACCTATTTTCCATTAATCACCACCAGTGAATTATAAATAACCATTGGCATAAGCCTATGAGCTTAAATGGACGGTCATATAAAAAAAACTTTTTATATGTTGTTCATCTTGGTAAAACAAGTTATTCTAATATACTTCTTTAAAAGAATTTCACATTTTATTAAAGAAAACTGCCTTTGAAAATCCCACCATTAGGGGTCCTCACACCTCCTGGGACATGGATGAGTCCTCTGGAAGCATGAGCGTGTCCAAGAGTCATGGACACTAGATGGCTGATTGACGAGGCTGCAGGAGGAACACAGTCTGCAGCAACACAGAGTTTTACCAATCATGTGCCTCCAGCTAAAACTTCAAGCATGCTTGGATAGTCAGTCAAAGGATGTCTGAGCATGCTGGGGGTTGTAGCTTTACAAAAGCTATAGGCTCACAGCTGAAGGCAACACTGCTGCAAAAAAAAGTTATCCTAACACTGTACCTCCAACTATTCAAAAACTACAAGTCCCAGCATTACAGGACTGGCAAAGGATGATACACATTGTGGATGAGTGAATCAAAGCTGACGAATCCGCATTTTGATCGCGTGAATCGCTTCATTAAACTCCATTTAGTGCGGTCCAGGCTCCAGGGCATCTAAAATGGCAGATCCACATGTGAGGACATGGGGCAAGGAATCCTGGGAAGGCGGGAACAATAGTAGGCGGGATGACCCTGAATCACATGCAGCCTATCCGCAGCCAGCCACAGCCCTATATAAATTAGGAGCCATCTTGTGGCCAGTCACTCAGCCTTTTATTGCAGAGAGATAGAGAGGGACAGACAGCGCTGTGTGTTGCACAAAAAAGCATTTTTCCAGCAGCCATTCCCCTCCCAGTCACATCAGCGTTCTGTTGCACAGAGAGAGGGACAGGGAGCAGTGTGTGCTTCACAGAAATGCATTTTTACAGCAGTGATTCACCTCCCAGTCACTACAGCGTTCTATTACAGAGAGGGACAAAGAGCGGTGTGTTGCACAGTGTGTTGCACTGAACAGCAGCAATTCACCTCAAGCCCAAATCCTGCCTAGAAGTACTGAGTGAGATTTAGAGTGCAATCTTGGGTGTAGTACACAGCGACTGTGTGCTGCAGCACTGATGTGTATTGTTGGTGTTGTACACAAATACTTTTTTAAGCAAACTGGAGCGCATTGTCCTCCCCTCATAAGTGCATACTACATACATACATCTAAGTGGTATACTATTTTGTTCCTGTTAAAGTCTTAAGGGCCTAGATACTGTGAAAGGCCAGGCAAAAGTACACACCTGCTGGTGTTGTACACAAATACTGTTTTAAGAGTAGTGGAGCGTATTGTACTTCCCTCATATACGCACTAAGTATGTCAGGCAGAGAAGTGACAGGACATGCACAGAGGAGTAGAAGAGGCCTAAATTCATCAGGCAGGGGTCACAGCAGACAGGGGGAGAGTGGCAGCAGGAGTCACAGCGAGAGGCCTGAACTCCCAGATTCAGCTAGCAGTCGTGTCTCGACCAGCAGCCCATCTGCCGTCATCGATTGGTTAACACGGTCCACTTAATCACAAGTGACATCTGACACCCCCTGGGTTCAGCTCCACTAGTTAGTGAGGACGATCTAGAGGACAGTCAGCAGCTACTGCCCAGCCAAGAAGTGGAGACATCCGCCGCTTCCTCGGCTAGGTGGGCAAGTAGTGATGAGGAGAGTGGCGTGGGAGGTGATGTTGCGAGAGTTCAGGCTCCTGAAGTAGACACTGTTGAGGAACCTGAGGACATCAGTGATGTGCAGACACAACTCGATGATGATGAAGCCAATCGTACTTGGGAGCCGGGTGCAGAAGGGGCTTCATCATCAGGAGAAGAGGGTTGCAGGTTGCCCATGAGACAGCAGCTGAGCCAACAAGGTGGTAGCATGGTTGGCAGTCAGCATGGTGGCAGAAGTGGAAAGTCTGGAGCTAAACATGCCCAGGGGAGAACACCTGCTTCGCGGAAGTCTACCTTCCTGTGAGGTAGTGAAACAGGGGTTCCTGGAGTTTGCGGCAGTACCAGTCAATCAGTGTGGAATGTTTGGGGGAAAATCAGCTACTCGGTGGTGTGTCAGTTTTTCATCAAGCATCCTGAGGAGGTTAACATGGCCACATGCAAGATGTATCGGCAAAAGGTGAAGCATGGCCAGGGTCCCAATGTTGGCACCACGGCCCTGCGTCAACATATGCAGCATCACCATAAAGCGTCGTGGGAGAACCGTGGCTCCTATGTGGTGGTCAAGCCTTCTGCATCACCCAGTGGCACGCCGCTCCCCGTTTCAGCCAGCCAAGGCTCCACCACCTCTGCCAAAGGGAGCTGTGTGTCAAACCCATCTTCTGTGGCTCCAGATGCTCCTGCTCCTCCTACTTAAAGTTAGTCATTCCGCCAGCAATACATCGGCGAAGCCATGTCAAAGAGAGAAGAGTATGCGCCCACTCATCCAACGGTGCAGAAGTTGAATGTGCTTCTGTCCAAGTTACTAGTGCTGCAGTCCCTCCCTTTTCAAGTGGTGGACTCTGCACCTTTCAAAGAACTGATGGCTTGTGCAAAGCCGAGGTGGAGTCCCAAGCCGTCATTTCTTTGCGAAGAAGGCAGTACCAGCCCTGCACAATTTTGTTGAACAGAATGTAGGCCCGTCCTTGAGCCTGTCGGTGTGTAACAAGTGCACGGCAGCGCCAACGTTTGGAGCTGTAACTACGGTCAGGGACAATACACGTCCTTTGCGGCCCACTGGGTGAATGTGGTTCCTGCACAGCCACAACAGCAACAGCAACTTGGACAGGTCATGCCGCTTCCGTCTCCAAACTCTCGGGCCGTTGGTCCTGTGACAGTGTGCGACTCCGCCTTCTTATCCTCCACCGTGTCATCAGCCTCCATTGCACGGACAAGTCTCAGTGCCCCTCCAGCATACCATGTGTGTAGGGCATGGCGGTGTAACACTGTTCTGCACATGGTTTGCCTTGGCGAATGGATTCACACAGAGGAGGAACTGCTAAAAGTCATTCATGAAGAAATCGAATCATGGCTTACGCCACGAAAACTGGAAAGGGGAACCATGGTGACTGACAACGGGAAGAACATCTTATCTGCGCTGCGACAAGGAAGCCTGAGACATGCGCCCTGCATGGGACACATGTTCAATCTGGTTGTCAAGCGGTTCCTGAAGTGTTCCCCCCCATCTGCAAGATATCCTAACAATGGAAAGGAAACTTTGCAGGCACTTCAGCCATTCGTACACTGCAAAGTACACCCTCCTTGAGCTTCAGCATCAAAACGGCATCCCCCAACAGTCTGATTTGCGACGTTGCCACACATTGGAATTCCACCCTCCATATGTTGGACCGATTATACGAACATACGAGAAAAGCCATCCCCGATTTCTTGATGATCCAAGCGGATAGGGGGACTCCCCTGTGTAACTTCAATGTCAACCAGTGGCAGCTCATACATGACACCTGCTGTTTGCTCAGGCACTTTGAGGAAGCCACATTATTAGTCAGTAGCCAGGATTACGGGATGAACAAAGTCATTCCACTGCTTCATCCACTACTACGTGTTGGAAACGATGGCTGGTCAGGGCACTGAAGACTTGGCGCCTACATCTCATGGCCACATGAGCCCTGTGGGGGCTGAACTGGAGGAGGAGGGGGTGGGTCACAGTTTAGGTTTCGTGAGATGGGTGGTTTTTCTTGTCATCTGACAGGAGAGGAGGAGCAGGAGCAGGAGCTTGAGGGTTATGAGGAAGGCGAGACAGAGAACCCACACCATGGCAGTATGTAGTGGAGATGGAGGTAGGGAGTTCTTTCGAGTCACTTTCACAAATGGCATGATGCATGCTCACTTGCTTGCGTAGTGACCGCCGAATTGTCACCATTCGGTAGTGGGATGACTTCTGGCTCTCCACCTTATTGGACCCTCACTACCGGCACACAGCGAGGGCCTTTATCACACGCAGGTCTGACTCGGGGGGGCCCTCTGCGCTCATCTTCCACTGCCATGGCTGCTGGGGAGGGGTGGGGTGGCAGGAGCAGTACCAGCTCCATTAGCAGAAGCTCGAGTCTACAGCCGCTGATGAGTAGCTTTCTTCACCCGTATAGTGAAGCAACTCATCAGCAGCAGGTAGACCTGGAGCAGGACCTGAACCAGCAGATGGTGGCATACCTTGACATGACCATGCCAACACACCTTGAAGATCTGCTGGACTTCTGGGCAGCCAAATTTGATTTGTGGCCGCAACTTGCAGAGTTTACCCTGGAAAAGCTGTTCTGCCCGGCCAGTAGTGTGCTATCAGAGCGGGTGTTTAGTGCGGCGGGGGCCATAGTAACCCCAAAACTCGTCAGTCCACGAAAAATGTGGAGAGACTGACCTTTGTGAAGATGAATCAGGCATGGATCAGCCAGGATTTCAACCCACCAATGCCTGATGCATCAGAGTAGATTGACCATGGTGCCACACCAACACTTCACAAATATGGATAGTGCTAAACATATTTAAGGCGCTGCTCCACAGTTACAGACATTCCTCCACATCAGACCACAAGTAAGTATTGAGGATACGCATTACGTAAAACTTAACTTAATAATATGCTTAGGATAAAATATATGGACCCAACATTTTTTTAAATCAAACAAAAGGAAAGCTGTGCAAAAAACACCATGTGCCACCTACACCGCCAAGTATTGATGTCATGTAAAGACCTCTAAAAGGTGAAAGGGAACAACGTATAGTCCGTTGTAACTGGTGGGAGAAAAAAAAAACTTTCCCTGTAAGGCCCTACTCTAGCATTATTAATTCCCTTCTTGGCAAGTGTTACTGGCACAAAAAGGGCGGCCCCACACAGGAACCTCTCCCTATTCCCCCCCCCCCCCCTACAAACGTTGACATTTCCCAGGGTTTTTAGGTGGAAATAGAGTTTCCTGTGTGAGACCACTCTCTTTAGGGTGAGTAACAATTGCCAAGAAGGGAATTAATAGGGCAAGAGCAGGGCCTTACAGGAGAAGTTTACCTTCCACCTTTTCGAGGAAAGTGTTACTAGTCTTAAAAAGTGCAGTCCCACACAGGAACCAATCCCTATTTCCACCTAAAAACCCTGGGAAATGGCAGTGTTCGTAGGTGGAAATAGGGAAAGATTCCTGTTTTTGGCCGCCTTTTTAGGTTGAGTAACACTTGCCAAGAAGGGAATTAATAATGCCGCGAGTAGAGCCTTACAGGGGAAGTTTTTACCTCCACAGGTTACAATGGACCATACGTTGCTCCCTTCCACCTTTTAGAGGTCTTTGCGTCACATCAATACTTGGTGGTGTAGGTGGCACACAGTGTTTTTTGCACACCTTTACTTTTGTTTGATTTAAAAAAAAAAAATTTGGGGTGCATATATTTTATCCTAAGTATATTCTTAAAAGTTAAGTTTTACGTAATGCATATCCTCAATACTTACTTGCACACATTAACACTTTTACAAAAGAGACTTTTCTTCTGCCTACCTGCCTCAGCTACTATTCTGATCCTGCCACACATCTGATGCCAAGTTCCTCTTTGTTCAGCCACCTTCGTCATCAGGTACTGGTATTGCCACCCACCCCACCACTCTTTCACCGGGTCACTTTCAGGACTCCTGATGCTGCTGCCACCTCCAGGCTGTGTCATTCAGCCACTATATGGTCTCCTCATGCTGCCGCCACCTCCACGCGGTGTCCTTCAGCCACTATTTGGTCTCCTCATGCTGCCCCCACCTCCACACCATGTCATTGAGTCACTATATGGTCTCCTCATGCTGACGACACCTCCACGCTGTGTCATTCAGCAACTATATGATCTCCTCGTGCTTCCACCACCTCCAGGCTGTGTCATTCAGCCACTATGTGGTATCCTCATGCTGCAGCCAACTCCAGGCTGTGTCATTCAATCACTGTTCTACTCATGCTGCCGCCACCTCCACACCGTGTCATTCAGCCACTATATATGTTCTCCTCATGCTGCCGCCACCTCCACACCGTGTCATTCAGGCACTATATATGTTCTCCTCATGCTGCCGCCACCTCCACGCTGTCATTAAGGCACTTTATGGTCCCCTCAGGCTGCTGCCACCTCCATGCTGTGTCATTCAGCCACTATATGATCTTCTCATGCTTCCGCCACCTCTAGGCTGTGTCATTCAGCCACTACATACTCTCCTCATGCTGCGTCATTCAGCCACTATATACTGCCACTAACTCCGGGCTGTGTCATTCAGCCACTATGTGGTATCCTCATGCTCCAGCCAACTCCAGACTGTGTCATTCAGCCACTATATGTTCTACTCATGCTGCCGCCACCTCCACATTGTGTCATTCAGCCACTATATATGGTCTCCTCATGCGGCCGCCACCTCCAGGCTGTGTCATTTAGCCACTATATGGTCTCCTCATGCTGCCCCCCCCCCCCCCCAGGCTGTGTCATTTTGCCGCCATTTGGTCTCCACTGGCTCATGTCAGTTTTTTATAGCTTTTCAACCAAAATAAATTCCTATCAAACAAACAAATTTTTTTCTGAAAATTCTGCTAATGGGAGAAATAAACATTTTCATAAAATTCGATCATCACTAGTCCTCATATGTTATCTTTGGAATTACCACAAGAATCCAAATAAACAGGTTGGAGCAAGAAAATTAAACCATAACTGATTAAATGAAACATGCAAAGTTTGATACGCAGTTTCACAGTACCAGCTGTGCTTACTTACACGTGCATGGCTTGGTATCTATCGACAAACATTTGATACCGGCAAGATCTACCCAGCAACCCTCCTAGGTCAGGGCTGCACCACAGAGGGAGTACAAACTGACACTACTCTAAAATTATTCCTCTCTGCGGCCTACATAGGCTGCTGCCACCTCCAGACTGTGTCATTATGCCGCCCTATGGTCTTGTCATGCTTCTGCCACCTCTAGGCTCTGTCATTCGATTATAAGATACAACTAGAAGCTATTCCATAGTTTACACTGCAGCAATTATACACTATTGGAGCTGGAATTACCGAGGCTGCTGGCACCAGACTTGCCTTCCAATGGGTCCTCAAAAAAGGATTTAAAGTTTGCTCATTACAATTACCAGGCTCTGTCATTGTGCCACTGTGCGGCAGTGATTCTAATAGCAACGCCTGTGATCTGCATGTCATACTGAATAACAGTATTATTTCATTAACACAGCACACTCCCTATGCGTGTTACAACAAGGCAAAGTGTTCTACACCCCTATTGAGGCTCTCTGTAGCCCGGAAATATCAGTTTTTAATAGTGATTCACCGCAAATAAATTAGGATCGAAAAACATTTTTTCGGAAAATTAGGTGAATTGTCTGAATCAAATTTTTCAAAAATTCGTTCATCTCTAATACACATGAATGACATATAAAATATATGCATAAGAAATCACTGTACTGTTAGCACTAAACCTTTGCATTGATTTAGGAAGATGTAAGTTATACACTCACCATATTGTCTTTGGTGGTAGAGTATAGTCAATCTCCAATTATAATTGTGTTTGTGTGTGTACAGCGTAACATCGGAGAGGAAAGAGTTACAGAGCAGGGCGTCAGCAGAGTGAGCGAGGGGGATTAGTCATCACAGTGAAGGCAAGAGAGGGACATGCCGTCTCCCTTTGGGAAGATGGAAAAGACATTGAGCAGCTGTAATATGCTATTTTTTTGTGAAATATCTGTGAAAGAAACATAAAAATTATGTAAACAATGTATATGATGAGGATTAGGTACTGAGTAACATAACAGTTTTTTTGTGAACGGGAGAGGTACACTTTAATATATATCTATAATCATAATCATGGGGAGGGAATGAAAGGGTGCTGTCATGGAGCATTCCTAGAAACCAAATTACTAGTAAGAACAAGTTCTATTTTCCTGTTATTCTCCATGACAGCACCACTTGGAGAATAAAAAATAACCACATGGTTATAGAGCCTTCCTCTCAAAGGAGAGGTCATCTGGATAATTTCTCTAGGCGGTAATGCCTAGTAAATGTATGGATAGGGAACCAGGTAGTGGCTCTGCATATCCGATCTAGGCAATAGTCCTCTCGGCTAATGTTTTAAAATGCCCTTGTGTTGCAGACCCTTGATGACACAATAGGGCTACTGTTATCATGTTGCCCGACCATAGACCATGACATGAGAGTTGAGGATGTTTTTCTCTGCCAGAACAGGTACAATTCCTAGTAGTTTGCTGAGAACTGCCCCCTCTGAGATGGTCAAATCCTTTGGTAACTCTTCCCAAGTACACAGACACTCCAACCTGTTTAGTTTGCGTCCGTTGGTGATCAAGTTGCCACTGATTTTCTTGACAGAGGATTTTGATGAAACTATGCCAGAACTAAATTCTAAAGAATTCTTGAGTGAGTCTGAGCCCAGGCTACCATTGGAATACAAGAGGTCATTGTTTTTGGTGTTGATAATCCATCCCAGTATTTGAAGGGTCATCTGTAGGTCTAATGGGAGAAGGCTTCTTGACTCTGCAATGAGTATGAAGTTGTCTAAGTATGGCACTATGTTTACACTAAGATGTGCTACTACTTCTGCCATTACTTTGGCAAATATTCTTAAACGGAAGGGCTGTGTATTAGAAATGTTGAACTGTACAGTGATGTTTAAATGCAAACTGGATTTTGATATTGCTGATATATTAGAATATGAGTAGGCATCTTGTAAGTCTAAATCCTACAAAAAAATGGCAGACTCAAAATACTGAAAATATTAAATACTTTATTGATGTCACATTTAGACAAAAAACACAAACAAAATCACATAAAACAGCATGAATGACTGGGTATGCTGGTTAGAGAGCTTCTCTCTTGGGCTGTATGCACGTAGAGTGAAAAATCACATGTAAAGAAGACGTAAAATGGAGGGGGGAATCAAGGCAGCATAAGAAATGCTCCTATTTCCAAAAAAGTGCTCAATACATCTGGGGTCAGTATATCATAATACAGTGCATAGGGTATATATTGAATGAAAATCAGGATCAGATAGTATACAAAATAGAAAATAATCCTAATACAAAAAGTGTCAATGTGCATGTCACGATTCGGCTAGCTGGATGTGGATCCTCTGTGTCAGCGAGGGATTGGCGTGGACCGTGTCGGTGGACCGGTTCTAAGATGCTACTGGTATTCACCAGAGCCCGCCACAAAGCGGGATGGTCTTGCTGCGGCGGTAGCAACCAGGTCATATCCACCGGCAACGGCTCAACCTCGCTGACTGCTGAGAAGGCGTGGGACAGGAGGACTAGGCAGAGGCAAGGTCAGACGTAGCAGAAGGTCGGGGCAGGCGGCAAGGTTCGTGGTCAATATGGATAGCAAAAGATCTGGAAACACAGGCTTGGACAACACTAAACGCTTTCACTGGCACAAGGCAACAAGATCCGGCAAGGGAGTGCAGGGGAAGTGAGGTATTATAGCCAGGGAGCAGGTGGAACCTAATTAGGCTGATTGGGCCAGGCACTAATCATTGGTGCACTGGCCCTTTAAATCTTAGAGAGCTGGCGTGCGCGCGCCCTAGAGAGCGGAGCCGCGCGCGCCAGCACATGACAGCTGGGAACCGGGACGGGTAAGTGATTTGGGATGCGATTCGCGAGCGGGCGCGTCCCGCTATGCGAATCGTATCCCCGCCGGCAATGTCAGTGCAGCGCTCCCGGTCAGCGGGTCTGACCGGGGTGCTGCAGAGAGAGAGACGCCGTGAGCGCTTCGGGGAGGAGCAGGGACCCGGAGCGCTCGGCGTAACAGTGCAGCTGTGCAAAAATGCAGGGTATACACCTCAAGATACAGTACCAACACAATTATTGCACAGTAGTATATTGCACCTGGTAGCTTAAAATTATTGCACAATCCCAGGGTCAAGTCTACAGGAGTTTTTAGCTGCATGGAATGTCCAAGAAATATGTAAACGGCACAAAAAAGTACGGCCAACGATAATTAACCCCAACCAAAACAAAGGGCAGTCCCCAATCATTACCTGCAGGTCATACAGAACAACGCCACCCTAAGGCGCATTTTGCATTATGCTTGTTCACAGGGTCACGGTGTCTCTAGGGGTGCCATTCCTCTATTTTATAGGGGTCCGTGTCTTACCTCGTAATGCCGTCACCTGAGGACGCCTCGCGCGCCCTCGCCACTGCTTCCGGTCCCCAGCGCGGCATCACTGAGCCACGTCACCACGCAGCGCTTCGTGAGTATGCGATGATGCGGCCCGCCTAGACGTGTTGCCATGGAGCCGCAGGCTCCTAATACAAAAAGTGTACATAGTTGTACAAATACATCTTTACCAAAATAATAATATAATGGTAAAGTCCCCATTATTATACCCACTAAAGCAGTATGGGATTAATAAATATTCAAAAAGGTAAGTGTTAGAAACATAATACAAGTGCATGTGACCATGTGTGACTATGCAGACAAATCTGCTGGTGCCAAATACAATAAATGTGTGTATCAAAGAATAAAATAAGTACAATACATAAGAAGGCAAAAATAGAAGTGTATAAATATTGGATGGTTATATACATGACTTGTGTAACCATACTAGGGAATATGTAAAAATACCTAAATGACATATGTAATACAAAAGATAGGAGATGCACAGTGTTCAAACCCTTACAAGGGTTAGTGGGTGCCCGACCTCAAGCTTGACCAAGGCAAACGTACCAATAGAAGAAATGGAAGACGGCACTCCGGTATTAGTGTCCAAATTCAAGAAAGGTGGTTTATTGATCCCAATACATACAAAATGATGCAACGTTTCGACCTAACAATAAGGTCTTTATCAAGCACTTCAAAATGTTGTCATTTTGTCATCATTTTGTATGTATTGGGATCAATAAACCACCTTTCTTGAATTTGGACACCAATACCGGAGTGCCGTCTTCCATTTCTTCTAAATGACATATGTATATGTGCTTGAAAAAATTTGAATAATAGTGTGTATTATACAGATGTGTGTCCCCAATCACTGTGTGATATGTGAATATGACCAAAATACGACAAATAAGATAATATGTAGACTACATGAATGGAAAATAACATATGCTAATAAATTAAATAATATGTGCAAACTAGTGCACATCACCCGAACCATCCGAGTGTAATAGTATTGTCAGGGATACCATAATAAATAAGAAAAAAGGGGAGAAAATCAGATGTCCAATATCCCAAATAGCAAGTGCAATGTGATGTGTCCATATACCAAAAATATTATCTGTACCACCACCTTCCATCCACATAAACAAGAGGAGGAGAAGTGTTGGTGGTCACACCCAAGTGAGAAGGAAAAGGGAAAAAAGAGGGGAAATTGAGAGTGTACATGACTAATATCCACGCAATGTGACAACCAAAAGCAACACCCCTAAACCAGAGAGCTGCCAAGACATAAGTATAGCAAAAGGAAAATTATATATATTGAAATATTAAGGGTAACAAAAAAATATGGAAAACATCTCATAGAAGAAAACCCAACCGCAAAATCGTCTTGGGCTCCACATATCACATACACAAGAAGGCCAATGTCCAACTGTCTAAATCCACCACCATGGATACAATAGGGGGGAGAAGCGGGAGCCGGACCAAATTCCCATCTTGTCTGTCCTTGAATGGATTAATCCTTGAAAAAAAATGATAAAAAGGAAATAAAATCACTTAAAATATTAAAAACACCGGAAAAACATATTCCGCATGGCACACCTGGGGTCCCTCTCTCTCCCTAAACCCCCCAAAAGGAAACAAAAGGGAGCTATTAATCAAAATACAACCCCACATGGGGCTGGGGGAGGAATACTAAAAAAACAAAAATGACCCACCCCAAGGTGTGTACTTACAAGGATTAAGCGCTGTGTATAGCATGAAACAGCCTGTCGGCAAGCTGTTGTGTCCATAACTTGTCTATCCCAATAAAAATACAAGCTGCTTAGGGGATGAGTTCCATCGGACATTTTTTCTTCAAAATTGTCTTTATGTCTGAGAATTTCCATGATAGAGCATCACTGTGAATATAGCAGTGGGACGAGGTTGAGAGTATTACCGGGGCACACTCCATAGTGACAGGTGTAGCAGCGCCGACTGAATTTCTTTATTGGAGTACTTTGTAATGACATCACTGATATTACCGCTAAATGTACAGCAAACCCCCAAAAATTGTTATTTGTGTGAGGAAATTGAAAACCGAAATTTTTAAAACTTTTGAGGGTTTGGTTTTTACTCTGTACACTTTACGGCATAAATTATGTTCTCTTTATTCTGTGCGTCAATAAAATTAAAATTATACTTTTCTATTATAGTATTGCTTTTAAAAAACAGCTTTTTCAGGTTTTTTTGTTACCACTTTTGTGTTTATGTGACTAATTTGATCACATTTTATTTATTTTTTGGGAATTTGATGTGACCAAATTGCAGCAACTTTTTTTTACGTTTACACTGTTCACTGTACGGGATCATTTACATTATATTTTGATAGTTCGAACATTTATGCACACGACGATACTAATTATGTTTATTCATTTTTTTATGCTTTAATGAGTAAAATGGGGCGATTTAATTTTTATTGGGGGAGGGGCTCTCACATTTTTTTTTCAACTTTTTTCACATTTATTTTACACTTTTTAAGTCCCCATATGCATAGCACTGATCAGTATAAGGCTAGGTTCACACTACGTTTTGTACTTACGGTTCCCGTATACGGCTGGGAGGAGGGGGGGGGGGAGGGCTTAATCGCGGCGCCCACACGAAAACATGGTCGACCGCGTTTTTTGCCTACGGTTGGGAAACCACATACAGCTGAAAACGCAGCCGACTGGAGGCCGCGGTTCACTCCGGTCGGCTCATAGACATGCATTAAATACAGTTCCCCTATACGGCTGAGTGCGGGTGCCGCGATTAAGCCCCGCCCCCTCCTCCCAGCCGTATACGGGAACCTTAAGTACAAAATGTAGTGTGAACCTAGCCTTATTGGCTATTTTCTTCTCTGGTCTGCTCAATGTCAGACCAAAGAAGAAAACATCGGGAGAGCGGTGGAGGCAGAGGAGGGGACCTCAGTCCGCCATCTTGGCTTACCTGATCCTCAGTTCCCCCCCTTCACTTCATATACCATAAAATCCCTCATAATCCCATATGCAGAAAAATACGGGCTTATGAGGGCCCCCCAGACGCTGGGAAACTATGAGCCCCCCCCCACATGCTGGGAAACTAATCATAAGTGACCCGCGGGCACTGCTCTGCTTCTCTAACCCCCCCCCAATGAATTATCAGCCGCTGCGCTGTCCCCCATCGGGGAACTTAGGAAGGTGAGTCAAAGTTTATTTTTGCAGCCCGGGCACAGTACAGGTGTCCTTTATTAATAATTTAAAGCGCCGGCGGGTCACTTATGATTAGTTCCCCGATGTGGACAGCCGCTGTGGCTGATAATTCATTCATAGGGGGGGGAGGGGCCCAACCGGTATTGCGGTATGGGAAAAATTCATATCATACAGCAAAAAAAAAAAAAAAAACGGTATTCTGTATGAACCGGTATATCACCCAGCACTATTGGGGTCAGCAGGTTAAAACCCCTTAAAGACCGTGGAAATTTTCATTGTTGCACTTTCATTTTTTCCTCCTCGCCCTTTAAAGGAGAACTCTGATGCTCTAAATTAATACTATAATGTAGCCTAGGCTCCTACCTTTCCAAAGATGCTATTTCCACGCAAATTGGTCCAGCCGTTCGTCCGCTATGCCTGTCCGAAAATCCGGTCACTTCCTGGTACAGTGCATATGGAGTGTAGCGTAAAAGACTACATCTCCCATAATGCATTAGTCTAATTTCCTGTCCGCTCCTGCCCTCCCCCTGATTTATCGGCCAGCGGCGATAACGATGTGCACATGCGCACATCTATAATGTAGATTGGCCAGCGGTGTTTGCTGAGCTAAGCCTATGGCAGCTCAGAAAACCTGAATAAATGAATAGATTAGCGAGGGGGGGAGTAGCCGACTCCGGGATAGGAGGCCGGCAGAGCCCGCGCTGACTCATGGGAGGTATGAGTCACCAGGCTAAGATGGCGGCGGAGCGATGAAAAAAGAAGTTGAGTTTCAGAAAACTGAAAACTACAGAGCTTCCGGTGAGCGACAAAAAGAAGGAGGAGGACCGGAATCCTTACCATATGGAAAGCGTAAGTACATTATAATGTTATATAACTTTCTTTAATGCTTTTTTTTCACAGGTAAAGTAAAAAAAAAGGAGTAGTCCTTTAATAGCCATAACTCTTATTTTTTCATCTACACACCCATATAATGGCTTAATTTTTTGCAGGACCAATTGCACTTTGTAATGTTTTCGTAAATTTTTTCATAACATATGTTCCAAAACAGAAAAAAAAAAAAGCGCTGCATCTAAAGTGAAAGTAAAAGTATCCCGACATGCCTGCTCAGGCTGGAGCAGCAGAGCACCGATAACACTGATCAATGCTATGCTATGGCATAGCATTTAACAGTGTATGTAATGAGAAAATTGCATGTAATAGTCCCCTATGGGGACTAAAAAATGGTGTACAAAAAGTAAAAAAAAGTTAATAAATGTGATTTAACCCCTTCCCTAATAAAAGTTTAATTCACCCCCCTTTCCCATGTTAAAAAAAAATGTAAACAAAAATAAACAAACATAAGTGGTATTGCCGCATGCATAAATGTCTGAACTATAAAAGCATAATGTCAATTAAACCGCATGGTCAATGGCGTACACAAAAATAATTCAAAAGGCTAAAATTGCGTATTTTTGGTCACTCTGCATACACTAAAAAAATAAATTATAAAAAGTGATTAAAAAAAAGTCCAATAAAAAAGAAAAAATTATACCGATAAAAACTTCAGACCACGGCACAAAAAAAAATTTGCCCTCATATAGCCACGTAAACGGAAAAATAAAAAAAGTTATAGGAGTCAGAAGAGGACAATTTTAAACATTCTAATTTTCTTCCAAAAAGTTATAATTTTTTAAGACAAGTAAAACAAAATGAAACCTATATAAGTTGGGTATCATTTTAATCGTATAGACCTACAGAAAAAAAGTGAGTGGATTGAGCAGGGGGGGTGGGGGAGTGGATTGAGCAGGGGGGGGGGGGGGAGTGGATTGAGCGGGGGGAGGTAGATTGAGTGGCAGGGGGGGGGAGCTGTTCGCGTGGCAGGGAACGTGATATTGGGCAGCTGCGGCCATCACAGATACGGTGTTCACCTATACAGTATGCCTCCAGTTGTTTCCCCACTACAACTCCCAGCATGCCCATCCCCCCCCCCCCCCCAGCAGGCGTCACTGACGTCGCACCTGCTGGGGAAGTCTGCCTGGTAGTGAGCACAATACCGGGCAGACAAAAGGCCTTTTTAATATGTAAAAAAAAATAATTAAAGGCAGGGAGGGGGTTAGGTATAGATGGGCAATAGGCAGGAGTTAAGACTTGAGGCCACTGTGCTCTTCGGTAAAGGGCAGCAGAATTTTTTTGTACCCTTCTCCAGATCCGTGTGTCCAAACAAGCTTGTCTCAGCTCTTTTTTTCTACCTCACGACTTGGTTTTTGCTCAAATATGTATTGACAGCTGGGAGGCTTTATATAGACAGGGCTGTTTATTTTCAAATCCTGTCCAATCACCAATTTACCACAGGTGTAGAAACATCTGAGAGATGAGCAACAAAAATGGGAAGCCACCAAAGCTAAATGTTATCTCTGGTGGCAAAGGCTCATAGTAAAGGGTTTAAATACTTACGTCCATGTGAAATGCTAGCATTGCCTTTTTCTCATTAATGGTCTATTCACACACACACACAGTATTCTACGCAGATTTGATGCGCAAGATTTTCTGCTGCAGATTTCAATGTAAACTGAATGACTGAACACAGCTTGAAATCCTGCGCATCAAATCTTCGCAGAAAACTGTATGTGTGAATAGACCCTAAAAGTTTTAATTGTTCTTAAAACTATTAAAAACAAACAAATATGGTGGTATGGATACCTCCAACAGAGTAATGGACAAATTGGTACATGAACAGAGTGAAAGCATCTGGAAAACACAACAATAGCTATGTGAGTAAGGTGCATCAGAGAAAATTCTGTAGGAACAACAGGGGATCCCTATTAGTATATGTGAAAAGGGAGAGGAAATTAAAAAAAAAATATGGCAGAGATATAATGGAGTCCTGAGCGCAAAATCATTATGAATTTTATATCAGACAGGAGGCATTCGCATTATTGCATATCTTTCTTTACTGCAAAATTGATAGCAGCAACACACATGTTTTTTAAATAAAGTATATCAAGAGAAAAAACTTAGACAGCATACAGGTAAGGTGTCACAACCTAGTATGATACAGGTATGCACAGCCAATAGGGATACAGCATATGTGATATAAGGTCTAGTAAACTGTCAATCATCCTCTTTCTTTGCTGCTCTCTGTGGTGTTCAGATGAGTATCAGTGTTCAATTTATACAGAGTTGATTATTAATTATTATTCATTAAGTATTTTCCGTTTGAATTATTTGATATATGACCATTTACTTTAGGTTGGTTATTGGAATATACGGCATCCCTATTTCCTACTAACTTACTACTTTCTCCTTCAGTCCTACTATCGCTTATCCCCTTCTTCTTCTACCTTCTACCATCAACTTAATAGTTTTTATATTAATTACCTCTCTCATATATTATCTCAGCTGTCTCGCGCCGGCATTTTCGCGCCGTTCACGGAAGTTCGCGCTCGCGCCACTGTATTCTCGTCTGCCCTGTTTCTGTGAGGCAGCTCCCTTCCGGTGATATCGCGAGACTTCGGATAGTTGGTCCTCAACTAGTCCGTTCCCGCCCTTCTTCCCTCATTCGCTTCCGCTCCTCTGACTGACAGGACCTCAATACTCTGACTAAATTTCTTCCATACTGTGCTGCCCCCTAGCATCCTTTTTAGGACACTGCAGCTCCTCTTAGTTACCTGTATTAATTAATAGGCATTGTTCTCTCATTTTTTACCTCACATTATCCCTACCATTACTATAATAAGTCTTATAGTTACATTCAATTAATTGCCTGCATTAAATTTACCCCTATATATTTATATAATTTATATATATTTATTATTAAATTATCTATATATTTTACCTCATATCTATTTAAAATATACTATATTTTTTGAAAAAATAATTTATTAAATTCATTATTTATTACCATATTTACAAGATGTCCTCCGACCAATCTATCTCCAGAGACATAAGTGTCGGATTATCTGACCAAATTCAAGAGATTGTTGACCAGTCTGTTGCTAGGTCTGTAAAGACCGCAGTTTCTGCTGCCATGGCCTCCATGCAAGATACTTTGGCTTTATCTGTTGCCCAGTCCATAACACAGTTTTCTTCCCAAAAAGTCCAGACTAAAGGTAAACAACCCCAAAAAAGTGCTTCCAAAAGACATTATAATGATAATCCTCCATCCCATCATATGGTGCCAGATTTGGACGTGACACATCCTTCTTGCAGTTTTCATGCAGATGTCTCTAAGTCACATCTATTACCCTCTACCCGAGAGGAAGAGCTTAACGCACGGGGTGAGAGAGCCTTAAAACGCTCTAAACCAGACTCATATATTGAATCCCATGATTCTGATGATTATGATTATTCTGAAACCTCAGACTGTGCAGACCCCTCTTATAACCCCAATATTTCAGAGGGAAGTGATACTAATGTTGAGGAACCTAATACGTCTAAATCCAATATTTTGGATTCTCTAGGATTCCCATTTTTTGACCCCTCCCAAATCTCCCACCCTAGATCTGGAGACTGGTCGACTAATCCCCAAGTGGATAACTTTATTTCCTCCTGTTTAACTAAAAGTCTGGACAAAAAAAGAAAGAAAGAAATTACGGGCTGAGTGCCCAAGACCAACCCTCAACACCATATCCTCTCCTGAGGTGGATCCCATCCTTATCAAATATCTCTTAAAGTCTGGAAAAAAAACAAAAAAGGGTATTGATCGTAGTTTTAAGTCCGTTCAGGATAAATTTCTGGACCTATTGGGTCCATTGGCCAAAATGCTTGATATTACCGAAGAAGCTGCCACTTCCGGTAAACCAATTGATGTACCTACCATGAGAGGTTGGGTACAGAGGGCTATGTGCATCTATGGTAACATTAATGAATCTTTCTGCACAGAAAGAAGACTGTCTATTTTGCTAAAACTAGACCCTCAGCTGACACACTTGGCCAACTCAGTATCGACTAACCCCTCAGAGGGTCTTCTTTTTGGTGACGATTTTGTCAAAGAGATTTCCAAATATGTAGGTCTCTTTTCTAGTCTAGAAAAAGCCCAATCCTCTCTCAAAAAAGTTTTGCCAATAAGGTTTTTGGCAGGGCTGGGAAAAGCCGGGGCCGTTTTCCCAGCGGGTCCAATCAATTCCGCAGCCAATATAGAGGCCCCCAACAACAACAACAACCTGACAGGACATCATATATTCCTCCACTCACTCAACCCACCCCGTTCTTTCCCACCCGAGGCCGTCCTTGGAGAGCCAGAAGCCACAGAGGCTCAACCAGATCCAGACCAACAGGTAAGTCCCCTCAATTCTTTTCATCCTCCAGTGGGTGGAAGACTCCTTTTTTCCCCGAGTCAGTATCTTCAGACCAGTGGATACTCTCCACAGTAAAGGGGTATCACATAGAGTTCATTCCCCCTCCTTTCCAAACTCATCTTCCTCACCCCATTCAATTCTCGAAGGAAGATCAAAAACTAGTGGCCTCAGAAGTGTTAGATCTGTTATCCAAAAAAGCCATTGTGCAGGTACCCCTACATGCTCCGGGCTTTGTCAGCAACCTCTTTTTGGTGAAGAAAAAAGACGGAGGTCACAGACCCGTAATAAATCTCAAACTACTAAACAATTATGTTCAGTATCGTCATTTCAAGATGGAAGGTATCCATCTTTTAAAAGATCTACTAATACAGGGAGATTGGCTTATAAAAATAGATCTCAAGGACGCCTATCTCACCTTCCCTATTCATCATTACTCCCAATCATTCCTTCAATTCATTTGGGACAACAAGAAATGGCAATTTACTTGTCTTCCATTTGGTCTATCTTCAGCTCCTTGGTGCTTCACAAAACTCATGAAGCCTGTCGTAGCCTTACTCCGTGCCCGAGGAGTTCGTCTGATTATTTATCTGGACGATATCCTCATCATGACTTCTTCTCGCAAACAAGCTTACGTTCATATGGAATGGACATTATCACTTCTATCCTTTCTGGGCTTTGTAATCAATTACGACAAATCCATCCTTTTACCCTCTCAAGATAGAATAATAGAATTTCTTGGTTTCCTAATCAATACGCAATCTGCCCTGCTAAACCTTCCATCAAAAAAGTTAAAGACCATTCGCAAAGAGTTCGGTCTTTACTCAACAAGAATCTTATATCCCTGCATGCGATCGCTCGGATAGTGGGTCTTCTATCTGCTCCTATTCAAGCGATATTTCCGGCCCCGTTACATTACAGAGCCCTTCAATGTTTGAAAATTCAACACCTTCAAGAGGGTCTCGGTTATTCGGACGAAATCATTCTTTCAACAGAAGCCAAGGAGGAATTGATTTGGTGGCTTCAACATATTCAGGAATGGAATGGAAAAACAATTTTCCTTTCCAGACCGGACATTGTCCTAGAGTCGGATGCCAGCCTCTTAGACTGGGGGGCTCGGCTCGGATCCCTTACCACGGGAGGCAAATGGTCCCATTCGGAAACTTGTCTTCACATCAACTGTCTGGAACTCATGGCAGGATTCTTTGCCATCAGAAGTTTCATCAAGGACATAACTCATTGTTCAGTTCTCCTACGCATGGACAATATCTTCGCTGTCCTATACATAAACCGCTTAGGAGGAACAAAATCTGAACTTTTGGCCAACATATCAAAGGAAATTTGGCATTTCTGCTTGGAAAGGGACATTACCCTAAAAGCAGAATATCTCCCAGGTTTGTCCAATACTGTAGCAGATTGGAATTCTCGCTATCTTGTGGATTACACCGATTGGAAACTGGACCCCAATATTTTCCAACAAATCAACCTTCTCTGGGGCCCTCTTTATCTGGATCTATTCGCATCTCGTCTCAATCGTCAACTTCCTCAATTCTTCAGTTGGCGCCCGGACCCTGAAGCATCAGGGGTGGATGCTTTCCTCCAAATTTGGCCAACTCAAACCCTGTATGCCTTCCCCCCTTTCAACCTAATTTCCAGAGTCTTGATTCAAACACTTGTACAGAAATCGACTCTAGTCCTAATCACCCCTTGGTGGCCAACCCAAGCTTGGTTCCTCCAAATCTTCCCGAGAGTTCTCCCTCTGTCTCCAGATCTTCTACTGGATCCCTCCGGCAACCCTAATCCCCTCATATTATCGAGTCAACTTCCTCTGGTGGCATGGTTAATTTCGGGTCATTCTCACTTGACCCAGAATTTTCTTCATCAACTAGAACTATCCTTTCCGAAGCCTGGGCTCCAGGAACCCGGACTGCTTACCGATCAGCCTGGAAATTTTGGGTTGATTGGTGCGCACAACGGGATTTGGATCCCGTTTCTGCACCTCTGCCTCACATCTTAAATTATTTCTCGAATTCTTTTGATGCAGGCAAGGCCTATCGTACCATTAATTTATACAGATCAGCTATTTCTTTTTATCATGATCCCATTAATTATTTTCCTGTAGGTCAGAATCCTTTGGTCTGTAGATTACTCAGAGGCATTCGCCTTAAACGTCCACCTACACCTAAATATCATTCTACCTGGGACGTTAAACTGATTTTAGATCTTTTTGTCTTTTGGGATGATAACGATTCTTTATCCTTGAAACACTTATCGTTCAAACTTACTACCCTTCTCTGCTTAATATCCATCAAGAGGATATCTGATGTCAAGGCCCTTGATATCTCTTCTCGTCAATACTTACCGCATGGAGTTATTTTTAAAATCCGTAGACGTACTAAGACTAATATCCAAGAAGTTTTCAACCCTGCCTTTCCTCATAATGCTAAACTCTGCGTGGTCAGATGTCTTCAATCTTATGAGGCTAAAACGGAATCCATCAGATCTCCATCCGTATTTCAACTTCTTATCTCCTATTGTAAACCACACCTTCCTGTCTCTTCTGCTACCCTAGCTAGATGGATCAGACAAGTCATGTCCCTTGCACATATTGACACTTCTCTCTTTGGGGCACATTCTGCTAGAAGTGCGATTTCTACTAAAATTATTCAGTCAGGGGGCTCACTTTCAGATCTGCTCAAAGCGGCGAATTGGTCTTCTGAATCCACCTTTAAAACTTTCTATTATAGACCTGACACTCGTGTAGCTATGTCTCTCTTGATTTTGCTATAATCATGTATATATTGTTTGTATGCATTGTAGCTTTAAACTTGCAATAATGCGAATGCCTCCTGTCTGATATAAAATTGAAGATTTTCCTAGCTTTAGTAACGGAAAATATAGATTTTATGAAAGACAGGAGGCGAGCATTATCCCTCCCTAACCCATCCCTTAATGTGTTGTTTTCTGTTCTTTTCAGCTTACTGATTCTTCTGCCATCTGGAAACATCTATGTTCATTTGCAATATATTTGGCTGTTTCCTTGTTTATGTGCCAAGTTTTCGTTCAACTGTTTCGCTGACAAACGAGTACAAAGCCTACAAACTTGCCCTGCATGATGACAACTTCCGTACTTCTGAGTTCCACGTCTTCGTTCCAGTTATATTTGATCTGACTGTTATGGATGTATTATATGACAAAGAGGATGATTGACAGTTTACTAGACCTTATATCACATATGCTGTATCCCTATTGGCTGTGCATACCTGTATCATACTAGGTTGTGACACCTTACCTGTATGCTGTCTAAGTTTTTTCTCTTGATATACTTTATTTAAAAAACATGTGTGTTGCTGCTATCAATTTTGCAGTAAAGAAAGATATGCAATAATGCTCGCCTCCTGTCTTTCATAAAATCTATATTTCCCGTTACTAAAGCTAGGAAAATCTTCAATTATTGAGTGCAAATTGATGAGGAAATAATGTTTGTTTTTAAATTTTAGCACAAGGCCATAACATAAATGTTGAAGGGGTATTCCGGGCTTAACTAACTTTTAAAGGGGTACTCCGGTGCTTAGACATCTTATCCCCTATCCCTTGGAGAGGGGATAAGATGCCTGATCGCGGGGGTCCCGCCACTGGGGACCCCCGTGATCTTCCATGCCGCACCCCATTAGAATCAGCCCCCGCGATCAGGCATCATATCCCCTATCCTTTGGATAGATGTCTTAGCGCCGGAGTACCCCTTTAACTGTCCTGCCCATTATGAAGAATTATGCTAGTTCTACATTTAGTTGCTATACCGCTCTCTGCTTTTTGTATGGTCCCCCCAGGTCTAGCGTTTCTGTTTAGGTATATATGACGTTTGTCTCAAAATCCTTTGTGGCTCGAGGTGGCAGCTGGTAACAGGGGGCTTGGCTATTTCTTGTCCTCACAAACCAGCCCCCTGATGACGTTTGCGGTCCATCTGTACGTCGTGACGTGCTGGCGTTCCCGCATTCTGCAGATTGCCGAGATCACGGGACGCCGGCACGTCAGGACGTACAGATGGACTGCAAACGTCATCAGGGGGCTGGCTTGTGAGGAAATACAAGAAATAGCCAAGCAATCTGCAGAATGCGGGAACGCCAGCACGTCACGACGTACAGATGGACCGCAAACGTCATCAGGGGGCTGGTTTGTGAGGACAAGAAATAGCCAAGCCCCCTGTTACCAGCTGCCACCTCGAGCCGCAAAGGATTGTGAGACAAACGTCATCCATACCTAAACAGAAATGCTAGACTGGGGGGACCATATAAAGAAAAAAAAAAAAGAAGAGCAGCAGAGCGGTATAGCAAGTAAATGTAGAACTATCATAATTCTTCATAATGGGCAGGATAGTTAAAAGTTAGTTAAGCCTGGGATACCCTTTTAAAAAAATGTAGTGGTCTACAGCCATTTCAAATGCATTGTATTTGCAGCACCCTGCCACAACCCAGCCTGCTCTAGTATATGTAATCTCATATAACTTTAAAATACAAATACAACTCCACTGTTACTGTTTATCTACTTCTTTTAGCCCCTTAACGACAATGGATGCAAATGTACGTCATGGTGACGTGGTACTTAACGCACCATGACATACATTTACGCGCCGACATGATCGCGAGCACCGGAGCGGTGCTCGCGTCATGCCCAGCAGGTCCCGGCTGCTATCAGCAGCCAGGGACCCGCCGGTAATGGCGGAGATCCGCAATCGCGCGGATGTCCGCCATTAACCCCTCCGATGCCGTGATCAATACAGATCACGGCATCTGCAGCATTGCGATACCTTAAACGGATGATCAGATCGCTGTCGCAGGGATCCGATCATCCAGCATGGCGGCCGGAGGTCCCCTCACCTGGCTCAGGCCGTCTCCCGGGGTCTTCTGCTCTGGTTTGAGATCGAGCAGACCAGAGCAGAAGATCACAGATAATACTGAGCAGTGCTATGCCCTATACATAGCACTGCACAGTATTAGCAATCAACTGATTGCAATGAATAGTCCCCTATGGGGACATAAAAAGAGTTTAAAAAAATAAAATAAAAGTAAAAAAATGTAAAATAAAAAAGTTTAAAAAATGTGAAAAATCCCCTCCCCAATAAAAAAGTAAAACGTCCATTTTTCCCATTTTACCCCCAAAAAAGCGTAAAAAAAAATAATACACATATTTGGTATTGCCGCGTGCGTAAAAGTCTGAACTATTAAAATGTATTGTTAATCATCCCATACGATGTACGACGTAAACGTAATTTTTTTTTTTAAAAAGTCCAAAATTGCTGCTTTTTTGTCACATTTTATTCCAAAAAAAATAAAAAAAATGTACAAAAAGTTAAACCTAAGCAAAAGTGAAACTGATAAAAACTACAGATCATGGCGCAAAAAATGAGCCCTCATATCGCCCTATATACGGAAAAATGAGAAAGTTATAGGTAGTCAAAATAGGGCGATTTCAAACATACTAATTTTGTTAAAATGGTTTGAGATTTTTTTTAAGCGGTACAATTATAGAAAAGAATATAATCATGGGTATCATTTTAAACGTATTGACCAGATTAAAGAAAACATGTCATTTTTACCAGAAAGTGTGCAGCGTGAAAACAAAACCTTCCAAAATTTGCTACATTGCGGTTTTCTTTTAAATTTTCCCACATAAATAATATTTGTTTGGTTGCGCTGTACATTTTATGGTAAAATAAGGGATGTAGTTACAAAGTACAATTGGTGACGCAAAAAACAAGCCCTCATATGGGACTGTGGATGGAAATATAAGAGAGTTATAATTTTTAGAAGGCGAGGAGGAAAAAACAAAAATGCAAAAATAAAATTGGTCTGGTCCTTAAGGCCAAGATGGGCCTGGTTCTAAAGGGGTTAATCAAAACTGGGGGAGGAAGGATGGTGGGAATAAAACTGTCTAAAAAAACAGTGTTATATGATTTTCCCCAAATTTCTGAGTTTTAGACACTATAGAAGATGCAAACTTAACTCCTTAAGGACGCAGGGTTTTTCAGTTTTTGCACTTTCGTTTTTTCCTCCTTACCCTTTAAAACTCATAACCCTTTACATTTTCGACCTAAAAATCCATATTACGGCTTATTTTTTTGCGTCACCAATTCTATTTTGCAGTGACAGTCATTTTACCCAAAAATTTACGGCGAAATAGAAAAAAAAAATCATTTTGCGACAAAATCAAAGAAAAAACGCCATTTTGTAACTTTTGGGGGCTTCTGTTTCTACGCAGTGCATATATCGGTAAAAATGACACCTTATCATTATTCTGTAAGTCCATACGGTTTAAATGGTACCCTGGAAAAAAATCGTACTTCTAGAAAAATTCATAACTACATGCAGGAAAATATATATGTTTAAAAATGTCCTCTTCTGACCCCTATAACTTTTTTATTTTTCCACGTACAGGGCAGTATGAGGGCTCACTTTTTGCGCCATGATCTGAAGTTTTTATCGGTACAATTTTTGTTTTGATCAGACTTTTTGATCACTTTTTATTCATTTTTTAATGGTATAAAAAGTGACCAAAAATATGCTTTTTTGGACTTCGGAATTTTTTTTACGTATACGCCATTGACCGTGCGGTTTAATTAACGATATATTTTTATAGTTCGGACATTTACGCACGTGGCGATACCACATGAGTATTTTTATTTACACTTTTTTTTTTTTTTTGCAGTGTTATAGCTCCCATAGGGACCTATAACACTGCACACACTGATCTTTTACACAGATCACTGGCGCCTGTGATCAGTGTTGTCGGCGCTTGACTGCTCCTGCCTGGATCTCAGGCACGGAGCAGTCATTCGCCGATCGGCAGGTAAGGTAAGGTCCCTCTCGGTGTCCTGTAAGCTGTTCGGGACGCCGCGATTTCACCGCGGCTGTCCCGAACAGCCCGACTGAGCAGCCGGGATACATTCACTTTAGACGCGGCGGTCAGCTTTGATCGCCGCGACTGAAGGGTTAATACAGGGCATCATCGCGATCGGTGATGTCCTGTATTAGCCGCAGGTCCCGGTCGTTGATAGCCGCCAGGACCGACCCGATATGACGCGTGGTCACTGCATGACCCCGCGGCATATCGCGGGAGCCAGCGGAGGACGTAAATATACGTCATTCGTCGTTAAGGGGTTAAACTAGACAGACAGACAGATGCACCACATTTCTAAACAGCCTGAGGTTATAAATCTTGTACAGTCTTAAAGGTGAAAAACTTTTTTTTTTTTAAATCAACTGGTGCCAGAAAGTTAAACAGATTTGTAAATTACTTCTATTAAAAAAATCTTAATCCTTCCTGAACTTATTAGCTGCTGAATACTACAGTGGAAATTCTTTTCCGTTTGAAACACAGAGCTGTCTGCTGACATCATGACCACAGTGCTCTCTGCTGACATCTCTGTCCATTTTCGGAAGTGTCCAGAGTAAAAGGAAATCCCCATAGCAAACATATGCTGTGCTGGCCAGTTCCTAAAATGGACAGAGATGTCAGCAGAGAGCACTGTGGTCATGATGTCAGCAGAGAGCTCTGTGTTTCACAAAGGAAAGAATTTCCGCTGTAGTATTCAGCAGCTAATAAGTAGAGGAAGGATTAAGATTTTTTTTATAGAAGTAATTTACAAATCTGTTTAACTTTCTGGCACCAGTTGATAAAAAAAAAAAAGAAAAAAAAGAAAAAAAAAAAAGAAAAAAAAAAAGTTTTTCACCGGAATACCCCTTTAACCCCTTAATGACGCAGGACGTATATTTACGTCCTGCGCCGGCTCCCGCGATATGAAGCGGGATCGCGCCGCGATCCTGCATCATATCGCGTCGGTCCCGGCGCTCATCAACGGCCGGGACCCGCGGCTAATACCACACATCGCCGATCGCGGCGATGTGCGGTATTAACCCTTTAGAAGCGGCGGTCAAAGCTGACCGCCGCTTCTAAAGTGAAACTGAAAGTGACTCGGCTGCTCAGTCGGGCTGTTCGGGACCGCCGCGGTGAAATCGCGGCGTCCCAAACAGTTGACCGGACACCGGGAGGGCCCTTACCTGCCTCCTCGGTGTGTCCGATTGAAGAATGACTGCTCCGTGCCTGAGATCCAGGCAGGAGCAGTCAAGCACTGATAATGCTGATCACAGGCATGTTAATACATGCCAGTGATCAGCATAGGAGATCAGTGTGTGCAGTGTTATAGGTCCCTATGGGACCTATAACACTGCAAAAAAAATGTAAAAAAAAAGTGTTAATAAAGGTCATTTAACCCCTTCCCTAATAAAAGTTTGAATCACCCCCCTTTTCCCATAAAAAAAATAAAACAGTGTAAAAAAAATAAAATAAATAAACATATGTGGTATCGCGACTATAAAAATATATCATTAATTAAACCGCACGGTCAATGGCGTATGCGCAAAAAAATTCCAAAGTCCAAAAAAGCGTATTTTGGTCACTTTTTATACCATTAAAAAAATGAATAAAAAGTGATCAAAAAGTCCGATCAAAACAAAAATCATACCGATAAAAACTTCAGATCACGGCGCAAAAAATTAGTCCTCATACCGCCCTGTACGTGGAAAAATAAAAAAGTTATAGGGGTCAGAAGATGAAATTTTTAAACGTATAAATTTTCCTGCATGTAGTTATGATTTTTTCCAGAAGTGCGACAAAATCAAACCTATATAAGTAGGGTATCATTTTAACCGGATGGACCTACAGAATAATAAGGTGTCATTTTTACCGAAATATGCACTGCGTAGAAACGGAAGCCCCCAAAAGTTACAAAATGGCGGGTTTTTTTCTATTTTGTCGCACAATGATTTTTTTTTTCCGTTTCGCCGTGCATTTTTGGGTAAAATGACTAATGTCACTGCAAAGTAGAATTGGCGATGCAAAAAATAAGCCATATGGATTTTTAGGTGGAAAATTGAAAGGGTTATGATTTTTAAAAGGTAAGGAGGAAAAAACGAAAGTGCAAAAACGGAAAAACCCTGATGCCTTAAGGGGTTAAATTGTCTAGTCTAATCTTACACTGTCTAAGAATTGTACATTTATTTTTATTTAGTCCCCCCCTTATATTTTGCTCCTGACCCTTATTTTTCTCATGTGTCTATGCATACAGTATAGAGCTCATGGTTAAGATAGACAAGAGATTAGAATAGTATAAGATTTATACAGTATGTATATTCCACAACCAATGTTGATGACTTACATTGGGGGGAGATTTATCAATCAGCCTGAAACCCTAATTGTCTGTTTTTTCCCATAAAAACCAATCACAGCTCAGCTTTCATTTCTTAATGAGCGCTTGTAAAATGAAAGTTGAGCTGTGATTAGTTGTTATGGGGAAAACCAGACAATTAGGGTTACAGGCTGATTGATAAATATGGACCATTGTCTGAGATAAAACATAGTTTTATCATTTATTTTAGTGATGCTAGTATATACTATAATACCTCTTGATTTCTGAGCAGTTACAGTAGCCATGGATTTTAGAAGTGCACTGTATTATCCTGACACTAATATTTCTAAAAACAATTAACTGCTGTCACAGAAAGATGCAGTTAGTCAAGTGACAGTCATGCAGCAAGGAAACTATAATCATAAGACCTAGACAGACAACAGCACAGTCAGAAGTATCGGTCAAAGAAGAAAACAGGCAAAGAAACTAAAACGATTCCTTCTGTCACGCAATAACCACTGTGAGACAGTCACAGGAATAGTGGTCGGAGGTTGCTATATACCTCCTCAATGTACCTGTCATATGCAGCTATCGGGTTTCAGGAAGCACATATCTCATTCAGGGAAAGATGGGTGGGATTTGGGACCATAGCAGACCATAGCTGCTAAGGAACCCTGGGTAAAGTCTATTTTTAGGCCTATATTTATTATATTATTATATTATTTATTATATTACAGGCAGGTTGATAGTGGAGCCTGTCATTCCCTTCCTGGCCAGTCCAGGTTTTCAGCGTGGCTCAAATCAGCACAAGTGCTGAAGACAGCTTGTCAATGGGTTTTAAGACAAGGTGTCTAATCATCTGTATCAGAATTTGACAACAGTTCCTTCCAATCTATGTTCTGAACTCCGGGAAATTGGGCTTTTTAAAATTAAATGTCTTTGCCCACCCAATATGTCTTTGTTTTCTACACTTTAAGCCAAAAGTACTGATATTGTTGTCACTATTATCGAGGGTTTTTTACTGTTTTATTTCATGTTGTTTTTCTGGTTTATCTCAAAAATAATATATTGCATTAGAAAAAAATAAATGAATAAATAAAAAAAATTATTTCTTTAACCTGTTCCCACATGTTGACGAATGTTTACATGCATTTCAATGGTATCTCAACCCAAGTGTTCATAGTTACATCCACTGGATGGCACGTGCATAGCAGCTGTGCCAGTATCATCTGTGGCAGGAGTCAGTTGTCAAGTATAGCTGAGCTCAAACCACAACTGGCTGGACCAGACCTTGTTCCAATCTTGGCAGCTACGTATCATTAGTGACTGCAGCACCTAGTAGGTTAAGAGAGAGAGAGGAGGGGGGGGGGGCTACCCTGTTTCCCATCAGAACCCCCTAATATAATTCTGGGGTGCTGATAGTTGACCAGCACCCAGAGGCCTGAGAAAGGCTTACAGTCTGCTGGCTATGGAAGCTGCTCAGGCACTGCTTGATCGACTAGCTTAGTAAACACAAATGACAGTACAAATCTGTATGATTAAATGATCAACAGATCCCACCTTCTAGTACTGTAGTGGGACAAAAATAACACACACACTCCACCATTATATGTATTTTGGACTATTAAAAAAAAGAATGCATATTTGACCCAAGTTATGAAACAATCACCATAAAATATAAAAATAGAATAAAAACCTTGCAAAACTGACAGCTTTTTGTAAATCCTGCCTTCCTAACAATAAATTAGAAAGAGAAGTAAAATTCATATGTAGCTGTTAGGCTAGATTTCCACATAGGTTTTTTTTCCAAGTTTTTTGGAATACTGCAGTTTTTGAGACAAAGCCAGAAGTGGATCCATGAGGAATGAGAAAGTCCTTCCCTTATATTTCTCATTCCTTTTGAATACACTTATGGCTTTGGTTTAAAAAAAAAAAAAAAAAAAAAAAACAACCTGTGGTGGCAGTTAAAAATAAATTAAATAAATAAATGAATTAAAAATAAATAAATAAATAAATAAATAAAAAGCCAGAAAAAAAAAACCCGTGTGGAAATATAGCCTTAGCCTTACTTTTAAACCATATGCTCATTGTACCCCTTATTACATTATGTGAGGGGTGTAATTTCCAAAATGGGGTCACATGTGTGTGTGTGGGGGGGGGGGGGGGGGTCCATTGTTCTGGCTCTATGGGGACTTTGTAAACACAAGTGGCCTTCAATTCCGGACAAATTTTCTCTCCAAAAGCCCAATGTCGCTCCTTAAATTCAGATCATTGTAGTGCACCCGCAGAGTATTTTACATCCACATATGGGGTATGTTCTTACTCAGAAGATATGGGGTTATAAATTTTGGGGGGCTTTTTTCCCTTGTGAAAATGAAAAATTTTGGGTAATACCAGCATTTTAGTGAAAATGTTTTTTCTTCATTTTCCCCTCCAACTTTAACGAAAATTGTCAAACACCTGTGGGGTGTTAAGGCTCACTATACCCCTTGTTACGTTCCATGAGAGGTGTAGATTCCAAAATGGGGTCATATGTGGGTAATTTTTTTGCGTTTATGTCAGACCTGCTGTAAAATCAGCCACCCCTTTTAAAAAAATCAATTTAGGCCTCAAATGTACATAGTGCACTCTCAGTCCTGAGCCTTGTTGCACATCCGAAGAGCATTTTACGCCCACATATGGGGAATTTCGGTACTCAGGAGAAATTGCATTACAAATTTTGGGGGTCTTTTTTTTTCCTTTTACCTCTTGTGAAAATGAAAAGTATGAGGCAACACCAGCATGTTAGTATAAAATATTTGTAATTTTTTTTTCAATAACATGCAAGTGTAGACCCCAACTTTACCTTTTCATAAGGGGTAAAAGGAGAAAAAGCTGTTACACAATTTCTCCTGAGTATGGAAATACCCCATATGTGGCACTAAATAGTTGCCTTGAAATTTGACAGGGCTCCGAAGTGAGAGAGCGCCTTGCGCATTTGAGGCCTAAATTAGGGATTTGCATAGGGAAGGACCCGGATGCAAGAATTACACTTGCCTCTAATACCAAAGGGGTGGACATAGGGGTATTCTACGCCAGTGTTTCCCAAACAGGGTGCCTTCAGCTGTTGCTAAACTCCCAGCATGCCTAGACCGTCAGTGGCTGTCCGGAAATGCTGGGAGTTGTTGTTTTGCAACAGCTGGAGGTTCCGTTTCGGAAACACTGCCGTACAATACATCTTTCATTTTTATTGGGGGGTACAGTGTAAGGGGGTGTATATGTAGTATTTTACCCTTTATTATGCGTTACTGTAATGTAGTGTTCTTAGGGTACATTCACACGGGCAGAGGTTTAGAGCAAGTTTCCCTCTTGGAGTTTGAGTTGCAGCTGAAAATGTACTGCATCTCAAACTTGCAGTGAGAAACTCACTGCAGCTGGAGGAATTGTAGCCTAGAGCTGTTGCATAATTACAACCCCCAGCATGCACAAACTACCAAAGTGTGGTGGGAGTTGTAGTTGAGCCTTCTGCTGTTGCATAACAACAACTCCCAGCATGCCCTTGTGTGCATGCTGGGAGTTGTTGTTTAGCAACAGTAAGAGGCCAGCCTTACCTCCTGCTGCTGTGCAGTGAAGATCCTGCCTGCCATCGCCACCTCCGCTGCTGGGGCCCCGATCCCACCGCCGATGCCGAGGATCTGGTGCCCCAGCCTCAGGTACACACTCCCGGCACCCGCTCTTGCCCTCCGGAACAGGGGCGGAGCGGGTTCCGTTAGGAACACCCCCCACTGCAGGAGTCCTGATTCATCGGACACCTCACTTCTGCTGCTAAAGGATGATAGGTGCCATCTTGGACAGCACCTATCATCCTTTTTTTACGGGTCACCGGAGACCCGACTGACCCGGAATTGCAGCAAATCGCTGATCTGAATTGATCGGCGATTTGGGAGTGATCGCCAACATGGGGGAAGGTCTCAGGACCCACCCAGGCATTGTCACAGGATGCCTGCTGAATTATTTCAGCAGGCATCCCCATCTGGTCCCTGCCCGGTGAGCGGTGGGAACCGGAAATACTCAGGGCGTACGGGTACGCCGCGAGTCCTTAAAGGGGTACTTCTCTGGAAAACATTTTTTTTATTAACTGGTGCCAGAAAGTTAAACAGATTTGTAAATTACTTCTATTTAAACATATTAATCCTTCCAGTACTTATCAGCTGCTATATGTTGCACAGTAAGTTCTTTCCTTTTTGAATTTCCTTTCTGTCTGACCACAGTGCTCTCTGCTGACAAGTCTGTCCATTTTAGGAACTGTCTGGAGTAGGATAAGATTGCTATGGGGATTTGCTCCTACTCTGGACAGGTTCCTAAAATGCACAGAGGTGTCAGCAGAGAGCACTGTGGTTAGACAGAAAGGAAACTCAAAAAGAAAAGAACTTCCTGTGCAACATACAGAAGCTGATAAGTACTGGAAGGATTAAGATTTTTAAATAGAAGTAATTTACAAATCTGTTTAACTTTCTGGCACCAGTTGATTTAAAAAAATATATATTTTCCAGAGGAGTACCCCTTTAAGGATCGGGGATGCAGGGCGTATGCATACGCCCTGCGTCCCCAAAAGGTTAAAGGGGTTTTCCAGCCAATTTTGCTAAAAATCAAATATAAAATGAAACATATATATATTTCCTTACACTTGCCAGACAATCCATCTGCTCCAAAAACTAGCTCTCTGCTCCCCTTGTACGCTATGCAGCACCTGATTTAAAATCCAGACACTTCCTGGTTCATGGATGCCAGGACTGTAAGCTTGAAACTACATTTCCCATGATTCAAAGTTCCAAATGCCTACTAGCACAGAAAAGGGCACATTATAAGTGAGGGGCACACAACAGGGTGGGGGGGGGGGGGCATTATATGTGAGTGGAACATGACAATGGGGCCCCCAGTCATGTATATATAATATACACTAACACTATACCTCTGGAATGCAAAACACTCTGTACCCCTCGTATATAATGCCCCATCCTGTGCCCCCACATATAATTATGACCCGTTCCTGTTCCATCCACATAATAATAATGCCCTCTGTCCTGTGCCCCTAGCATATGATGCCCTCTGTGCTGTGCCCCTAACATATAATGCCCCCTGTCCTGCATTGTATGTGAGGGGCACAGGACATGGTGCATTATATGTGAGGGGCACAGCACAGGGGGCATATGTGAGGGACATTTGCCCCTCACTTATAATGCCCCTCTGTCATGTGCCCCTCACATATAACAGGGCATTATACTGTATGTCCTGTGTCCCTCACATATAATGCCCCCTGTGCTGAGGCCCCTCACATATGCCCCCTGTGCTGTGCCCCTCACATATCATGCACCATGTCCTGTGCCCCTTACATATAATGCCCCGTGAGGGTGCAGGACAGGGGGCATTATTTGTGAGGGGAACATGATTTGGGCATTATATGTGAGGGGCACAGCAGAGGGAGCATTATATGCTAGGGGCACAGGACAGAGGGCATTATTATTGTGTGGGTGGAACAGGACAGGTCATAATTATTATTTATTGTTTTCATAGAGAGGATCAGAATCTGCTGACAAGGGGAATAGCCATCTGGGCGTCAAGTTCTGCAGAGAGAACATTTAGCTGAACTCGGCGGTATGTACATCTAAATTAGATAAGGAAAGACTATAGAGAAGACGTCACTAATATCATTGTGTATTCTCCTCACTATGTCCTATCAGAGCTGGAGTCACTTGTAAGTTTTACAATTTGAAGGGTGAAACAACAACTCCCAGCATAACCTTACCACATACTTCATACTGGGAGCTGTAGTTTTAAATGGTAAATAACTACTTTGGCACTTTCCCATTCTCTGGCAATTGGTATATTTGATTATTATACTGGAAATTATTTTCTGCAACATGCAAAACCGCGGGCATCACAACATGCTACAGCGCGGGCATCACAACATGCTACAGAATGGGCATCCCAACATGCTACAGCGCGGGCATCCCAACATGCTACAGAATGGGCATCCCAACATGCTACAGCGCGGGCATCACAACATGCTACAGAATGGGCATCACAACATGCTAAAAAAAATCAGGGCCTATATCCCTTAATGTTATGTTTTTGCAAATATTCATCCAGTTGCTGTTTAAACGTCTGTACAGACTAGTAAAACCACATCTGCAGGCAGAGGATTCCACGTCCTTATTGTTCTAAAAACCCTTTCCTTTGCCTTAGACAAAATCTCCTTTCTTCCAGTCTAAATGTGTGACCACATGTCCTATGTATAGTCCTGTTTATGTAAACATTCTAAAATATTATACATAAACTGATTAAAATGTCTTATAATGTTTGTAATATTGATACAGTGATCCCTCAACATACGATGGTAATTCGTTCCAAATGAACCATCGTTAGTTGAAACCATCGTATGTTGAGGGATCCGTGCAATAATAATATAGAAAGATATACTCACGTGCCCCCGCCGCTCCAGACCGTCACCCCTGCCCTGGATGTCGCTTTCCATCGTTTTCGTTGTGTCCCCGGCGCTCCGGACCATCACTGCTGCCCGGGATCGTCGCTCTTCATCGTCGTCTTCACGCAGCACACGGGGCACCTTATACGACTATCCGGTGGCAGCTGAAGCAGTCTGCGCTGCCGGATAGCCGTTTATGCGATGGCCCCGACATACAAAAGCATCGTATGTTGATGCTGCCTTCAACATGCGATGGCCTCTGAGAGGCCATCGTATGTTGAAATTATTGTATGTCGGGGCCATCGTAGGTCGGGGGTTCACCGTATATCTGTTTAAACATATCCTATCTGTTTGTAATGTAAGGCCAGGTTCACACTACGGAATGTCCACACGGTGTCTGCAGAAAGAATGAACGTGTTCATTCTTTCTGCAGATACAGAAAACGGAATTTCCGTGCTGGAAACATCTGGCATGGATATTCTGCCGTGTGCACAGCGCAGCAGAATCCTGTTAAATTCAACGGTACTCTGCTGCAGCGGAATGACGTCACAATGCTCCGTCCCTGTGATCGCTAGTAATCAGATCCGGAGCGAGCACGCTCCGGGGGCTGATTCTAACGGGGTGCGGCGTGGAAGATCACGGGGGTCCCCAGCGGTGGGACCCCGCGGTCAGGCATCTTATCTCATATCCTTTGGATAGGGGATAAGATGTCTTTGCGCCGGAGTACCCCTTTAAAGAAGGTTAGGACTGTATGATACATTTAATAATATTGTAAGGCTGCTTTCACATACTATACTTTTGCTCCGTTAAAAGATCCGCTATAAACTTCCGTTAGAAAACTCTTTAACCCCTTAACGACCAAGGACGTGTATTTACGTCCTTGGCCGGCTCCCATGATATAACGCGGGGTCACGCGGTGACCCCACGTCATATCGGGTCGGTCCCGGCATCATGTATCTGATGCCGGGACCCGGGGCTAATAGCGCGCGGCAGCGATCGCGGTGGCGTGCACCATGAACCCTTTGGACGAGGCGTTCAAAGTTGAACGTCGTGTCTAAACCGAAAGTGAAAGCTCCCCGGCTGCTCAGCGGGGCTGATCGGGACTACTGCAGTGAAAATGCGGTGTCCTGATCAGCTGGGACACGAGCGGAGGTCCTCTTACCTGTCTCCGGCGTGTCCCCTCGGTGACTGATTGCTCCAAGCCTGAGATTCAGGCTTGAGCACTCGACCGCCGATAACCCTGATCACTGCAAAGCTATGACTTTGCAGTGAACAGGGTATAAGATCAGTGTGTGCAGTGTTATAGGTCCCTATGGTAGCTATAACACTGCAAAAAAAAAAAAAAAGTGTAAAAAAGTTCAAATCACCCCCCTTTTCCCATAAATAAAAAAACACCATGTAAATAAAAATAAATATAAACATATGTGGTATCGCCGTGTACGTAAATGTCCGAACTATAAAAATATATCATTAATTAAACCGCACGGTCAATGGCGTACGCGAAAAAAAATTCCAAAGTCCAAAATAACATATTTTTGGCCGCTTTTTAAATAATGAAAAAATGAATAAAAAGCGATCAAAAAGTCCGATCAATACATAACTGGTACCGCTAAAAACTTCAGCCCCATATGTGGAAAAATAAAAAAGTTATAGGGGTCAGAAGATGACAATTTAAAACGTATACATTTTTCTGCATGTAGTTATGATTTTTTACGGAAGTACGACAAAATCAAACCTATATAAGTAGTATATCATTTCAACCGTATGGACCTACAGAATAAAGATGAGGTGTCATTTTTACCGGAAAATGTATAGCGTAGAAACGGAAGCCCCCAAAATGTACAAAATGGGTTTTTTTCTTCAATTTTGTCGCACAATGATTTTTTTTTCCGTTTTGCCGTAGATTTTTGGGTAAAATGACTGATGTCACTGCAAAGTAGAATTGGTGGCGCAAAAAATAAGCCATCATATGGATTTTTAAGTGCAAAATTGAAAGGGTTTTGATTTCTAAAAGGCGAAGAGGAAAAAAAACGAAAGTGCAAAAACAGAAAAACCCGTGGTCCTTAAGGGGTTAAAACAGCCGTTAAACGGCCATTACAAAATCCGATTCACGTCTATGGGATTTTTTTTATATCCGTTATCACCCGTTATGAATAACAGACGATATTTGTGACGGGAAAAAATAAGTCACATGCACTAATTTTTCTTCCGTCAAAAATAACGGTGGAATAACACCGCCGCCAGTTCCCGTCATGTCCCGCTGCTACCCTGCTCCAAGAAGACGAGGAGCAGGCAGTGGGAGGTGAAATATGGACACGGGGGGATAAAGATAAGCACACTGGGGCCAATGAGTTATTATAAATATGCATGGGGGGCATACATTTGGGGTTCAAATTAGTAGTTTAATAACCATGCCAGGAGCCCTGAATGGCTCCTCGGTGCCGGCCATTCAGGGCTCCAGGCGAAGTTAAAAGTGAAAGTAAAAATACACCGCACATTGCAGGGGAGAGGAGCATGCCGCCCGCTCCCATTTAATAACTTCTGATCACATCGGGTCTTAGAAGTGAGACCCAGTGCAATCAATCCCTCAGCTCCTTTACTACAACCCCCATCACGGAACAGAGTATGTTTCATGATGGGGGGAGTAGTACAAACACTAATATAGCCTCCCCAGCCACCGGCAGACTCCTGCAGCTGGGGAACTACTACTCCCATCATGGAAACAAGTCTGTTCCATGATAGGAGGAATAGTAGTAGTAGTTTTTTCGCCTGTGGGAGTCTGTAGGCAGAGGTGTTATATCGGCCATAAAATTACAGTACATGACAGATGTTATAACGGGTCTTAACGGATGAATATGCCCGTCATTTTGACGGACGTTATTCAGCCGTTAGCACCCGTTATTTCATCCATTTTTAATGGTCTGTTAATACAGATAACAGATGTACAATAACGGGTGAATGCACTGTAGTGTGAAAGCAGCCTAAAGGAGATGTCCAATACGGACTATTTCTATTCCATCCTGCCCGGGCTGCAAAAAAAGAGAAATCGGTCGACTGATCGGTCGACTGGGCTGTCTACATCCCTTAGCCCGGAATGTCACACGGCGCTTCAGCCTATCACCAGCCGCATTGATGTCCCGCCTTGTCCGGTGATAGGCTGAAGCGCAGTGTGATGTCCCGGGCTAAGGGAAATAGAAATTAGACAACCCGGCCGACCGATCAGCTGTTGCGGAGCTCTGGGGGAATGTAGGAAGGTAAGTGAAAGTTTATTTTCTCTTTTTTTTCAGCCCGGGCAGGAAGAAATAGTCCATACCGGACATCTTCTTTAACCCTTTAAGGACCGAGCGTTTTTCAGTTTTTGCACTTTGTTTTTTTTTTCTCCTTACCTTTTAAAAATCATAACCCTTTCAATTTTGCACCTAAAAATCCATATGATGGCATATTTTTGCGCCACCAATTCTACTTTGCAGAGACATCAGTCATTTTACCCCAAAATCTATGGCAAAATGGAAAAAAAAATAATTGTGCGACAAAATGGAAGAAAAAACACAATTTTGTAACTTTTGGGGGCTTCCGTTTCTACACAGTACATTTTTCGGTAAAAATTACACCTTATCTTTATTCTGTAGGTCCATACGATTAAAATAATACCCTACTTATATAGGTTTCATTTTGTATTACTTCTGAAAAAATCATAACTACATGCACAGAAATTTATACTTTCAACATTGTCCTAATCTGACCCCTATAACTTTTTTATTTTTCCATGTACGGAGCGGTATGAGGACTATTTTTGTGCCGTGATCTGAAGTTTTTATCGGTACTATTTTTGTTTTGATCGTACTTTTTGATCACTTTTTATTCATCTTTTTATGGTATAAAAAATGACCAAAAATTTTGGACTGTGGAATTTTTTTGCGCGTACGCCATTGACCGTGCGGTTTAATTAACGATATATATTTTTATAGCTCGGAAATTTACACGCGTGGCGATACCACATATGTTTATTTTATTTACATTTTTTTTTTATTGGGAAAAGGGGGTGCTTCAAACTTTTATTAGGGAAGGGGTTAAATGATGTTTATTAACTTTTTTTTTTTATGCTATAGCCCCCATAGGGGACTATAACATGCAGTACATTAATTCAATACACTGATCACTGCCTTTGCATTGCAATGCAGTGATCATTGTTATCGGCGGTTGATTTCTCCCGCCTGGATTTCAGGCTTGGAGCAATCAATCACCGATCAAACGCGCAGGAGGCAGGTAATGGATCCTCCTGTTGCGTTCTAGCTGATCGGGACATCGCGATTTTACTGCGACGATCCCGATCAGCACGACTGAGCTGCCGGGAAGCTTTTACTTTCACTTTAGACACGGCGATCAACTTTGATTGCCCTGTCTAAAGAGTTAATGCTGGACATCAGCCCTATCAGCAATGTCCGGCATTAGCCACGGGTCCTGGTTGCTTATAGCAGCCGGGACCAACCGGGTATGAGCGCACGTCATACCTCTGGGGCCGCATATGAATGTTTATAAACGTCCATATGCGGCAAGGGGTTAAGCAACACCTTATTTTCGGTCCAACACAAAATACTCTAATAGTGCCCCTACCGCAACTAGACTATGGATCCGCCCCTAGGATAGCAGTATTAGGTAAGTATCACATGTGCCATATTTTGCTGCTGTGTATTTTCCCACTCACCGAAGTCATTGAATAAGCAAAATCAGCTGCATAAAATATGCAGCACAATATGGCACACATGACCCTACCCTTAAGAATATCACAAAAATGTATGATACCACCACCATAGTCTTTCACATGCCAAACCTACCTATGCTATTAATCTTTAAGTCTTCATTCTCCTAAAAATCTAATTTCTTCTGCGTTAAACAGTGTTAGGCTAGGTTCACACCACGTTTTGTTAAATACGGTTCCCGTATACGGCAGGGAGGAGGGGGGCGGGGCTTAATCGCGGTTTCCCAACCGTAGGCAAAAATGCGGTCGACCACGTTTTTGCCTGCGGTCGGGAAACCGCATACGGCCGAAAACTAAGCCGACCGGAGGCTGCGGTTCACTCCGGTCGGCTCATTGACATGCATTAAATACGGTTCCCGAATACGGCTGAGTGTGGGCGCCGCGATTAAGCCCCGTCCCCTTCCTCCCAGCTGTATACGGGAACCGTATTTAACAAAACGTGGTGTGAACCCAGCCATAGGCTGGGTTCACACTACGTTTTCTCCCATACGGGAGCGCATACGGCAGGGGGGAGCTAAAAGCTCGCGCTCCCGTATGTCACCGTATGCGCTCCCGTATGTCATTCATTTCAATGAGCCGACCGGAGTGAAACGTTCGGTCCGGTCGGCTATTTTTGCGCCGTATGCGCTTTTACAACCGGACTTAAAACCGTGGTTGACCACAGTTTTAGGTCCGGTTGTAAAAGCGCATACGGCGCAAAAATGAGCCGACCGGACCGAACGTTTCACTCCGGCCGGCTCATTGAAATGAATGACATACGGGAGCGCATACGGTGACATACGGGAGCGCGAGCTTTTAGCTCCCCCTAGCCGTATGCGCTCCCGTATGGGAGAAAACGTAGTGTGAACCCAGCCTTAGAGAGGTGTGGTGTCCACTGTGCCTCCTGTCTGCCAACACCTCGCAGCACGTCAGTTCCATTGACACGCCAAACTCGCCTGACGACAGCATGTGCGCCTCCAGAATGCAGCGGTGCACACACGGCGAGTCTGTGACCCTGTCAGACACTATCTGGGAGATTTACCAAAACCTGTCCAGAGGAAAAGTTGCTGAGTTTCTCATAGTAACCAATCAGATTGCTTCTTTCATTTTTGAAAAGGTCACAGAAAAATGAAAGAAGTGATCAGATTGGTTGCTATGGGCAACTCAGCAACTTCTCCTCTGGTCAAAGATTGATAAATCTCCCCCACTGTGACTGTCAAAATCCCTGGAGACAGAGCTCTAGCCTTATTTTTTTAATAGGCTTTTTAAAAATGAATTATTGAATCTAATTGGTTACTATGGGCAACTGCTCCACTCTGCCTCTGTACAAGATGTGAGAAATCTCCCCCTTTGTACATTCCTTTATTGAGGCCCACTATTGTGCTGTGGTATGTCACCATTTTTGACTGGATGCCAATGTATATCCGAAATGTATAAGCACAGTAGAAAAGAAAAAACAACAACTATACAGTCGGCCATATACCTTCCCCTGGTGGAGGCACTCTTGGCACCCACCAGGTCCACCTGAACTAGTAGGTGCCTCCACGCAGAGCTGAGGTAACCTGCACCAGCACGTGAGCGGCTCTGCAGTGTACTCCCTCATTCACTGTCCACCACCACACAAACGCGCCAAGCGTGAGGTAAACTACCACGAGCCAAACACTGTATAGATGAACCCAAACCGCAGAGTCCTAGTGTCACCGGTGTGAACAGCACATAGGCAGCAGCAAGATAACGTGTTGCATAACACTGCTACACAAACAATCCCCATCAGCCTACCGAACAACAGCGCGACGTGCTTTCCCCCCCCTCCTGTCAGACGATAATGGTACAGTCCGCTCCATCTCGCAGTCACGTGCGGTGATGCGCTTGAGTGGCAGGAAGTGCCGCGATGGGTCACGTGACGAGTCTTATGTACACAGCGGCTCTGTGATGAAGGAATGTGTGTAGTGGGGAGGACCGCATCTGCCTCAGGTTTGTACTGTGACAGTGTATAACCATGCTCTGTAAGTATTGTATGGTTTGTTTTTTCTAATCAATCCGTATCTGTTGTCATGTGATTTGTCTTGTGAATGTATATGTGTCTGTAGAGCAGTGTTTCCCAACCAGGGTGCCTCCAGCCGTTGCAAAACTACAACTCGTTGCAAAACTACAACTGCTGGGAGTTGTAGTTTTGCAACATGTGGAGGCACACTGGCTGGGAAACACTGCTGTAGAGTGTTATAAATATAATGTCTGTCCAGCCATTGGAATTAAACTCTAGACTGCAGAGTCATGTGACAGCTCCCTAGTTATGTAGAGCAGTGATGGGAACCTTTTTGAGCCCGAGTGCCCAACTTTTTTCCTTCAAAGTGCCAGCACAGCAAATAAATCAGAATACTGAGGTTTAAGTTTAGAAAAAACAACTTAGGTTGGCAGTATAGTTCCCCCCACATTAGGTTGGCATTATAGTTCCCCCCACATTAGGTTGGCAGTATAGTTCCCCCCACGTTAGGTTGGCAGTATAGTTCCCCCACGTTAGGTTGGCAGTATAGTTCCCCCACGTTAGGTTGGCAGTATAGTTCCCCCACATTAGGTTGGCAGTACAGTTCCCCCACATTAGGTTGGCAGTATAGTTCCCCCACATTAGGTTGGCAGTATAGTTCCCCCACATTAGGTTGGCAGTATAGTTCCCCCACATTAGGTTGGCAGTATAGTTTCCCCCACATTAGGTTGGCAGTATAGTTTCCCCCACATTAGGTTGGCAGTATAGTTTCCCCCACATTAGGTTGGCAGTATAGTTCCCCCACATTAGGTTGGCAGTATAGTTCCCCCACATTAGGTTGGCAGTATAGTTCCCCCACATTAGGTTGGCAGTATAGTTCCCCCACAATAGGTTGGCAGTATAGTTCCCCCACAATAGGTTGGCAGTATAGTTCCCCCACAATAGGTTGGCAGTATAGTTCCCCCACAATAGGTTGGCAGTATGTCCCCCCACATTAGGTTGGCAGTATGTCCCCCCACAATAGGTTGGCATTATAGTTCCCCCCACATTAGGTTGGCATTATAGTTCCCCCCACATTAGGTTGGCATTATAGTTCCCCCCACATTAGGTTGGCAGTATATTTTCCCCCACATTAGGTTGGCAGTATAGTTCCCCCACAGACATACAGCCTTCAGCCATATACAGTGTATGGCTGGAGGCTGTATGTCTGTGTACTGCCTCACAGTGCTCCGTCCACTGCTCCTACGGTCAGGGGTCACAATCTACTGCTATGGGCTATAGGCGATATCATTGAATGGTCGGTATTTTTAATATAAAATTACCAGCCTGGTGGCAACCCTAACTATGATATAGGACAGATTCCTGGCCTATAGCCAGAGGAGAGATCCACCCTGGATAGTGCTGGGACTGCTGTGAGATGTGGCAGTGTATAGAGAGCGACATGCTTATTTACTTATATACCATATACTGTAGATTTCAAGGTTATGTCCACATAGTGCACATTCCAGTGATAATCTTGCTCCATTGCAAGTGAATGAGGTTTCTGCAACACTGTTCATATGCATAGAAAATAATCCACATTATATTTATATATTATATTTATTAAAATGACATATTTTGCTTTGGATCTGATGTGGGGTTAGATGTCATCTTTGCACATTCTTTGCATATATCCAGTGGCCGGCCTCAGATTTCTGTTATGGAAATACATGAATTATTATGCTATAGCTGCCCGTGAGTGTATTCTATAGCTGCCCGTGAGTGTATTCTATAGCTGCCCGTGAGTGTAATCTATAGCTGCCCGTGAGTGTAATCTATAGCTGCCCGTGAGTGTAATCTATAGCTGCCCGTGAATGTAATCTATAGCTGCCCGTGAGTGTATTCTATAGCTGCCCGTTAGTGTAATCTATAGCTGCCCGTGAGTGTATTCTATAGCTGCCCGTTAGTGTAATCTATAGCTGCCCGTGAGTGTATTCTATAGCTGCCCGTGAGTGTCCCCAGTGTCCGGAAGTTTATTGTTCTGAACACTACGTGCGGGCTTTCGTGTTCAGGGCCACCCCTTGTGATGTCACGCCGGCCCCCTCAACGAAAGTCTATGGGAAGGGGGCGCGACGGCCGTCGCGCCCCCTTCCCATAGTCTTTCGTTGAGGGGGGCGGGTGTGACGTCACGAGGGGCCAAAGCCCGCACGCAGCGTTCGGAACAATAAACTTCTGGACGCTGGGGAGCGGAGCTTCCGTAGCAGGGCAGCGGAGTACCCCTTTAAAGGCTCATCTGTTTTCCATAGACTTCAATGTTAAATTTACTGCATCCGTTTTTTTTCTTCTACCGTTTTTTTTGACCGAAAAAAAATACTGCATGTGTCGTTTTTTTTCTGCAGTCAAAAAAACGGAAATGAATGCAGACGGGTACGAACAGATGTAAACGGATTGTAAAAAAAATCCCATTGACATGAATGGGATTTTTTAAAAACCGTTTTTAATCGGTTTACAGCCTGCAAGAACGGAACCGAAAAGGAGATTAAAAAAAACGTTGACAGACAGCTGTGTGAACGCACCCTAAAAGGGAAACTGACAGATGGATCAACCCCACTTCCCCGAATATACAGATGGTTAGGAGTAGAGATGAGCGAACTTACAGTAAATTCGATTCGTCTTGAACTTCTCGGCTCGGCAGTTGATGACTTTATCCTGCATAAATTAGTTCAGCTTTCAGGTGCTCCCGTGGGCTGGAAAAGGTGGATACAGTCCTAGGAGACTCTTTCCGAGCCGAGAAGTTTGTGAGGAATCGAATTTACTGTAAGTTCGCTCATCTCTAGTTAGGAGACATCCCATGAGATGGCATCAGAGGTGCAGATAGTCTTCAAACCTGCCTCCAGTTCAGTTAAGACTTTATTTGCTTATTGCAAGACCGTCCTATATTTCTGGAAAGTCTGAACGGATTGGGGAAAAGAAATACATCATTTTACTCAGAATCACCCTCACTAACCACCAGTATATTCAGTCTAGTAGGGTTGATCCATCTGTCAGTTTCTCTTTAAAAGACGGCACAGCAGCGTCCAGCCTTTACTGTAAGGTTGGTGGAGGTCTGACCTCTGGGATCCCCACTGGTTCTGTGCTGTAGCCTCTACACTGTATGTCCCTTCCTGGCAGCTACCCAGATGTACAGGGAACTCGCATGTAGAGAGTTGTGTTTCAGTTCCCCTTTACAATGGCTGGCTGGTTACCACTGTGTAGGATAAGACTAGGGCTACACTGCAACTTTCTGTACTGTTACTGATTGATTTTAACCCCTTAAAGGGGTACTCCGGTGGAAAACATTTTATTTATTTATTTTAATTTGTTTTTCAAATCAATTGGTTCCAGAAAGTTAGATTTGTAAATTACTTCTAGTACTTATCGGCTTATTCCTTCCAGTACTTATCAGCTGCTGTATGCTCCAGAGGAAGTTAAGTTGTTCTTTTCAGTCTGTCCATGTCAGGAACTGTCCAGAGTAGGAGCAAATCCCTATAGCAAACCTCCCCTGCTCTGGACTGTTCCTGACAGTTGTAGAAAATTGTTTTCCAACGGAGTACCCCTTTAACCCCTTAAGGACCATGGACGTACGCGTACGTCTAAGCACCCTGGTAGTTAAGGACCTAGGATGTACGCGTACGTCCGTGGGAATTTCGGTCCCTGCCGGGCAGAGACCGGGGTGACTGCTGATATCTATCAGCAGTCACCCTGCGCAAATGCCCAGGGGGGTCATAAGACCACCCCAAGTCGGCGATCGGCGCAAATCGCAAGTGAATTCACACTTGCGATTCTATGGTGACCCGGAATATACGGGCGGGTTTACAGTAAGTTTTCTGCTTCAAGTATGAGCTGCGGCAAATTTTTCGTTGCAGCGCAAACTCCTAGCAGGGAACTCACTGTAAACCCGCCAGTGCGACTGTACCCTAAAAACACTACACTAACACTTAATAGAGGGTAAAACACTACATATACACCCACTACATATACACCACATTTACACTGTCTCCCCCCCCCCCCCCCCCCAATAAAAATTAAAAACGTCTTGTACGGCAGTGTCTCCAAAACGGAGCCTCCAGCTGTTGCAAAACAACAACTCCCAGCATTTCTGGACAGCCACTGACTGTCCAGGCATGCTGGGAGTTTAGCAACAGCTGGAGGCACCCTGTTTGGGAATCACTGGTGTAGAATACCCCTGTGTCCACCCCTATGCAATCCCTAATTTAGTCCTCAAATGCACATGGCGCTCTCTCACTTCGGAATCCTGTCGTATTTCAAGGAAACAGTTTAGTGCCACATATGGGGGCAGGGATGTGGAATTCCTATAGCCCGACACCCGCGACATGCAGTTTCGGGCGCCGGGCAGGTGAATTTTTCCGGCCCTTAGCTCGGCTTCGGGCAAGCAGGGCCGGACCTGGCAAGCTCGGCGGCGATCTGCAGTCTGTATGGAGCGGGCTCTCGGCTCCTTCCCGCTCCATACTCTGCAGCCCCCGGCTGTAAATAACTGTGTCCTCCGAAGCAGAGCAGGGGAGATGAGAAGCTGTGTATTTGTCTTCTCTCCCCTGCTCTGCAGATCTGTGGGGGGGAGATGAGGGGGCGTGGCTTCTTGCTCCCCATGCAGACCTGCGTCGTCTTCCTTCACTCCCCCCAGCTGTAGCTTCGGAGAGCTGAGGGGAGGAGGCACGTCTGCACGGGGAGACTGCATGCGGAGCTCTGCAGTATGTATGGAGCGGGATTCCTGCCCGCTCCATACTCTGAAGCCTTCGGCTGTTCTCAGTAGCCGGGGGCCGCCGCTAATAGCCAGCATGTGGCGATCACGCTGCTAGTGGGGTGGATCGCACCCCGCCCCCCCTCCCCCCCGCAGCGCGATCGCAGGGGGGCGATCCACTATGGAGGTAGCTGGAGGGCTTACCTCTGTTCCCTGCTGTCCCGCTCTGTCATTGATAGAGCCTGGCTGGACTAGGCTCTATCAATGGATCACAGAGCACACAGATTAATAGAGTTCAATAGAGTTTTAATAAAAGTTTGAAAGACACACATTAACCCAGTGGTCTTCAAACTGTGGCCCTCCAGATGTTACAAAACTACAATTCCCAGCATGCCAGGACAGCTGTTGGCTGTCCGGGCATGCTGGGAGTTGTAGTTTTGCAACATCTGGAGGGTCACAGTTTGAAGACCGTTGCATTAACCCCTTCCATGTTAAAAGTTCAAATCACCCCCTTTTGCTATATAAAAACATGTAAACATAATAAAAATAAACATATTTGGTATCGCTTCGTGCGCAATTGAACAACCTATTAAAATATAACATTATGTATCCCGTACGGTAAATGTAAAAAAAAATACCAAACCACAGATTTGCAATTTTTATAATATCCCAGAAAAAAAAAAAAGTTAAAAAGCGATTAAAAAGTCAGATCATTACCAAAATGGTACCGATACAAAAAAAAACGATTATGGCGCAAAAAATTATCCCTCATACAGCCTGGTATGTGGGAAAAAAATAAAGCTACAAGGGTTAAAAAAATGGCAATTAAAAAAATTTGAAAAAGTTCAGAATTAGTAAAACATGACGTAAACTATACAAATCTGGTATCGCTGTAATCAGGCGGCCTAAAGTATTAAACTAACATGTTACCTCAACCACAAGGTAAATTAAATTAAAATTAAAAGGTATCATTATAGTAGGTAGTTATGGGTATTATAGGGCGAGGAGGAAAAAATGAGAGCGTAAAAGCGAAAATTGGCCCGGACAAGTGGATCGTCATGAGGGACAAGTAGATTTTGCTCCATTTTAGTCCCGTGGACAAGTAGTTTATTATAAAAATTTCCACACCCCTGTGGGGGATTCCCATACTCAGGAGAAATTGCACTACAAATTTTGGGGGCTTTTTCTCCTTTTACCCCTTATGAAAAGGAAACATTGGGGGCTACACCAGCCTGTTAGTGTAAAAAAATATTTTTTTACACTAACATGCTGGTGTTGCCCTTTACTTTTTATTTTCACAAGAGGTAAAAAGAAAAAAAGACCCCCAAAATTTGTTACGCAATTTCTCCTGAATTCGGAAATACCCCATATGTGGGCGTAAAATGATCTGTGGACGCATAACAAGGCTCAGGAGTGAGAGTGCACCATGTACATTTGAGGCCTAAATTGGTGATTTGCACAGGGGTGGCCAATTTTACAGCGGTTCTGACATAAACACAAAAAAATGAATACCCACATTTGACCCCATTTTGGAAACTACACCCTTCACGGAATGTAACAAGGGGTATAATGAGCCTGAACACCCCACAGGTGTTTGACAAATTTTCATTAAAGTTGGATGGGAAAATGAAAAAAAAATTTTTTTTTTTCACTAAAATGCTGGTGTTATCCTGAATTTTTAATTTTCACAAGGGAAAATAGGAAAAAAGCCCCCCATAATTTGTAACCCCATTTCTTCTGAGTAAGAACATAAACCATGTATGGATGTAAAGTGCTCTGCGGGCAAACTACAATGCTCAGAAGAGAAGGAGCGCCATTGGGATTTTGAAGAGAAAATGTGTCCGGAATTGAAGACCACGTGTGTTTACAAAGCCCCCATAGTGCCAGAACAATGGACCCCCCAACATGTGACCCCATTTTGGAAACTACACCCCTCACGTAATGTAATAAGGGGTACAGTGAGCATTTACACCCCACAGGTGTCTGACACTGGAACACCATTTTTGGAACACTGGTCTGTGAAAATGAAAAATGTAATTTTTCATTTGCTCAGCCCACTGTTCCAAAGATTTGTCAAATGCCAGTGGGGTGTAAATGCTCACTGCACCCCGTATTAAATTCTGTGAGGGGTGTAGTTTCCAAAATGGGGTCACATATGGGGAGGTCCACTGTTCTGGCACCACGAGGGCTTTGTAAACGAAGCCCTCACTCTTCAAAAGCTCAGTGGCGCTCCTCCTCTTCTGAGCATTGTAGTTCGACCGCAGAGCACTTGACGTCCGCACATGGGGTATTTCCATACTCAGAAGAAATGGGGTTACAAATTTTGGGGGTAATTTTCTCCTATTACCGCTTGTAAAAATGTAAAATTTGGAGAAAAATCAGCATTTTAGTGAAAAATTTTTTCATTTACACATCCAAATTTAACAAAAAGTCGTGAAATACCTGTGAGGTGTTAAGGCTCACTGTACCCCTTGTTACGTTCCTTGAGGGGTGTAGTTTCCAAAATAGTATGTCATGTTGGTATTTTTGCTGTTCTGGCAGCATAGGGGCTTCCTAAATGCGACATGCCCCCCAAAAACCATTTCAACAATATTTGCTTTCCAAAAGCCAAATGTGACTCCTTCTCTTCTGAGCATTGTAGTTCGCCCGCAGAGCATTTTACGTCCTAACGTGGGGTATTTCAATACTCAGAAGAGATGGGGTTACAAATTTTGGGAGGCATTTTCTCCCATTACCCTTTTTAAAAATGGTAAATTTGGGGAAAAATCGGCACTTTAGTGAAAAATTAAGGCTCACTGGACCCCTTGTTACGTGCCTTGAGGGGTGTAGTTTCCAAAATGGGTATGCCATGTGGGGGGTTTTCTGCTGTTCTTGCACCATAGGGGCTTCCTAAATGTGACATGCCCCCCAAAAACCATTTCAGAAAAACTCACTCTCCAAAATCCCACTGTCGCTCCTTCCCTTCTGAGCCCTCTACTGCATCCGCAGAACACTTGACATACACATATATGAGGTATTTCCTTACTCGACAGAAATTGGGTTACAAATTTTTAGAGGATTTTTCTCCTTTTACCCCTTGTAAAAATTCAAAAACTGGGTCTACAAGAACATGCGAGTGTAAAAAACACTTACTGAATGTAATTTTGAATACTTTGAGGGGTGCAGTTTTTATAATGGGGTCATTTGTGGGGTATTTCTAATAAGAAAGCCCTTCAAATCCACTTCAAACCTGAACTGGTCCATGAAAAATTCAGATTTTGAAAATTTTGTGAAAAATTGGAAAATTGCTGCTGAACTTTGAAGCCCTCTGATGTCTTCCAAAAGTAAAAACATGTCAACGTTATGATGCAAACATAAAGTAGACATATTGTATTTGTGAATCAATATATAATTTATTTGGAATGTCTGTTTTCCTTACAAGCAGAGAGCTTCAAAGTTAGAAAAATGCTAAAATTTTAATTTTCTTTATAAAATTTTGGAATTTTTCACCAGGAAATGATGCAAGTATCGACAAAATTTTACCACTAACATAAAGTAGAATATGTCACGAAAAACAATCTCAGAATCAGAATGAAAGGTAAAAGCATCCCAGAGTTATTAATGCTTAAAGTGAAAGTGGTCAGATGTGCAAAAAACGATCTGGTCCTACAGTGAAAAATGGCCTGGTCCTTAACGGGTTAAAGGGGTACTCCGGTGGAAAACAATTCATTTTAAAGCAACTGGTGTTAGAAAGATAAGCAGATTTGTAAATTACCAGTACTTCTATTAAAAAAAATCAAAATTCTTCAAGAATTTATCAGCTGCTGTTTACTATAGAGAAAGTTCTTTTCTTTTTGGATTTCCTTTCTGTCTGACCACAGTGCTCCCTGCTGACACCTCTGTCCGTGTCAGGAACTGTTCAGAGCAGGATAGATTTGCTATGGGGACTTGCTCTGGACAGTTCCTGACACGGACAGAGGTGTCAGCAGAGAGCACTGTGGTCAGACAAAGAAGAACAACTTTCTCTGTAGTAAACAGCAGCTGATAAGTACTGTAAGGATTAAGATTTTTTTAATAGAAGTAATTTACAAATCTGTTCAAGTTTCTGGCACCAGTTGATTTAAAATAAATAGTTTTCCTCCGGAGTACCCCTCTAAGGACCAGTGCTGTGGAGTCGGTAGATAAATGTTCCGACTCCGCAATTTTTTGTACTTCTGACTCCGACTCCTTTGTATTAATATGCAAATGTATTAAAGTTTAAGCTAACAATCGGAGTTTACAAGTTTTTATAGCCTTAGCTGAATGACAGCAGTTTTTCCAATGGTTTACAGCTTCAGTCTTGAACTATTGACCCCCCATTCCCTTCACTTATACAAGTCTCTAGTCCTACAAAAAACATATTTACTTAATTCCTTATCAGTGAGAGGCTAGGTTACCCATGGGTTCCCTGTAACAGCAGAACACAACACTATGGAAAGTATAAGTATTGGCGCTCCTAATTGTGCCATATAGTGAAGCACATGAAATGCATGCTTCTTCACGGTCACTTAATCATTTTGCGGTTACGTGAGGCACTGCATGCATTGGTCTTTATTCTTACAGTAGAGAAGTCATTAATTACAACTTTTTGTGAATTGGGACATTTAAACTTGCTTTGGTTTTTTTTCATTCCAATCTAAATTTAGTAGGAGTCTGAGTTGGTGCATTGTTTTCCGACTCCAGGTACCCAAAATTTTATCCGACTCTACAGCACTGCTAAGGACACAGTCCATTTTGGCCATAACTCCTTAACGAAGCATATATTTATCTCCTGTGCCGTCTCCCGCCATATAATGTGGGGGTCACGCGGTGACCCCAGGTCATATCGGGTTGGTTCTGGTGGCCATCAAAGGCCGGGACCCACGGCTAATACCGGACATCACCGATCGCGGTGATGCTCGGTATTTACCCTTCAGACACGGCAATCAAAGCTGATAGGGGATAAGATGTCTGATCGCGGGTGTCCCACCAATGGGGCCCCCCGCAATCTCTCATGCAGCACCCAGCTGTCTCAGCTTCACTGAGCGACGATAGCTTCGTGTCTGAAGACTCATGACTACGGGGCCCGAGTATTGTGACATAGGCTTGCATTGAGGGGACGGGGCGTGACGTCACAAGGGGGCAGTGTTGTGACATTACGATACTCTGGCACCGTGGTCGTGAGTCTTCAGACACGGAGCTATAGTCGCTCCGTGCAGCTGAGACAGGTGGGTTCTGCATGCGAGATAGCGGGGGTCCCCAGCGACAGGATCCCCGGGATAAGACATCTTATCCCCTACTCTTTGGCTGGGGGATAAGATGTGTTAGGGCCGGAGTACCCCTTCAAAGCTAATATACATACAGCATGGGAGATTTTTGAAAGTTGTGTTAAAGGGGTACTCTACTGCCCCAGCGTTCGGAACATTTTGTTCCGAACACTTGGAGCAGGTGGAGGGGGTCATGACATTGAGGGGGCATGGAGTTATGTCACAAGTGTGGTGTGGCTGTGACATCACACCCCCGCCGCCTGCTCCCAGCATTCTAAAGGAACGCTGGGTATTAAACTGAGATCGCAGGGGTCCCAGCTGGGACCCTGCAATCAGACTTTGGATATGGGCGGAGTACCCCTTTTAAGTATTTTATCGGACGGCAAAGAGGACGTCCAAATATAGTAAGGGACCTGATCTTCAGATACAAAAGATGTTGCTGAGATTTATGAGTAAGACTGATAGCGTTGAAACGTGTCCAGTATTATCTGTATGAGATTCATGTGTCTATGCGGTTGCTATCATTTTACATGTTCAAATATATAAAGGAAGATTCATTTTAAGGACATCCATGTGCTGGATCATCTGACTTTTTGTTTGCTTAGCGCAGCACTTGATCACAGGATTTGTGCAGTACGAGAGTTAATCTGGAGTGGTGAGCTGGAGGATTGTTCTTTTTTTATATAAGATGTTGCTGATGCTTATAAATAGTTGAACCGGACCGGTTCCTTTTAACGGGGTACTCCGCTGCTCAGCGTTGGGAACAAACTGTTCGGAACGCTGGTGCCGGGAGCTTGTGACATCATAACCCCGCCCCCTCGTGATTTCACGCCCCGCCCCCTCAATGCAAGTCTATGGGAGGGGGCGTGGCAGCCGTCACGTCCCCTCCCATAGACTTGCATTGAGGGGGCGGGGTGTGATGTCACGAGCTCCCGGCACCAGCATTCCGAACAGTTTGTTCCAAACGCTGAGCAGCGGAGTACCCTTTTAACAAAGCATGCAGTTTGTAGTAGCTTTTTTACAATATAGAACACTTCAGTATGATTTTGTGTCTTTTTGGATTCTATCTTCAAGTATTTTTTTGACATTCTGCAGGTAATGTTACGTCTCCTGATGTATCCAATCCAGACAATGTGCAATAAGAAGATGCTCGTGTACAAGTAGGAGGACTTTCCTGGAGGATGGCTGCTCATCGTGATCTGATGGATGCCCTGAGCAGCTTTGACTACTCTTCATGGAACACCTGTCTGGTTCTGATGATAGGAGGATTTCTATTCTATTTGGCCATTTTTGCATTCAGTCATCTTGTATCTATAGTGTTTTATGCTACTTATAGGTCACTCCCAGCCAAAGAGAAAGTATTTTGGAATCTTGCAGCTACACGGGCAGTCTTTGGAGTTCAGTGCATTGTGGCTGGGTTAACCGCACTACTATTTGACCCAGTTCTCCTTGCAGATCAGATCACTGGTCAGCAGGGGTGGGCTTTTTTTACCATAATAATAGCAACTGGATTTTTTCTATTTGAAAACCTTGCTCTTCACACATCTAATTTTGTGTTCTGGTCTTTTGATATCTTTTTGGCTGTCCACCACTTTTTTGCTTTTATAGGATATTTGGGTGCAGTGATCTGCAGCACAGCGGGACATTATTTGCCAATGGTTACACTATTACTAGAGATGAGTACTCCATTCACCTGTATTTCATGGATGCTGTTAAAGGTAAGCATATGTTCTGTGAATTCATCCGTCAGCAGACTTCTAGGGTATAAAGTAAGAGCATTGCTGAATATGGCTTTTGTACATACAGATTGATAAGTTTGGGTTATTGAGTTTCGAGATAACTTAACATAAAAAAAGACACCTGTAATTTTGTATCCTCGAATTGTTATTAAAGCTTGAGATTTACTTTCAGCTACGTTTCTTAAAGGAGATCTGCAGCCATAGACACTTATCCCCTATAAGTGTCTGATCGCAGGGGGTCCGACCGCTGGGATCCCACACGATCTCCCGTACAGGAACAGGCATTATCTTGGCTCTATGCGGCTAATGCGAGTGTTTTCAACCTCACTGAACCAGAGCCCCGTACAGGAGATTGCGGGTGGTCTCAGCGTTCATACCCCCTGTGTTCAGACACTTATCCCCTGTCCTGCGGATAGGGGATAAGTGTCTATGGCTTCAGATTTTCAGCTGGTTGAGCTGATTAAACTACGCTTTGGAGCCTACTGTGCATTCCCTTCAGCTGCAAAACTTACAGTACAGCTTTGTGGCTGTCAATCAGAGGTTAAAGGAGGTGACCAGCACACAGTGCAACGCGAAGTGGGCTCCACAGTCTAATTTGCATGTCTATCTTTAATTTAACTATAGAGGAGTAGCTATTTATTCAGCCCACATATGTTATTGCCACAATTGTAATGGTCTAAGCAGTAAACATGTTACGGATGAAGAAAAAAGAGCACCAGTAATAACTACAACTCATCTTGCATAAAACAAGACATACAGCTACAAGTTATGGAAAAAAGATATTTCCCAAAAAAAATGGCTTTTATTGTGCAAAAACACCAAATAATAAAATACCTATTTGTTGCATTCGTACTGACCACAAAGAAAATATAAAAGTTCAGAGCTAAGGTGCATTCACACCACGTTTGTGAGATCCGGCCCACATCTCATTCTTTTTAATGAGCCAACCAGAGTCAGAGGGTGACTCAGGTCGGCTCATTTTTACCCCTTATCCGGTTTTGTGGCCGGGCTGAAAACCGTGGCATACAATGGATTTCAGTCCGGCCAAAAAAACGGATACGGGGTAAAAATGAGCTGACCGGAGTGACTGACTCCGGTCGGTGCATGTAAATGAATGAGATTCGGTGCTGGTCCGGCTGGGATACAGGAGTGCCTAGTTTTGAAATTTCACAGCATGAACTCACAAACATGGCGTGAATGCACCCTTACCAATCTGTCTGAGGATAGAAACTGCCCGGTTTTCCCAACAACCAACCAATCACAGCTCAGCTTTTATTTAACCAGAACTTAAGATATGAAAACTGAACTGTGATTGGTTGGTTGCTGTGTTCAGAACCAGACAGTTTCTGTCCGCAGACAGATTAACCCCTTAACGACAATTGATGTAAATGTATGTCATGGTGCCGTGGTACTTAATGCACCATGACGTACATTTACACTCCGCCATGACTGCGAGCACCAGACCGATGTTTGCGTCATGTACGGCAGTTCCTGATTGTTATCAGCAGTCAGGGACCCGCCGGTAATGACGGACATCCACGATCGCGTGGATGTCCGCCATTAATCCCTCAGATGCCGTGATCAATACAGATCACAGCATCTGCGGCAGTGCGGTACTTTGAATAAATGATGATCGCACGCAGCACTGCCGGGGGAATCCGATCATCTGTAATGGTGGATGGAGGTCACCTCACCTGCCTCCGTCCATCTCCAGGGGTCTTCTGCTCTGGTCTGTGATCGAGCAGGCCAGAGGAGAAGATCGCTGATAACACTGATCAGTGCTATGCCCTAAGCATAGCACTGAACAGTATTAGCAATCAAATGATTGCTATAAATAGTCCCCTATGGGGATTATTAAAGTAAAAAAAAATTTAAAACTCCCCTCCCCAATAAAAATGAAAATCATCCCTTTTTCCCCTTGTACACCAAAAAAAGGGTGTAAAAAAAAAAAAGAAACATTTGGTATTGCCGCATGCATAAAATTCTGAACTATCAAAATATATTGTTAATTATCCCATACGGTGAACAGCGTGAATGTAAAAAAAATAAAGTCCAAAATTGCAGCTTTTTTTGTCACATTTATCCCCAAAAAAATGTATAAAAAATTTGCAAAAAGTAAAACCTAAGCAAAAGTGGTAGTGATAAAAACGACAGATCATGGCGCAAAAAATGAGCCCTCATACCGCCCCGTAATGGAAAAATTTGAAAGTTATAGGTGTCAAAATAGGGCGATTTCAAACATACTAATTTTGTTAATAGTTTGAGATTTTTTTAAAGCAGTACAATAATAGAAAAGTATGTAATCATGGGTATCATTTTAATCGTATTGACCCACAGAATAAAGAAAACATAATTTTTACCGTAAAGTGTACAGCGTGAAACAAAACCTTCCAAAATTTGCTAATTTGCGGTTTTCTTTTCAATTTTTCCACATAAAATTTTTTTGGGTTGCGCCGTACACTGTATGCTAAAATGAGTTATGTAATTACAAAGTAAAATTGGGGATGCAAAAAAACAAGCCCTCATATGGGTCTGTGGATGGAAATCTAAAAGAGTTGTGATTTCTAATAGGCCAGGAGTCAAAAATGAAAATGCAAAAATAAAATTGGCCTGGTCCTTAAGGGGTTAAATCTGGACCAAAATGTTAATTTCATTGCATGGTAAAAAGCGAGGGTAAAAATGGCTCTATGCACTGAAAAATAATTTGTATAAAACCGTGAACTTGTCTCACGAAAGACAAGCTTTAATATAGTCACAAAATAAAGAAAAATAGTAATGACTGTTATATCTATATAACAAAAATTTAAAAATTAAATCTGACAATAAAAGTGACTTTTTTGGGAGGATTATTCCAATTTAAATCCGTCTGTTAAGGACTTTTGTTGAAAGTGAACCTCAAGCTTCAGCAATGTTTCCATAGTGTATAAAAGGGTACAAACGTGTCCTTTCTAAACTCCCCTAAACTCAATGGTCCAGATTTAACAATCTGTCTGACAAAAAAAAAGTCTAAATTGCCCAAAGGAACCAATCACGGCCCAGCTTTCATTTCACCAGAACAGTTTGAGAAATGAAAGCTGAGCTGTGATTGGCTGCTATGGACACATTTTTGTCCCAGTTTGGAAAATCCAGTTACTAAGTGTGAACAGAGGGGCAAATGTCCTACTTTAATTGTGCTAAAATTCTGGCATTATTTGCACTAAAAAACTTGGATTACAATGGTCACTTTTCTCCTCTCCTTCTAGCGATCGGTCGAGATCTGAACATCAATACCTGGAATGATCAAAACTTTTCACATGTCTCTAGGATAACAAAAAAAAAAAATGTTTTTTTTTTTTGTTAAAGTGACAGGTACCATTATCAGCCACCCAAAAGATCTAGTTAGCTGACAAGTAAGCTAACACTCATTTGTCAGCTGGCCCTTTTAGGCTCTGTTCACATGTTACATTGCAGTACTGTTGCATAGTATTAGGAGTTCTGCTACTGTTTGACTACTTCATTTTATGTTGATGTAATATATAAACTGTAGCGAATACAGTGTGAATGTACCCTCAAAGTGAATCGTTATGGATAGTAAGAATTATAAGAGTAATTGCAGTAACGGTAATGTGTAGCTCCATGTTAGAGATCACTGTACAGCTGCCATTTAATTATGTATGGGTAACTTTTTGTGCACTTTAATGTATAAAATATTAGTAATGTCTCTCTTTCCTCTCCTCCTCTAGGCGGGTTGGTCACAAACGTTATTTTGGAAGGTAAATCAATGGATTATGATTCACATGTTCCATTGCCGCATGGTCCTTACCTATCACTTATGGTGGGTAACTCTTTACAACTGGGATCGCCTAGTAAGATCTGTCACGGTGCTATATGTAGCCTTCTTCCTTGTTGGTTTGACTTTGATTACTCTTATACTGAACCCATATTGGACTTATAAAAAGACCCAGCAGCTCCTCGCCCCAGTTGACTGGAACTTTGACTCCACATCCAAAAATTCTTCATGGGAAGGAAATGATGGAATTGGCATTAAGAAAAATGAATAGTATATCTATATGAGGGCCACAGTTCTTGTGGAAGAATTGTGATGTGTTTTTAAAGGGGTACAAACTGTTCCAAACGCTGGAGCCGGGAGCTCATGACGTCATAGCCCCACCCCCTCAATGCAAGTCTATGGGAGGGGGCGTGACAGCCGTCACGCCCCTCCCATAGACTTGCATTGCGGGGGAGGGGCTATGACATCGCGAGCTGCCAGCTCCAACGTTCGGAACAGTTTGTTCTAAACGCTGAGCAGCGGAGTACCACTTTAATGCAGATTTAAAATCCCTCTGCAGGTTGGAACAGGACTGTTACCAAAGATCAATCCTTCTGAGTTTACGTGCTTTTATTTAATATTCATTTAACGTAGACATAGAATTATCTTAATCTTTTGTTAATAGATTTAATTACAAAACTATTTCACCAGGAATTGGGAATTGTACTGCATGGTCTGTACTCTGTATAATTTCTGCAGCTAGGTCCCATTTCTTTTTCGTGTCTTCATTGGGAAACAGCTTTCTTCAGGGCCCATACTTAGCATTTATGGGGGTTTTTTAATTTGATTTTAGTCATATTGTAATCGTATTATTTAATACAATATGAGAATATGTTTTTTCCCACTTTGGTTTTTCCTGTTTGTGTTACAAGCATCCCAAGTGTAAACTGATCAAGTGTTGTCCTGCTTGTACGACTGCTGCCAATAAGCTGTAAATTCTAGGGGGACCACAAATTAGCACACAAGTGAGTTTCTGTTCAAAAAAATTGGACAACCCATGTTGTGTACCGAAATGCTAGATACTCCAGAATATTATTCCTGTTTTTTGTCTGGACAAATGAGTGTAGCAGAGGTAAACTGCATAAGGCTGGGTTCACACTACGATTTGAACTACGGTTCCCGTATACGGCTGGGAGGAGGGGTGGGCGGGGCTTAATCGCGGCGCCCGCACTCAGCCGTATAGGGAACCGTAGTTAATGTATGTCTGTGAGCCGACCGGAGTGAACCGCAGCCTCCGGTTGGCTGCTTTTTCGGCCGTATGCGGTTTCCCAACCGCAGGCAAAAAACGTGTAAAAGGCCCATACCTCATTTGTTTTCTTTACATACAACTAACACACTGGGAAAGCTTATGTCAAAGTGTCCTTTTGGTATTCTTTAATTTAGAATATATTTCCTATACAGTGACATATGTTAAATATTATTGAGGAATACCCCGGACAGAAGCAAAAATAAAAGGCATGGGCAGACTGTTTTGAGTATGTTGATACTTTACATACATTTCTGCAACAAATCTGCCATGTGTAAATTTACCTTCTAGTTGGCGCACTGTACAGTTCTGTCATTGTTCTTAATAACAAGTCATATGTTATGAATACTGAGTATTTCTTGTGTTTATAACTCTCTATTTGAGGAAGGTATTACTACATTCCTAGTATGTCAGATGCCTACAATCTAGTAGTATTAAAGATGTATCCAATGTGGATAGACACATTCTCTTCTTGAACTGTATTATATCTTTTAAAGGAGTACTTACATGCTCAACTTTTGGAAAAAACTGTTCTCAACGCTGGAGCCGGCGCCGGGAGCTCGTGATGTCATAGCCCCCTCCCATAGACTTGCATTGAGGGGGCGGGGCGTAATGTCATGAGGGGGCGGGGCTATGACGTCACGAGTTCCTGGCTCCAGTGTATGGAACAGTTTCAAAGGCTGACCAGTGGAGTACCACTTTAATAACCACTCAGGACTGAAGATGCAATAATATTTAAAAATGCTAAACTTTTTACAGAAACGGTATTAAACATAGTATAGCCCCATAAATTTAGTGCTGTAGTTTGGCTTCCTCTTGAAGGATTTGTTCTATCCACATAACCTATGTTTATTTGCCCTGTTAAGGCACATGGTAGTCATGGTTGGGAGGTTAGCACCTTTCTGTTGCAGAATTTCTGCTGCAGGAATTTTGATGTAAATTGGCTATAAATTCATGCAGAATTCCATGCAAAAATTCTGGCGTGTGAACATAGCCTTACTGTGCCTGAGAGAGGGATAGTGCTTTAAAGGGAAACTGACCGGCTGCTCACCCACACTAAACTCAATATACTGGGGTCATAGTGGGAGATTTATCAAAAACCTGTCCAGAGGAAAAGTTGCCCATAACAACCGATCAGATCTCTACTTTCATTTTTTACAGGTCTCTTAAAAAATGAAAGAAGCAATCTGGTTGCCATGAGCAACTGCACCACTGTCCCTCTGTACAGTTTTTTATACATTTTCCTCATAGTGCCGATGAAAAGCTTTAAAAACATTGGTCACTTAGATAAACAGCCAGAACTCTGATACAACACCAAGGAATAATAAGCCAGTATATTGGGATACGGGTCTATTCACATGTACAGTATCCTGCGCATATTTGATGTGTAACGATTTGAAGTTGTCATTTATTTCACATTGAAATCTGCAGCAGCAAATCTTGTGCATCAAATCCTGCGTTTCAAATCTGTGCAGAATACTGTACGTGTGACAACACCATTGATTTGAGCCAGAATAAACCAACTAATAGGTGTGTAAACTAACACTAGATGCACTCTGATAAATAGAGAGGAGCAAAGTTACAGTGATTTGATTCGTCACAAACTTCTCGGCTCGGCAGTTGCTGACTTTAGCCTGCATAAATTAGTTCAGCTTTCGAAGCTCCGGTGGGCTGGAAAAGGTAGGGGAGAGTCTCCCACCGGAGCACCTGAAAGCTAAACTAATTTATGCAGGCTAAAGTCAGCAACTGCCGAGCTGCAAGGTTCGTGACAAATGGAATCACTGTAACTTTGCTTATCTCTACTGATAAATATGTAACATTTTTAGTCCAAGTCATTGTTTAAAAATTGGAGAGTTTTTGAGTAAATCTGACCTATTAAAGGAGTTCTCCGCCCCTAGACATCTTATCCAGGGGGTCCCGCACTGGGGACAACTCTGCTGCGGCACCCCGCTGTTATCACTGCACAGAGCAAGCTATGTGCATAATGACAAGTGATACAGGGTCAGAGCATCGTGACCTCACGGCTCCGCCCCTCGTGACTTCACAGCCTGCCCCCTAAATGCAAGTCTATGGGAGGGGGCGTGATGGCCACCAAGCCCCCTCCCATAGACTTGTATTGAGGGGGTGGGACATGACGTCATGAGGGAGCGGAGCCGTGACGTCACGATGCTCCGACCCCTGTATCGCCCGTCATTATGCACAGAGAGTTAGCTCAGTGCAGTGAGAACAGCTGGGTGCCGCAGCCGAGATCACAGGGGTCCCCAGCAGCGGGACCCCCGCGATCAGACCTCTTATCCCCTATCCTTTGGATAGGGTTAAGATATCTATGGGCAGAGTACCCCTTTAGGCATAGATTAGACTATTGGGTAAGTCTACCAAATAAAGGCTTTAATGTCCTGTTTTCCCTTGTATTGTGTTGACATTTTATGAAACCGTTTGTTTAATTATTTTAAAAAAAAACTGTTTTTGAAATTTTGAATTTCTCTTATATTTCAGCTGATGACAGTGTTATTAGTCATTACTGTCCAGGTAATAAAACATCAGTGTCTGAAATGTCTCCGAAATTATTTTTATTCATCTAGTACCAGCATATCCTTCAGCTCTTTGCAGTTGGGGAAAATAAAACCATTTTACTATATGAATCATGGCCAGCATCCCCTTATGTGTTGGCATGGGGGAAGCCCAGAAGTCCCGCCTTACAGATGTGAATGAGACAGTGTAATAAAGGAGAATGAGCATCGTAGGTCATTGGCTGCATGAAATGTACAGGTCTGTTATTAAATGGAGATGGGGAAACAGATGTATGGCAGTGCATCATTAAAGGGAATCTACGCAGACCCCCAATTATGCTAGATGTCACCTGAACCCACCTATTTCAGTGGGACTGGCTGACCATCTAATGACTGCCTCGCAACTCGGGTATGCTTAAAGGGAACCTGGCATCAATCTCACGTTGCCTGAACCACAGTCCCCAGTTGCTTCTTTATCCCCAATCAGTTCACAGCAATTAGTTATATGTAGGTAAAAGTTGAATATCTTTAGATTGAATGGAAATATCAATTGACCTTTCATTCCCAGTCATTATCTGGTACATTAGATAAAATGGATGGCTGCACACATTTCACTTAAAGGGGTACTTCCATCTCCTTATCCATGTCTCTTGAGTAGAGCATGGCAGCATAAACAAGTTTGCAATTGTCTTTATTTAGCAAACTTGCTTGGTTCTGTAGATAACTCTTTTTCATTTTTGTTGACAACTGGTTTCCTGGGATCCCATCCACCAGCTCTGCTTTAGAAGCAGCGGTGCCATCATTCCCTGTGTAGAGGGGCTGTAGGAGCTCCTGAGTGTACACCAGGCTCCCTGCTTGGGTTTATCTCTGCCTTTCCATCATGTCTGACAGCTGCTGGCTTAGTACTTTAGCTTGGGAGCTGACAGACACAGGAGCAATTGACCTTCCTCTGACCCAAGTGGGAGCAGATGGCAGCAGCTAAGAGGGGTAATCAGCCAGGTGACAATACCCCTTTGAGGGGTATTCTGCCTGAATATTCCACACAGACATTCTGCTGAAGCAAAGTCCCATTGATTTCAATAGGATTCTTCTGCACTGTTCACACGGTGGAATTTCCGCTGCAGCTATTTCTGCTGTGGAATTCCAGATGCCGCAAAAAGAATAGACTTGTCTATTCTTTTTGGGGATTTCATTCGGAAATGCATTGCTGTTTATGAGACGGTGCATTTCTGAGCAGGATGTTCGTACATGTTTTCTGTGCGCATATTTTACACTGTGTGTACATGGCCTAAGAGTAAGTTTACAAAAAAACTGAAAATTGCTGCAGCAATATTTGTGCCATTTATCTGAATGAGGTTAAGCTTCCGTGTTTTTTCAGTCCCCATTCAAATGAATCACAAAAATTTCTGTATCAAATCGATGAGGTGTGAATATACTTTAACCCCTTAAGGACCCAGGGTGTTCAGGTACGCCCTGAAGTCCTGGTACTTAAGGACTCAGGGCGTACCTGTACGTCTTAAGTCCCGCTAACAGAGTTTAAACCGTTCTCACAAGCAGAGAACGGGTTAAGGGTCCCGGTTGCTACGGGCAGCCAGGACCCACGGCTAATGCTGGGCACTGCCGATCGGACAGATGCTCGGCATTAACCCTTTTAGAAGCCGCAATCAAAGTTGATCGTGGCATCTAAAGTGAAAGTAAAATTATCCCAGCAGCTCAGCGGAGCTGATCGGGACTATTGAGACAGAATCGCAATGTCCCGATCAGTTTACCGGAAGACAGGAGGGCCCTTACCTGCCTCCTGTTGTTTGATTGGCGATCTACTGCTGGAGCAGCAGAGTGGCGATAACGCTGATCAATGCTATGGTATAGCAGTGATCAGTGTATGCAATCAGAAGATTGCATGGTATAGCCCCCGTGTTAAAAAAAGATAATACATGTGAATAAGTGCCCCCCTCTAAAAAAAAAGTTGGAATCACACCCCTTTTCCTATTTTTTAAATAAAATAATGTAATAAAAAAAATCATATGTGGTACCGCCGCATGCGTAAATGTCCAAACTATTAAAATATGAGTCGATGGTGTACACGTAAAAAATACCAAAGTCCAAGATTGTGAATTTTTAGTCACTTCATATACCATAAAAAAAGCCCCATCAAAAAATAAAAAGTTGGTACCGATAAAAACTACAGACCATGGCGCAAAAAAGGAGCCCTCATACAGCCCCGTACGTGGAAAAATAAAAAAAAAGTTATAGGGTCAGAAAATGACAATTTTAAACATACTAATTTCGGTGCATGTAGTTATAATTTTTTAAAAGTAGTAAAATAAATAAAACCCTCATAAATTGGGTATACCTGTAACCATATGGACCTACAGAATAAAGAGAAAGATAAGCCCTAAAAAGTTGCAAAATGGTGTTTAATTTTATAATAAAGATTGTTATAAAATAAGTAATGTCATTACAAAGTAGAATTGGCGGCAAAATTGAACGCGGTATGATTTTTAGAAGGTTAGGAGGAAAAAACAAAAGTGCAAAAACTAAGATTGTTTTGAGTCCTTGAGGTGAAAATGGGCTGAGTCCTTAAGGGGTTAAATGGGTACTGCGGTGGAAAACTTAGTTGTTGTTTTTTTTTTGTTTGTTTGTTTTTTTTTTTTATCAACTGGTGCCAGAAAGTTAAATAGATTACATTTTTTGACCAAGAGTGCTGCTGCAACCTTCTTTATTTGTATACTCTGTATTTGCCACAGCAGTGTGCACCCGTGTATTAGGTAGTGGTGCTGGCTATTTTTCTTTTCGTTTTTTTTTTTTTTGTCCCCCTTTTTCACAGGAGGTATTTTAATTTAAATTGATAATGGATCCAGCATGTCACTCAGTCAGAGGCTATATGCCCAGCAGAGGTGAGTGTTAGGGTCCCATCCGAAATGAGGCCGCCTCCGCGTGGTGGATGGCGGGGGCACATTTTGATCAAAAAGTGCGCTAAGTGTGCTGCTGCAACCTTCTTTTTTTTTTTTTTGTATAAGATTTGTAAATTACTTCTATTAAAAAATCTTAATCCTTCCAGTACTTATTAGCTGCTGAATAATACAGAGGAAATTCTTTACTTTTTGGAACATAGAGCTCTCTGCTGACATCATGACCACAGTGCTCTCTGCTGACACCTCTGTCCATTTTAAGAACTGTCCAGAGTAGGAGAAAATCCCCATAGCAAACATATGCTGCTCTGGACAGTTTCTAAAATAGACAGAGATGTCAGCAGAGAGCACTGTGTTCCAAAAAGTAAAGAATTTCCTCTGTAGTATTCAGCAGCTAATAAGTACTGGAAGGATTAAGATTTTTTTTTATAGAAGTAATTTACAAATCTATTTAACTTTCTGGCACCAGTTGATTTAACCTGTTGGGGACGAAGGGCGTATGCATACGCCCTTGCGTCCTGGTACTTAAGGACGAAGGGCGTATCCATACGCCAGTGGGAATTTCGGTCCCCGCCGTGCGCCGGGCGGGGACCGGGCCGGGGTGACTGCTGATATCTATCAGCAGGCACCCCGTGCAAATGCCCAGGGGGGTCATTAGACCCCCCCCATGTCGGCGATCGGCGCAAATCGCAAGTGAATTCACACTTGCGATTTGCGCCGATTCCGGGTCATTACGGGTCTATGGTGACCCGGAATAGAAGGGGGATCGCGGGTGTCTAAGACACCCACGATCCCCCTAAAGCGATAGGAGTGAGGTGGCAGAGTTGCCACCCCTCCTATCTCTGCTATTGGTGGTCTAGACGCGACCACCAATAGCAGATCTGGGGCGGAGGGGTTTACTTTAGTTTTCCCCGTCCTGCCCACCCACAATAGGCGGGGCAGAACGGGGAAAACGAAGAGGAGCGGCGCCGGAGTCCACTTACCCCTCCGGAGGCAGCGGAGCGACGGGGATCGGCGGTCGGCGACGGAGATCTGCGGCGGCGTGTGGCAGAAGAGGACGGCTCCCGGATGCGACGGAAGCCGGTGAGTAGTTGCATAGCAACATCTAGAGGGCTACAGTCTGAGACCACTATAGTGGTCTCTAGACTGTAGCCCTCCAGATGTTGCAAAACTACAACTCCCAGCATGCCCAGACAGCTGTTTGCTGTGTGGGCATGCTGGAATTTGTAGTTTTGCAACAGCTGGAGGTCTGCAGTTTAGAGACCACTGCACAGTGATCTCTATACTGCCCTCTAGATCTTGCAAAACTACAACTCCTAGCATGCCCACACAGCTGTTTGCTGTCTGGGCATGCTGGGAGTTGTAGTTTTGCAACATCTGGAGGTCCACAGTTTGGAGATCACTGTTCAGTGGTCTCTAAATTGTAGCACTCCAGATGTTGCAAAACTACAAATTCCAGCATGCCCACACAGCAAACAGCTGTCTCGGCATGCTGGGAGTTGTAGTTGCGTACCTCCAGCTGTTGCATAACTACATCTCCCAGCATGCCCTTCTGTGATCAGACATGCTGGGAATTGTAGTTTTGCAACAGCTGGTGGCACACTGGTTGGGAAATACTGAGTTAGGTAACAGAACCCAACTCAATATTTTCCAACCAGTGTGCCTTCAGCTGTTTCAAAACTACAACTCCCAGCATGTACTGACAGACCGTGCATGCTGGGAGTTGTAGTTTTGCAACAGCTGGAGGCTCACTGGTTGGAAAATACTGAGTTAGGTAACAGAACCTAACTGAAGGTTTTCCAACCAGTGTGCCTCCAGCTGTTGCAAAACTACAACTCCCAGCATGTACTGACAGACCGTGCATGCTGGGAGTTGTAGTTTTGAAACAGCTGGAGGTTTGCAGGGTACATTCACACAGGCGGGTTTACAGCAAGTTTCCTGCTTCAAGTATGTGCTGCGGCAAATTTTTCGCCGCAGCGCAAATTCCTAGCGGGAAACTCACCGTAACCCGCCAGTGTGAATGTACCCTAAAAACACTACACTACACTAACACCTAACAAAGAGTAAAACACTACATATACACCCCCTTACACTGTCCCCCCCAATAAAAATGAAAAACGTATTGTACAGCAGTGTTTCCAAAACGGAGCCTCCAGCTGTTGCAAAACAACAACTCCAGCATTTCCGGACAGCCACTGATTGTCCAGGCATGCTGGGAGTTTAGCAACAGCTGGAGGCACTGTGTTTGGGAATCACTGGCGTAGAATACCCCTATGTCCACCCCTATGCAATCCCTATTTTAGTCCTCAAATGCGCATGGTGCTCTCTCACTTTTGGAGCCCTGTCGTATTTCAAGGAAACAGTTTAGGGCCACATATGGGGTATTTCCGTACTCGGGAGAAATTGCACTACAAATTTTGGGGGGCTTTTTCTCCTTTTACCCCTTATGAAAAAGAAAAGTTGGGGGCTACACCAGCCTGTTAGTGTAAACAAAAAAAAAAAAATTTACACTAACATGCTGGTGTTGCCCTTTACTTTTTATTTTCACAAGAGGTAAAAGGAAAAAAGACCCCCAAAATTTGTAACGCAATTTCTCCTGAGTACGGAAATACCACATATGTGGGCGTAAAATGCTCTGCGGGCGCACAACAAGGCTCAGGAGTGAGAGCGCACTATGTAAATTTGAGGCCGAAATTGGTGATTTGCACAGGGGTGGCTGATTTACAGCGGTTCTGACATAAATGCAAAATAATAAATACCCACATGTGACCCCATTTTGGAAACTACACCCCTCACTGAATGTAATAAGGGGTACAGTGAGCATTTACGCCTCACAGGGGTCTGACAGATTTTTGGAACAGTGGTACGTGAAAATGAAAAATTAAATTTTTTTGTTTGCACAGCCCACTGTTCCAAAGATCTGTCAAACGCCAGTGGGGTGTAAATGCTCACTGCACCCCTTATTACATTCCGTGAGGGGTGTAGTTTCCAAAATGGGGTCACATGTGGGGGGGTCCACTGTTCTGGCACCACGGGGGGCTTTGTAAATGCACATGGCCCCCGACTTCCATTCCAAACAAATTATCTCTATAAAAGCTCAATAGTGCTCCTTCTCTTCTGAGCATTGTAGTTCGCTCGCAGTGCACTTGACGTCCACATATGGGGTATTTCCATACTCAGAAGAAATGGGGTTACAAATTTTGGGGGGCATTTTCTCCTATTACCCTTTGTAAAAAAGTTAAATTTGGGGAAAAACCAGCATTTTAGTGGGAAAATATTTTTTTTTCATTTACACATCCGACTTTAACAAAAAGTTGTCAAACACCTGTGGGGTGTTAAGGCTCACCGTACCCCTTTGTTACGTTCCTTGAGGGGTGTAGTTTCCATAATAGTGTGCGATGTGGTTTTTTTTTGCTGTCCTGGCACCATAGGGGCTTCCTAAATGGGACATGCCCCCCAAAAACCATTTCAGAAAAACTCACTCTCCTAAATCCCATTATTGCTCCTTCCCTTCTGAGCCCTCTACTGCGCCCGCCGTACACTTGACATACACTTATGAGGTATTTCCTTACTCGAGAGAAATTGGGTTACAAATTTTGAGAGGATTTTTTTCCTTTTACCCCTTGTAAAAATTCAAAAACTGGGTCTACAAGAACATGCCAGTGTAAAAAATGAAGATTTTGAATTTTCTCCTTCACTTTGCTGCTATTCCTGTGAAACACCTAAAGGGTTAACACACTTACTGATTGTCATTTTGAATACTTTGAGTGGTGCAGTTTTTATAATGGGGTCATTTATGGGGTATTTCTAACCAGAAGACCCTTCAAATCCACTTCAAACCTGAACTGGTCCCTGAAAAATTCCGATTTTGAAAATTTTGCGAAAAATTGGAAAATTGCTGCTGAACTTTGAAGCCCTCTGATGTCTTCCAAAAGTAAAAACTTGTCAATTTTATGATGCAAACATAAAGTAGACATATTGTATATGTGAATCAATGTATAATTTATTTGGAATATCCATATTCCTTATAAGCAGAAAGCTTCAAAGTTAGAAAAATGCTAAATTTTCACCAAGAAATGATGCAAGTATCGCCGAAAATTTACCACTAACATAAAGTAGAATATGTCACGAAAAAACAATCTCGGAATCAGATTTATAAGTAAAAGCATTCCAGAGTTATTAATGCTTAAAGTGACAGTGGTCAGATTTGCAAAAAATGCTCCCGTCCTTAGGGTCATAATGGGCTCCGTTCCCAAGGGGTTAAAAAAAAAAAAAAGTTTTCCACCGGAGTACCCCTTTAAGGGCACACAATGTGGATCTGCTGTGTACAGTTTTAACTGAAATCCCACAGCAGTAAAATGGATGAAAATACAGATGATTAAAAAGTATTTCACCTTACTTGTAGTCTCACGTTTTTCCTTCTGACCCTTTCCACTTCCATGTACCAGAGCTGTACATTTCGCTGCAGATTAAGTTGACGTTTCGTCTAATAAAAAAGCTGAGTAGTTTTTTCAGGAGAGGAGAGATAAGGGCTGGAGACTGAGCTAGTCTTAGTGCTTCTGGCAGTTTTCACTGTGAACAGGACATGGGGGGGTTCAAGTTCACACATCTTACCTGACTCATGAAAAAATGTTAAAAGCACTTCATCTAAGCCAGCAAAATGATTGTGTAGATTTATGTAAAAATGTTATACATTGTGCAAAATATGTGTGCTTGACTGTTAAAAGGTGCAATTGTCAGTTACCACGGCTTGACCACTTATAAATTCCTCCCACTGTTTTTTTTTTTTGCACCAAAATAAGTACATTAGAAAGTGGGCTGATCACGAAATGGATAAGTTGATAACAAATCAACCTTTCTACATTTCCCCATATCTCAATGGCAGCAAGTAGCAGAAGGACACTTTTTAATGTACTCTTTTAACCCCTTAAGGACTCAGCCCATTTTGGCCTTAAGGACTCAGACAATTTAATTTTTACGTTTTCATTTTTTCCTCCTCGCCTTCTAAAAATCATAACTCTTTTATATTTTCATCCACAGACTAGTATGAGGGCTTATTTTTTGCGTGACCAGTTGTCCTTTGTAATGACATCACTCATTATATCATAAAATGTATGGCGCAACCAAAAAACACTATTTTTGTGGGGAAATTAAAACAAAAAACGCAATTTTGCTAATTTTGGAAGGTTTTGTTTTCACGCCGTACAATTTATGGTAAAAATGACGTGTGTTCTTTATTCTTAGGGTCAATACGATTAAAATGATACCCATTATTATATACTTTTATATTATTGTTGCGCTTAAAAAAAATCACAAACTTTTTAACCAAATTAGTACGTTTATAATCCCTTTATTTTGATGACCTCTAACTTTTTATTTTTCCGTATAAGTGGCGGTATGGGGGCTCATTTTTTGCGCCATGATCTGTACTTTTTTTTGATACCACATTTGCATATAAAAAACTTTTAATACACTTTTTAGAATTTTTTTTTTAATAAAATGTATTAAAAAAGTAGGAATTTTTGACTTTTTTTATTTTTTTTCGTTCACGCCGTTCACCGTACGGGATCATTAACATTTTCTTTTAATAGTTCGGACATTTACGCACGCGGCGATATCAAATATGTCTATAAAAAATGTTTTTTACGCTTTTTGGGGGTAAAATAGGAAAAAACGGACGTTTTACTTTTTTATTGGGGGAGGGGATTTTTCACTTTTTTTTTACTTTTACTTTTACATTTTTTTACATTTTTTTTTACACTTGAATAGTCCCCACTATTCATAGCAATACCATGATTGCTAATACTGATCTGTTCTATGTATAGGACATAGAACAGATCAGTATTATCGGTCATCTCCTGCTCTGGTCTGCTCGATCACTGACCAGAGCAGGAGACGCCGGGAGCCGCACGGAGGAAGGAGAGGGGACCTCCGTGCGGCGTTATGAATGATCGGATCCCCGCAGCAGCGCTGCGGGCGATCCGATCGTTCATTTAAATCGCGAACTCCCGCAGATGCCGGGATCTGTATTGATCCCGGCACCTGAGGGGTTAATGGCGGACGCCCGCGAGATCGCGGGCGTCGGCCATTGCCGGCGGGTCCCTGGCTGCGATCAGCAGCCGGGATCAGCCGCGCATGACACGGGCATCGCTCCGATGCCCGCGGTTATGCTTAGGACGTAAATGTACGTCCTGGTGAGTTAAGTACCACCTCACCAGGACGTACATTTACGTCCTGCGTCCTTAAGGGGTTAAAGGGGCCATCACGCCCCCTCCCATAGACTTGCATTGAGGGGGTGGGTGTGATGTCACACAGGGGCGGAGTCGTTACGTCACAATCTTCCGTTCTCATGGTCGGGACCCAGACCCTCCAGCGGTTCCGGAGAGGAAACAGGTGGGTGCCGCATGCTATATTGCGGGGGTCCCCAGCGGCGGGACCCCGGCGATCAGACATCTTATCCCCTATCCTTTGGATAGGGGATAAGATGCCTAGGGGTGGAGTACCCCTTTGTACCCCTTTTGTATTCCCTTCTCCTCAACCATGTCTGATTACATGGCAGCTCTGTAGGTTCTACCAGTTCTCTTCTTATGTCCCCTCTTGTAGTCACTAGTTTCCATCCACCAGCTTCAGAAGCAGTGGTGACATCACTCCTATAGTGCCTGGGAGCTTCTGAGCCAATATATATATATACTGATATATATATATATATATATATATATATATATATAGCACACATCAGGCTCCCTGTGCAGATTTTCTCAGCCCATTCATCATGTCTGACAGTTGTAGGAACTTGGGAGCTGTCAAAAACAAGCACAGAACAGATGCCTCTGACCCCAGCCTCTTTCTGGAGTGTAAGCAGCCTGCAGCAGAAAGAGTAAGGTAATAGAGGAGGATGAGGCCACCCCTTTAAGGCCGGGGGTTCACACTACAAAATTTCAGAGGTGAAAATATCTCCTTCAAAAGAATGAACTTGTCTATAGGGACCAGCAATGTCCGTGCGATCATTCTGTTGTGGAAAATTTCTTCCGGGGATCCTGCCATAAATCCTTAGCAAATTCCTCTTGTACACCATGAAGCTTTTACTGTGCCCTGCATTAGCAGAAACGGGCGGGATAGGACACCATTGTTGCAGACTGGAACAAGCACCTTGCGGGAGCAGACGGCAATGGTCATAAATCCAGTAAGTTGGAGCAGGGTTTAAACAGTCCTGCATAGGGCTCTAGTGTGGATTTCACTCATGCGACACTGATATAAGTAAAGTTCAGTGACATTTTACAGACTGCACAAATTTGTATGATAAATGCCCGCAGTATGTGACTCTTATCCACGTGTCTGCTATTGTAATCTACAGCAGATATTATTTGTGCAAATCCGCTTATAAAATCTGCACCTTTTCCATTCTGTTTGAATTCACCTAATTCCTGAAGGCCGTAAAAAATACTCCTAATGTAGAATATCTGTGCATGTACCATATCTTTTTTCTTCAGCTTTTTTGTCTGATTATAACATTATATTGGTCTCTCAATCTACAATGGCCTCAGGTTACAATAGTTTCAACATACAATGGTCTTTTCTGGACCATTGTATACTGAAACCAGACATACAATGCTACGGACAGTCCAGATCTGTGAAACGTGACAATAGCTGGAAGAACTGACCAATCACATTGGGCATTTCACTGATAAAACACCTGTATTACTGTCTGGTAGCGCCTCTCTACAGTACATAGAGGTACTACATTTTCTGTACTACTCATAACCTGTGGCAGGGTTATATGATCCTTTGGGCACCAGGTAAGGGGGGCTGCATTTTACTGTTTTGGGCCTGATGAAGCACTAAGACGTGTGAAACGGCTGTAGCCTACATTCAGCTTTACACCCCTACTATTCATTGCCTCCCCCCTGTAAATATGTAAGTATTTGACTCAATAAAAAGCTGATACCACTGTTTATGGTAAGTGCAGTTATTTATTTTCTATACAGAATATGTTTCTAAGCAGGGTCACACTATATGTGATATAAAGATTTCACTTGCTCCATCCTGGAAGGTTTCATTACCGGAAACAGAACTGGTGTGTATGTGTGTCTGCTGTACCATCCTGTATTATCTGTGTTTGTTATCTACTTATTTTGTCTGTAATCTTAACTTTTTCCTCTATTTTTGGTGACATTTTGGGGCTATGGAACCAATTACCAGATTTCCATAGAGTTATGGTCCCAACATACAGTGGTCATCCTGGACCCAAATAATATTGTAATGAGGGACCACTGTATATAAAAGAGAACTTTCATATGAAATTAGAGGCATATGAAGATACTGTACAGTAAGGCCCCATGCAAAACGCTGGGTTCCACGTTTAAAACAGTGGCATGATAGGAGACCACAGCCATAGTAAGGACAGCTCTTCATAAGCAATGTACAATATATAGAAAATACATGCAGGGTTGCAGCTTTGGTTTTATAAGTTGATTGTAATAGAGAGATTATAAACCACTAAATATATTTTTAGACTTTATTTTCATATCTCTTTTTTGTTTTTATCATTTTTTTTTTACAAATATACATTCATTGATATTTTCTTATTTTATTTCTTACCTCGGTAAGGGTAGAGGGATTCTTTTTGATTATATGCTTTTAATCTAGTTTTTATTTTTAATAACTCATCCCCACTGGATTTAAAAACTGGATTGAAAAACTATCTGGTTTTGCCCATAACAACCAATCACAGCTCAGTTTTCATAGTTTAATAATCTCTGGTAAAATTAAAGCTGAACTGTGATTGGTTGCTATGGGCAAATCAGATAGTTTTATCTCGCACAGATATATCTGGGCCTTATTATAATAGGGTTTAAGTTTCCTATTAAATCCATTTTTCATTTTTTCAGCATCGTTTATATTAAATTTCCTTACTTTTTCTCAAATGTGCTTATATACTGTATTGAAGGTATTCTTTTCTATTTGGCGCCACCTAGTGGATTGTATGTTGCTTATCAGTAAAGTGGTCCCTCAAGTTACAATATCAATTGCTTCCAGGACAAACATTGTATGTTAAAGGGGTATTCCGGGCAAAAACATTTTATCCCCTGTCCAAATGATAGGGGATAAGATGTCTGATCACGTTACCCCCCCCCCCTGCAATCTCCCTGATACCATAACTCTATGGAAAAATATTAATTTGTCCTTCAAAATGTAATTCCAAAATGAGAAAAATATAGGTAAAAAAATAAAAATAAAATTACAAGAAAACCAATACAGATTAAGCAAGTTCTTACATATAAAAGTCAGTAACAGCTGCTAGAACCTATAAATCACATTTTACATAAAGGAAAGGTGTATTTTACACATGAATTGTCCCCCTTAAAATGCAGCAATATTTTTAAGATTATTTTCCTGGCAAATCCATGTGTAGAATGTAAAATGTGCAACAAATTTCATGCAATGTGAACTCTTAGAGTGAGTAGGTAGGTAGGTCCCCTATGTAGCTATGCAGGTTGGTCAAGTAGGTAGCTATCTCCAGTAAGTATGTATGTCCCCCCACTATATAGGACACCCTATTAAGTAGCCAGGTGCCTTAGTTAGGTAAGCTGATAGTCGGTTGATACATCTCCTATATCTAGGTCCTTCTTCCCATTAAAAATGCAAACTTTGGCGCAATAAAACGACACCTTTCCTTCTCCCTGTAAACACACTGAGCAGGTCTTCTATTTCCTCCGCTCTAAGTGAGGCTATAAATGACATTATCGAACTTGCCTGCTCCATGATGCAGCAGTCGTGCGTTGCTCTCTGCCTCCTGTAAGCAGCCTGTGGCCTACATCATAAATGATGGAGATGATGTCACAACATGTGCATTCTAATGACACGCTTACACTGGTGCTTGCTTTTTCACAAGGGGATCTGCTGCAAGTGCCCTAGGTTCCCCAGTGCTAGCAACCATCAGAAAATTACCCAAAATGTCCCATATACTAAAGTAAATTAGTGCTCAAACTTTATTAATACATGTGAGTTAAAATGAAGTGCTATCTACATAGGTCGAACAGGCTTGCTTATATTGCACTTGGCCGACTCGCCTCAGTCTAAGTCCTAGAGCCCAATAACCTTCACTTAGGTGACGAAACATGTTGAGGGGGGCTGAGAATTAGGGCATCTATGAGGTCTGTATACAATTGTGTACTGCAGACACAAGTGCAATATTAACAACAGAGACTGAGGCCAGGCGGCCAAGTGCAATATAAGCAAGCCTGTTTGGACCTATGTACAGGGTGGGCCATTTATATGGATTCACCTTAATAAAATGGGAATGGTTGGTGATATTAACTTCCTGTTTGTGGCACATTAGTATATGTGAGGGGGGAAACTTTTCAAGATGGGTGGTGACCATGGCGGCCATTTTGAAGTTGGCCATTTTGAATCCAACTTTAGTTTTTTTCAATAGGAAGAGGGTCATGTGACACATCAACCTCATTGGGAATTTCACAAGAAAAACAATGATGTGCTTGGTTTTAACGTAACTGTATTCTTTCATGAGTTATTTACAAGTTTCTCTTTGTTTACAGCCATTGACATGTCATCGAGGTTAACACGTGAGGAGCAGATAGAAATTGTGTTGATGTCTGGTGAACCCAGTACCTGGGTCATTGCAGCAGATTTCAATGCAAGACACCCTACGAGACCACCAATCTCCAATGCTACAGTTAGCAAACTGCTTGCTAAGTTTTGTGAAACTGGTTCAGTGTTGGATTTACCAAAATGTGGACGCATGAAATCTGTCACTAATGTCAGTGGCTGTCCTAGCTTCATTCAGCAAGATCCCACAGTGTAGCACTCGCTGCATGTCACTGGAGAGTGGCATTAGTCAAACATCCCTTCGGCAGATATTAGCTACTCACAAATGGCACCCTTACAAACTCCAGCTCCTGCAGCATCTCAACGAGGATGACCCAGATCGGCGCACTGAATTTGCAGAATGGGTAAAACAAAAATTGGAACAGGACCCTCAGTTATGCAGCAGATTTTGTTTAGTGATGAGGAAAACTTTTATGTGAATGGTGAAGTTAACAAACAAAACCACCGCTATTTGTCTGACATTAACCCACATTGGATAGATCCCTCCAAGACTGTTCGAACACAAAAATTGATGGTATGGTGTGGTATATGGGGTACAAAGATAGTGCGGCCATTCTTCATCAATGGAAACCTCAAGGCCACTGGATATGCAAAATTGCTACATGATGATGTGTTTCCCTCTTTATGCACTGAAGCTGGCACGTTCCCTGAGTTTTTCCAGCAAGATGGTGCACCACCACATTATGGGTGTCAGGTCTGAGCATTCCTAGATGAACAGTTTCCTGGAAAGTGGATTGGTCATCGTGGGCCAGTTGAATGGCCCCCAAGGTCTCCCAATCTGACCCCCTTAGACTTTTATCTTTGGGGTCATCTGAAGGCAATTGTTAAATGCTGTGAAGATATGAGATGTGCAGCACCTGAAACTACAGATACTGGAAGCCTGTGCTAGCATTTCTCCTGTGGTGTTGCTATCAGTGTGTGAAGAGTGGGAGAAGAGGATTGCATTGACAATCCAACACAATGGGCAGCACATTGAACACATTTCATAAGTGGTCAGAAACTTGTAAATAACTCATGAAAGAATAAAGTTACGTTAAAACCAAGCACATCATTGTTTTTCTTGTGAAATTCCCAATAAGTTTGATGTCACATGACCCTCTTCCTATTGAAAAAACAAAAGTTGGATTCAAAATGGCCGCCATGGTCACTACCCATCTTGAAAAGTTACCCCCTCACATATACTAATGTGCCACAAACAGGAAGTTATTATCACCAACCATTCCCATTTTATTAACCCCTTAAGGACACATGACGTACTGGAACGTCATGTGTCCACTCCCGATCTATAACGCGGGGCCACGGCGTGGCCCCGCGTCATAGCGGGTCGGGCCCGGCCTCTAACAACGGCCGGGACCCGTGGCTAATAGCGCGCGGCATTGATCGCTGTGCCGCGCGCTATTAACCCTTTAGACGCGGCGTTCAAAGTTGAACGCCGCGTCTAAAGTGAAACCGAAAGCATCCCGGCTAGCTCAGTGGGCTGTTCGGGATAGCCGCGGTGAAATCGCGGCATCCCAAACAGCTTACAGGACAGCGGGAGGGCCCCTTCCTGCCTCCTCGCTGTCCGATCGCCGAATGACTGCTCAGTGCCTGAGATCCAGGCCTGAGCAGTCATCCGGCAGAATCGTTGATCACTGGTTTCTTATGAGAAACCAGTGATCAACATAGAAGATCAGTGTGTGCAGTGTTATAGGTCCCTATGGGACCTATAACACTGCAAAAAAAAAGTGAAAAAAAAAAGTGAATAAAGATCATTTAACTCCTCCCCTATTAAAAGTTTGAATCACCCCCCTTTTCCAATAAAAAAAAAAACACAGTGTAAATAAAAATAAAAATAAACATATGTGGTATCACCGCGTGCGGAAATGTCCGAATTATAAAAATATATCATTAATTAAACCGCTCGGTCAATGGCGTGCGCGCAAAAAAATTCCAAAGTCCAAAATAGTGCATTTTTGGTCACTTTTTATATCATTTAAAAATGAATAAAAAGTGATCAATAAGTCCTATCAATGCAAAAATGGTACCGTTAAAAACTTCAGATCACGGCGCAAAAAATGAGCCCTCATACCGCCCCATACACGGAAAAATAAAAAAGTTATAGGGGTCAGAAGATGACAATTTTAAACGTATTAATTTTCCTGCATGTAGTTATGATTTTTTCCAGAAGTCCGACAAAATCAAACCTATATAAGTAGGGTATCATTTTAATCGTATGGACCTACAGAATACATATCAGGTGTCATTTTTACCGAAAAATGTACTACGTAGAAACGGAAGCCCCCAAAAGTTACAAAACAGCGTTTTTGTTTTCAATTTTGTCGCACAATGATTTTTTTTCCCGCTTCACCATAGATTTTTGGGCAAAATGACTGACGTCATTACAAAGTAGAATTGGTGGTGCAAAAAATAAGCCATCATATGGATTTTTAGGTGTAAATTTGAAAGAGTTATGATTTTTTAAAGGCAAGGAGCAAAAAACGAAAATGCAAAAACGGAAAAACCTCCGGTCCTTAAGGGGTTAAGGTATATCCATATAAATGGCCCACCCTGTATAATAGACTTTGATGTCATCAAGGTACAGAAAGCTACTCTGGAAGTTCATGTGGCCAAGACATCTGCCTGAATGTCATGTCATTGAACTTGAAGAGTCCTATGGAAGTAGTGGAGGCAGTCTTCTTCCAGTGTTCAGGCACCATAGGTACTTCCTAATAGCCATTGGTTAAGCCCAAGGTGGAGAAATAGGAAGCTAAGCCTAAGGCAGTTGATGACTCTTTGATACATGGCAGGGGATAAGCATTCTTGTGCATTGTTCAGCTGAATCCACAGAGAATTGTCCTTCTTCTTTACAAGGATTAGTGGTGCTACCAAGGGCTGATTTTCTTGCATGACATAAAAAACAAAGTAAATAAAAGAGTGAATAGGCCCCTCCCAAATTATAATTTTTATCACCCCTTTTTACCTTATATTGTTATTTTGTTTTAAGCAGTACAATAATAGAAAGGTATGTAAACATGGGTATCATTTTAATTGTATTGACCCACAGAATTAAGAATTTTTTTTACTGTAAAATACACTGCGTAAAGACGAAACCCTCCAAAAGTTGCAAAAAATGCAGTTTTCTTTTAAATTTTTGTCCAAACAAATAATATTTTTTGGTTTCTCCATACATTCACTAAAAACAATTGGCTGCACAAAAAACAAGTCCTCATGTAGGTCTGGGGATGGAAAAAAAGCTATGGCTCTTAAAAGGCGAGGAGGAAAAAAAAAAAGCTGTCCGTTTCCTTAACCCTTTCCCGCAAATGGACGTTTATGAACATCCATTTTTCCTGTGACTGGACGCAAATGGACGTTCATAAACATCCAATACATTTTCTGAACAGCTGACCGATGACACTATGCAGCTGGGGACCAATCAGAATGGTCCCCTGCTGCTGATCATTGTCAATAGTCAGTCAGTTAGTGACTGACTAATGACAAGGACTTGCGGGGTTCCGGGCTGATCGGGTCTCTGGTGACCCGATAGCCTGGAAAATAGGGATGATCGGAGCTGTCAGAGACAGCTCCGATCATCCTGAGGGATAGACATTGGTCTTTAGGACAAACTGACCAATGGCAGGAGGGGGGCGGGAGGTTAACCTCTTAAGGACTCAGGGTGTACCTGTACGCCCTGAGCCCGGTACAGGTCGGGGTCACACCGTGACCCCGCATCACACCGGGTCGGTCCCGGCTGCTAATCATAGCCGGGACCCTGGGCTAACAGGGCGCGGCATTGATCGTTGTGCCGCGCGCTGTTAACCCTTCAGAAGCGGTGATCAAAGTTGATTGCCGCATCTGAAAACGAAAGTAAATGCTTTCTGGCGGCTCAGTCGGGCTGATCAGGACATTGCGATAAAATCGCGATGTTCCGATCAGCTGGGACGCAGGCGGAGGTCTCCTTACCTCTCTCCGCGGCGTCCAATCGGGGTTTGATTGCTCCAAGCCTGAGCTACAGGCTTGAGCAATCGAGCCCCTATCTGACTGATCCGTGCAAAGCTATGGCTATGGGAGCTATAACACTGCAAAAAAAAAAAGTTAAAAATAAAGTTAACAAAGGTCATTTAACCCCTTCCCTAATAAAAATTTGAATCACCCGCCTATTCCAATAAAAAAAAACTGTGTAAATAAAAATAAGCATATGTGATATCGCCGCGTGCGAAAATGTCCGACCTATAAAAATATATCGTTAATTAAATCACACGGTCAAGGGCGTGCGCGGAAAAAAATTCCAAAGTCCAAAATAGTGTATTTTTGGTCACTTTTTATATCATGAAAAAATGAATAAAAAGCGATCAAAAAGTCCGATCAATAGAAAAATGGTACCGATAAAAACTTAAGCACACGGCGCAAAAATGAGTCCTCATACCGGCCCGTACGTGGAAAAATAAAAAAGTTATAGGGGTTAGAAGATGAGAATTTTTAACATATAAATTTTCCTGCATGTAGTTATGATTTTTTCCGAAGTACGACAATATCCAACCTATATAACTAGGGTATCATTTTAACAGTATGGACCTACAGAATAAAGATAAGGTGTTTTTTTTACCGAAAAAAGCACTGCATAGAAACGGAAGCCCCCAAAAGTTACAAAATGAAAAATTCAATTTTGTCGCACAATTATTTTTTTTCCCGTTTCGCCGTGGATTTTTTGGTAAAATGACTGACACTGCAAAGTAGAAATGGTGGAGCAAAAAATAAGCCATCATATGGATTTTTAGGTGCAAAATTGAAAGCGTTATGATTTTTAGAAGGTGGTGAGGAAAAAATGAAAATGCAAAAACGCTGAGTCCTTAAGAAGTTAAAGTTGAAAACCCTACTCTGCCTGCCCCTGGATGTCGGGGTAGAGCGGGAGGAATATGGCGGAGGGTACTGGGACCAGCAATCACGGCAGGCAGCGGCGGAGGCAGCAGTAAACACTTCACTGCTGCCTTCCAAGAGTTGCCAAACTACAACTCCCAGAAAGCCCAGACAGCCAAAGGCTGTGCAGTGGTGTCCAAACTGTAGCCCTTCCAGATGTTGCAAAACTACAACTCCCAGCATGCCCATACAGTCCAGGCATGCTGGGAGTTGTAGTTCTGTAACATGTGGCCCTTCAGACGTTGCAGAACTACAACTCCTTGTATGCCTGGACAGTCTGGGCATTCTTGGAGTTGAAGTTTTGCAACATCTGGAGGGCTACAGTTTGGACACCACTGCACAGTAGTCTCCAAACTGTGGCCCTCCAGATGTTGCAAAACTAAAGCTCCCAACATGTCCTTCGGCTGTCTGCATAACTACAACCCCCAACATGCACGGACAGCCAAAGGGCATGCTGGGATTGTTAGTAGTATGCCTTCAGCTGTTGCATGGTCCCAGCATGCCCTTCAGTTGTCACTGCATGCTGAGAGTTGTAGTTTTTGCAACGGCTGAATGCACACTGGTTGCGAAGTTTGTTACCTAACTCAGTGTTTCACAACCAGTGTGCCTCCAGCTGTGGCAAACTGCAACTCCCAGCATGCACTGGTAGACCGTACATGCTGGGAGTTGTAGTTTTGCAACAGCTGGAGGCACACTGGTTGCAACAAACTCTGTGTTTTGCAACCAGTGTGCCTCCAGCTGTTGCATAACTTCAACCCCCAGCATGCACGGACAGCCAAAGGGCATACTGGTAGTGGTAGTTTTGCAACAGCTGGAGATTTACCCCCCACCCCACCCAGGGTACATTCACACGGGCGGGGGTCTACAGTGAGTTTCTTGCTACAAGTTTGAGATGCAGCAAATTTTCCACCGCAGCTCAAACTCCCAGCGGGAAACTCGCTGTAGACCGCCCGTGTGAATATACCCTAGAGACACTACACTACACTTACACAAAATAAAGGGTAAAACACTACATATACACATACCCCTACACAGCACCCCTAAATAAAAAAAAATATTTATCGTATGACACTTTTTCCAAAACGGAGCCTCCAGCTGTTGCAAGACAACTCCCAGTATTGCAGGACAGTGATTGACTTTCCAGGCATGCTGGAAGTTCTGCAACAGCTGGAGGTACCCTGTTTGGGAAACACTGCCATAGGGTATTTTTGGTATCGGAGGCAAGTGTAATTCTTGCATCCGGGTCCGTCCCTATGCAAATCCCTTATTTAGGCCTCAAATGCGCATGGCGCTCTCTCACTTCGGAGCCCTGTTGTGTTTCAAGGCAACAGTTTAGGGCCACATATGGGGTATTTCCGTACTCAGGAGAAATTGCCTAACACATTTTTGGGGGGAATTTTCTCTACTTACCCCTTATGAAAAGGTGTTATTGAAAAATTGTAAACATTTTTTACACTGGTGTGGTTCCATACTTTTTATTTTCACAAGAGGTAAAAGGAAAAAAAGTCCCCCAAAATTTGTAACTCAATTTCTCCTGAGTATGGAAATACCCCATATGTGGACATAAAATGCTCTGCAGATACACAACAGGAGTGAGAGTGTCATGTACATTTGAGGTGATTTGCACAGGGGTAGCTGATCGTTACAGCGGTTCTGACATAAACACCAAAAAAAAAACTCCCACGTGTCCCCATTTTGGAAACTACACCCCTCACGGAACGTAACTGTCAGGATCCGGACTAGTAGCAGGAAGCGGTACAGGTGGTGGATCCTCTGTGCCAGAGAGGGATTGGCGTGGACCATACCGGAGGATCGGTTCTAAGTAGATACTGGTTTTTACCAGAGCCCACCACAAAGCGGGATGGACTTGCTGCGGTGGTAACTACCAGGTCGTATCCTCCAATAGCAGCTCAACCTCACTGGCAGCTGAGACAGGCAAAGTACAGAAGGGGCAGGCAGATGCGAGGTCAGACGTAGCAAAGGTCAGGGCAGGCAGCACGGGTTCTCAGGCGGTAGTCGTTAGCAACGGGATCGGCAACAGGAAGAAATACACAAGAACGCTTTCTCTAGGGCACTGAGGCAACAAAGATGCGGCAAGGGCAGGAAGGGGCAGGATACATTTATAAGAGTGACCAATTACAGATTGGGCCAGGCACCAATTAATGGCCCTTTAAATTTTATACTGCCGGCGCGCGCCCTATAGTGCAGGGACGCGCACGCCGGGAGACACGTGAGCGGGGAGCAGAGGAGAGGGCCGGAGCGGGCACGGGTGAGTGGAGCTGGGACGCGGGGCGCGTCCCCAACATGGGCAGAGACGGAGTGTCCCCGGTCAGAGAATCCGACCAGGGCACCCCGCTGGGACAGACGCTGCGAACGCTCCGGTCCAGAGGCAGGGACCGGAACGCTCAGTGTTACAGTAACAAGAGGTATAGTGAGATGAAGATTTTTTATTTTTTCACTAAAATGCTGGTGTTATCCCAAATTTTTCATTTTCACAAGGGGTAATAGGAAAAAAGCCCCCGAAAATTTGTAACCCCATTTCTTCTGAGTATATAAATACCCCATATCTGGATGTAAAGTGCTCTGCGGGCGAACTACAATGCTCAGAGGAGAAGGAGCGCCATTGGTCTTTTGGAGTGAGAATATGTCTGGAATTGAAGGCCATGTGTGTTTACAAAGCCCCCATAGTGCCAGAACAATGGACCCCCCACATGTGACCCCATTTTGGAAACTACACCCTATTACAAGGAATGTAATAAGGGGTGCAGTGAGCATTTACGCCCCACAGGTGTCTGACAGATTATTGAACAGTCGTCTGTAAAAATGAAAAATGAAATTTTTGATTTGCACAGCCCACTGTTCCAAAGATCTCTCAAAGGCCAGTGGGGTGTAAATGCTCACTGCACCCCTTATTAAATTCTGTGAGGGGTATAGTTTCTGAAATAGGGTCAAATGTGGGGGGGTCCATTGTTATGGTAGCACGGGGGGCTTTGTAAATGGACATGACCCCCAACCTCCATTCCAAACAAATTCTCTCTCCAAAAGCCCAATGGCACTCTTTCTCTTCTGAGCATTGTAGTTCACCAGCAGAGCACTTTACATCCACATATGGGATATTTCCATACTCAGAAGAAACGGGGTTACAAATTTTGGGGGGCATTTACTCCTATTACCTCTTGTAAAAATGGTAAGTTTGGGGGGGAAAATCTGCATTTCAGTGAAAAATCTTTTTTTTTTCATTTACAAATCAGATTTTAATGAAAAGTTGTCAAACACCTGTGGGGTGTTAAGGCTCACTGTACACCTTGTTACGTTCCTTGAGGGGTTTAGTTTCCAAAATAGTATGCCATGTGAGGCTTTTTTTTTTTTGCTGTTCTGACACCATAGGGGCTTCCTAAATGTGACATGCCCCCCAAAAACCATTTCAGAAAAACTCACTCTCCAAAATCCCATTGTTGCTCCTTCCCTTCTGAGCCCTCTACTGCGCCCGCAGAACACTTTACATACACATATGAGGTATTTCCTTACTCGAGAGAAATTGGGTTAAACATTTTGGGGGGATTTCTCTCCTTTTATTCCTTGTAAAAGTTCAAAAACTGGGTCTACAAGAACATGCGAGTGTAAAAAATGCAGATTTTGAATTTTCTCCTTCACTTTGCTGCTATTCCTGTGAAACACCTAAAGGGTTAACACACTTACATAATGTCATTTTGAATACTTTGAGGGGTGCAGTTTTTATAATGGGGTCATTTATTGGGTATTTGTAATATGAAAGCCGTTCAAAACTGAACTGCTCCGTGAAAAATTCAAATTTTGAAAATTTCGTCAAAAATTGGAAAATTGCTGCTGAACTTTGAAGCCCTCTGATGTAAATACATGTCAACTGTATGATGCAAACATAAAGTAGACATATTGTATATGTGAATCAATATATAATTTATTTGGAATGTCTATTTTCCTTACAAGCAGGAAGTTAGAAAAATGCTAAATTTTCAAATTTTTCATGACATTTTGGAATTTTTCACCAAGAAATGACGCAAGTATCAACGAAAATTTACCACTATATTAAAGTAGAATATGTCACAAAAAAACTATCTTGGAATCAAATTCCTTAGTGAAAGCATTCCAGAGTTATTAATGCTTAAAGTGACAGTTGTCAGATGTGCAAAAAACGCTCTGGTCCTTAGGTGAAAATGGGATTGGTCCTTATTAAGGGGTTAAAGAGGTACTCCGGTGGAAAACAATATTTTTCATATCAACTGGCTTCAGAAAGTTAAACAAATTTGTAAATTACTTCTATTAAAAACTCTTAAAACTCTTAATCCTTCCAGTACTTATCAGCTGCTGTATACTACAGAGGAAGTTGAGTTGTTCTTTTCTGTCTGACCACAGTGCTCTCTGCTGACACCTCTGTCCGAGTCAGGAACTGTCCAGAGCAGAAGAGGTTTGCTATGAGGATTTGCTCCTACTCTGGACAGTTCCTGACATGGACAGAGGTGTCAGCAGAGAGCACTGTGGTCAGGCAAAAAATAAATACTCAACTTCCTCTGTTGTATACAGCATCTGATAAGAACTGAAAGGATTTAGATTTTTTAATAGAAGTAATTTACAAATCTGTTAAACTTTCTGGAGCCACCGGAGTACCCCTTTAAGTGCCAAATGGGCTGTGTCCTTAATGGGTTAAACTCATTAGAAAGACAATCAAGTGAAGCATTATAACACTTAATTACACATTATGGCACCAAATGTGTTCTAAGTGTATAGAAATGTGCCAGTCTACCCAGGGCCGATTCTTCCTATAGGCCAAGTAGGCCATCGCCTACAGCTCACTTTCGAGGGGGCCGCTTTTCCACCGGTGTCAGCAAACTAAAGCTTCACTCACTGAGCAATTTGCATCAGCAGTAGCAGGCCACAAATACTGCAGTATACAGAGCCCTGCTTGTCCTCAGTGTACAGAGCCCTGCTTGTCCTCAGTGTACAGAGCCCTGCTTGTCCTCAGTGTACAGAGCCCTGCTTGTCCTCAGTGTACAGAGTCCTGCTTGTCCTCAGTGTACAGACCCCTGCTTGTCCTCAGTGTACAGACCCCTGCTTGTCCTCAGTGTACAGAGCCCTGCTTGTCCTCAGTGTACAGAGCCCTGCTTGTCCTCAGTGTACAGAGCCCTGCTTGTCCTCAGTGTACAGAGCCCTGCTTGTCCTCAGTGTACAGAGCCCTGCTTGTCCTCAGTGTACAGAGCCCTGCTTGTCCTCAGTGTACAGAGCCCTGCTTGTCCTCAGTGTACAGATCCCTGCTTCTCCACCCACACTTCCTGTATTTGGACTCCTCACAGAGGCACACAGGCAATAGCTGAAGGACAAAAATATACACATTTAACCAATGTATATTACAAACATACATATAAGGGTTTTTATACATTATATAAAAAGTTTTTGTTAATGACAGGTACACTTTAAAACATACATTACCATTCTGATGATATTAGAAGTATAGATATTCCATGCTCTATACCCCACATGGTTCTCTCTAAAATCCTGCCCAAGATTTACTATTACAAATGCAACAGAATTCTGGCACAATTTGTGCCAAAAACAACTGTAGGAACTTTTTTAGGAGCTTTTTTAAAATCAAGCAATCAGGTTGCAATGGGCAACTGCTCCACTTTCCCACTTCAATTTTGATAAATTCTGGCGCAAAATGCTGGAACAGCTTAAGCCAACTGAGACTAGACAACTGATTAATAAAACAGTTAAGAGACAGTGTGATAAATCTTAAACTGTCTAATCTAAGTCTAGACAGTTTTAGTAAATATGGGCCACTCTTTGTCACTGCTCTCTGCTTGGACCAACAGAATGGACATGCAAGAACCTATCCTCTATTATATCTCTAATAGGGTTTATGCTTCAGTGCACATGTTCACCAATTTTATATTGTCTTAATATACCATTAATTACTACTCCGTTTTCTGGATGTACTGATGGTTGATTATCATGGCTTTAACTACATAATGCTTGTCACTAATACAATTTCAGTATGCACCAATATTGCATACATATCATTACCTCTATGTTATAGCTTTCAATGCCAATGATGAAGACCTGTCCTCCAGAAGCAGCCCAGATAGTTCCCTCCATCACTAACAAAGTGCGAACAGGTAAAACACCCATATTTATCAGCTTTGGAGATTCAGTGTTCCAGGATCCATCTAAACAATAAAACAAATCATGTTATTTGTATACAAGGCTTTAATACAATCATTGTGATTTCAACCTCATTGCTACTAAATCTGATAGGAACTTTTCCCAGTCCTTAACCCCTTAAGGGGTACTCCGGTGAAACTTTTTTTTTTTTTTTTAAATCAACTGGTGCCAGAAAGTTAAACAGATTTGTAAATTACTTCTATTAAAAAATCTTAATCCTTCTTGTACTTATTAGCTGCTGAATACTACAGTGGAAATTCTTTTCTGTTTGAAACACAGAGCTCTCTGCTGACATCATGAGCACATTCCTCTCTGCTGACATCTCTGTCCATTTTAGGTATTGTCCAGGGTAAAAGGAAATCCCCATAGCAAACATATGCTGTTCTGGACAGTTCCTATAATGGACAGAGATGTCAGCAGAGAGCACTGTGCTTGTGATGTCAGCAGACAGCTCTGTGTTTTAAAAAGAAAAGAATTTCTGCTGTAGTATTCAGCAGCTAATAAGTACAGGAAGGATTAAGATTTTTTTAATAGAAGTAATTTACAAATCTATGCTTGCAACAAGAAACAGCGTTCAGCACAGCCAGCCATACAGCCAAAAACCGCTCCTTAGCAGAAACAGGTGTGTGCAAGCGCCACCTCCGGTGGGGGTGCTCAGCCTTGTCAGAATCATGAATCAGACGTGTAGAATAGAGATGAGCGAACTTACAGTAAATTCGATTCGTCACGAACTTCTCGGCTCGGCAGTTGATGACTTTTCCTGCATAAAATAGTTCAGCTTGATGAATGATGAATGCCTCCCAACGTGTATACACTGTATAGACAGTGTTTTGAGAAATCCATATAATAATACAAATGTGCTATATACATCATAAGTAAAAGCAAAACACTGAAGAGTAGGGGTTAAATCAAACTCACCACGGGGGAAGATAAACATAGCGTTGTAATGGTGGCATGCAGGCACATACATTTTGTGAAAAACACAGCAGTGAAGCCGAGTGGGGACTGAAGCAAGTGTGTGGTCAATCAGTGATAGCGTTGCAGGTTGGCATGCAACCATCGACCCGCCGATCTCCACGCATGCGCACAGTAATGTGGGAGTCATCAAACATGTACAATGCATGAAATGTGCGCACAAACTCATATACAGATATAGTTTGTGACAACATTTAATGCATTGTGCATGTTAGATTTCCTTTTACACGTACTTTTGGCATTCCCTTTTCTAAGATAGCCACCAATGACTCCGGATGAGTTTGATTTAACCCCTTCTCTTTAGTATTTTGCTTTTAATTATTAAGTATATACACCTCAGCACTTAGTAGCACAATTGTATTATTATAAGGATTTTGCAATACACTGTATTATATTCATTGATGTATACAAGCTGTTTTATTGTAAATTAATTGTAAATTATGTGATTATGCTGATAACATAAGTATAATGCACTTCAGTCACAATGTATGCTGGACAAAGACTGTGGTGACAGTCGAAACATTGCATTTGGTATGAGGAAATAAACACACACTTTTTCTTCACTCTGATATTGGAGTGCTGTGGAATTTTTGCATTGTCCTAGCTACTTACCTACCTGCAACAGGAGAATACAGCAGCACACTGCAAAAGTGTGCTGCTGTATTCTCCTGTTGCTGTATATTTAGCCCAGCAGCCTGCACCTGTAAGCCAGGTCTTTACAATAGTTTGGAATCAATAGTGCTGGCCAACTTATTCTTTGGTTGTACTTACCTACCTGGCTACCTACCTACTGACATATTTACCTATTGATGGGGGCTACTTACCTGAAGACATACCTTCCTATGGGTGAAGGGAGAAACCTCTTAATAAGAGAACTAACTACTGTGGGACATACCTATCTATGGGGGAACTACCTGTATACTATTGGGGATATATTTACTTAATAAGCGACCTACTGCCCTACCCATTTTTAATGTGCAGGACACCAAGGAGTCATTAGTACAGTTCGGGGCCTATAGATGGGAAGATTATGTAGTGATGGGTAGGGCACTGAAGAAATGCCTGCAGATGCTGAAGAGATGAGTTTTGGCTGGAAGATGTCATCCTGGCGGTCTGAGCATGAGGGAGAAGAAAAGGAAAGAGGACATCTGCGATCAGAGAATACATCATCTGTGAGTAGGGCATCACTGCGTGGGGCAGTGGGGCGGATTTTGGGATTGCTGATACCTCACCTCGCCAGGGGTGCAGGGGGCATTAGGTAAGCCTTTGCATGTGAATATGTTTGTAGTCTACTATTATGTATGCAAATGCAAAGGATGCAAACCAGGTGTCCTCGAAATATAAGCATCTGCAAATAAACCTGAGGAAGAAACAATGTCTGGGACACATGTATAGGCAGAAGCTCATCTTTTCTTGTTCCCACACAACACAACTGGAACAAAGCATGTTGTAGCAAGCACAGAGCTGACTGCTGCCTGAAGCATTTTATGGACTTTAATACATAGGGTGTGTGTTACAGAGTATACGAATGCCATGAGGATAGAGATCCTACACCTAAGGCTCAGTTCACATCAAGTAGAAATGTTTAGCAATATATAGTTTCAATTGGTGGTCATTTTGCTAGGGGGAGCAATCCGCTCTCTTTGGCTATGAAATGATGAATTCATAGACAGTGCCTGACTATGTGATCTGTCACGCTGCAGCCTTTCCCATCCATCTTCCCAATCTAAACAGAGAAGCTTGTGAGGGAAAAACATAATTACGGGGCTCGACATGAAGTGAATTTTTTCAGCAACTGGATTTGACTATAAATATAACTATCATGGGGGCTATTTAATAAGTAGAGATGAGCAAGAAAGTTGTCAGTTCTATCATTTACAGCCAAAATGGGACTGAACAGCCAATCAGAAGTGTCCTCAAAGTCATCTGACACATCCCCAAGACAAAAGTTCTGCTCTAACATCTGCATATGCATAGTATAGCACATCCTAATCCCAATTGCTGGTGTTTAAAAGTCTTCAAAAAGTACAGAACACTGGTCTGCACCAGCTAAAAAGTACACTATATTAGAAACAATGGAAATAGTAGTACCTTTAACCCCTTAATGACCAAGGACGTAAATGTACATCCTGGTTTGGCGGTACTTCTCGCACCAGGACGTACATTTACGTCCTGTGTATGACCGGGAGCATCGGAGCAGGGGCTATCAGCAGCTGGGGACCCGCAGGTAATGGCCGACATCCGCGATCGCGCAGATGTCTGCCATTAACCCCTCAGATGCCGTGATCAATACAGATCACGGCATCTGCGGCAATGCACATGTTAAAATAGTAGTACAAGAAAAAGAAGAAGGCACTCATGTTTTGATGCTGTGCAGGTTTCTTTATTTCATGTGCTCCCGCAAATGGACTTTTAAAGCACATGAAATAAAGAAATCTGCACAGGATCAAAATGTGAGTGCCTTCTTCTTTTTCTTGTACTACAATTTCATGAGCTGCCACTCACTGAATGAGCACCACGGTACACTTGCAGTACTCCTGAAGCCTCCACCTGTCTAATCACAGCTATCCCAGCGTTAGGGCTCCAAGAGACGACTCAGTGCTGACCCATCTCTTTTATTACTAACATGTTAAAATAGATGATTGGATCGCCCGCAGCACTGTAGCGGTGATCCGATCATTTTTAATGGCGGATGGAGGTCCCCTCACCTGCCTCCGTCCCTCTCCTCGGGTCTTCTGCTCTAGTCTGAGATTGATACAATACAGGAATTTAGGTGCACTACTGTGGTGGATGTATACAATGACATTGGCTATCCCTCAACACTGATGTTAAAATTGAGACATTCGCCAGTATATCCTTATATGAAGGACACACCAGAGCCCGCACACCAACGCCAAGGTTTCTCAAATGGCACGGGACCTAACGCTAACCTACCTGTGCGTAATAAGCAAAACAGGGGCTAGTGGGCAATTACGGCAGTATTAGGCCGACTTACAGCCTCCTCCCAGGTACCCTCCAGCGTGACTGAGCACACATACAATGGGAGGAGGGAGGCAAGCTGCAAGCCCCACCTAAGTTTGCTAAAATCGGTGCAGGGCCTCACAGGTGCTACCCTAATGCTGCCTGGAAGATATTCAAGGCGCATTAACATATGGAGTTTACACACCTCCAAGTATAAGTTTTAAACAACAACAAAAGATGTGGTCTCAAATGGCTGGAGGTGCTCAACCCCAAATGCGGTTGTGCATTTATACTGGGGGAGCAGATCCTGCCCTTGTAGTCCGTTGCTAGGGGCGATCCCCAGCATAAAAATGCATACAATGGAGGATGCCTGCAGCGGACTACAAGTGCCACAATAGAATCCTACACCAGATAGACGGTGTGGATGTGTAACAATTAGAATAATACAATACAGGAATTTAGGTGCACTACTGTGGTAGATGTATACAATGACATTGGCTAATCCCTCAACACTGATGTTAAAATTGGGACATTCGCCACTATATCCTTGTATGAAGGACATACCAGAGCCCACACACCAACGCCAAGATTTCTCAAATGGCACGGGACCTAACGCTCTGGTATGTCCTTCATATAAGGATATACTGTTGCTATGCGCTGCGAGACGCAATGACGAGTGACGTCACTCGTCATTGCGCCGCGCCGTGCAGCACATAGTAACGACGCAGGGGACGCACACCGGAGGCCTGAAGCAGCGCGGACCCAACCCTGGCAACAGGTAATTATACAACCGGGGATGGGGGAGGAAATGGGGCAGCGGCGCCGGCAATGGGTGCCGCTGCCCCTTCTCTCCCCCTGTCTGCCGGCGCCGCTGCCCCATTGCTGGCGCCGCTTCTCTCCCCTGGCTATCGGCGCCGGCAATGGGGCAGCGGCACCGATAGCCAGGGGGAGAGAAGGGGCAGAGGCGCTGATAACCAGGGGGGGGGGGGGGGAGAAGGGGCAGCAGCGCCGATAGCAGGGGGAGAGAAGCCGGCAGCGACGGCAGGTCTCTGCACCTGCAAAAGCCGCTTCAGCTTTATTGAACTGCATCGGCTTATCGGCGTATAACACGCACATAGACTTTAAGCTAAAAATTTTAGCCTAAAAAATGCGTGTTATACGCCGATAAATACGGTAAAGCCCCGGATTTTGAGTTCTGACCCCATATAAAGATTTATCATGAAACTAAACAGCACAAAGTAGGTACAGTAAATAATACAGAACTAGATTGATGCTGGTGTAGAATTTTCTGTATGGCATGTGATAGAAGCAGTGGTAGTGCGGGGTTGCTTTCCTTGACCCAGACTCAAGAAATAGGTGATGTATTCCAGGAGAAGTCAGAAGGATGTCAGAATATTCTAATAAGATTGCAGGAAAAGTCAAAAGTGAAGAGGTGCAACTTGTGAGAGGGCAAAATCTTCCCAGTGAGAGGGCAAAATCTTCCCAGTCTACCAGTGTTGAGCGCGAATATTCGCAATTCGATTGTTTAGTGCAAATTTAGCATATTCGCGAATATAGCACTATATATTCTCAATTACAAATATTCAAAAATGTTTTTCCCACAGAACACATCACAGTGATCTCATCCCTCCCTGCTTCCAGCTTTCGGTCTAAAGAAGGCTCCTATACTATTTACTGTATTAGACTGGTGAGCGAGTTTTTGAAAATATGAGAATATGCTCATATTCACAATTATGCTCATATTCGCAAAAATATCACTAAAAAATATTAGGAGATTACCGCAAATATATTGAATATGCAAATTTGGAGAATATAGGACGAATATTTGTCCATATATTTGCAAAATATTGCGAATTCGAATATGGCATATGCCACTCATCACTACTGTCTACTATGGAGATGAAGCCTCGGACTACTGGAACAACAAAACCTTACAACCAAAGGAGGATTGCTATGGACATGTGAGTCAGCTTAGTGTGCCTTGAGCGTACACAAGACTGTGTGAGCTTCTAAAAGACATAGAGGAACATTTATCAAAACCTGTGCAAAGGAAAAGTGGAGCAGTTGCCCATAGTAAACAATCAGATTGCTTAATTTATTTTTCAGAGGCCTTTTTTAAAATTAAAGAAACAATATAATTGGTTGCTATGGGCAACTGGTCAACCTTTCCTCTGCTCAGGTTTTGATAAATCTCCCCCATTTTTCCTGAAAACTGAGATTAACAAACATGGCTCGGAATTAGCAATGTGCCTGAAACCAAAACTGACTGGTTTTATCCATGAGAACCAATCACAGCTCAGCTTCCATTACTGATATGAAAGCTGAGCTGTGATTGGTTGCGTTGGCCAGCACTTGGTGCCATTGGTGATCTACATGCATCTGGTGACAATACAACCGCCACAAAGAGAACTGCTACAGAGATTGTGCAAGTGAATATGAGAAAATGTAAGTCTTTTCCTTGTAAAGTTGTAGAATTCCATTCCAATCCTGTTACTGTACATACATGAAGAAGAAAAAAAACATATGGAATTCATTTTCATACTTTTCCCATTGAGTTCAATTTAAACAAAATACATTGGGTATATATTTTCATATATGACAGATAGGTGTGTAATGTTATGCGATTTTATTTAAAAACCAAAAACGTAAGTATGCACTACGTTTCACCAATTAAGTCTATGGATACATTTAGTAATAGTTTTTTGTTTAAATAAATGTATATGCTTAATGGATAGCAAAAAAGTCATGTGAACACTGCTCAGTACTGTTTTGTAAGGTCATCCATGCTGCTGCTCCTTTGAGTTTAATATAAAGACATAAAAGTGCAGAATTTGCTACACTGTGTGTGTATGTGTGTGTGTGCAGTATATCGGAGACACCATAGACCAGAGTTTTCCAATCAGTGTGCCTCCCGCTGTTGCAAAACTACAACTCCCAGCATGCCCAGACAGCCAATGGTGCACAGGAGCTGAGCAGCTGAGCGCACGTCATAGCTGGATGGTCCCGGCGGCCGATCGTGGTGTTGCCCGGCATTAACCCCTTAGACGACGCATCAAAGTAATTTAATAAAACTGTCCCAGCTGCTCAGGGCTGGTTTAACCACTGTGGTCAAACCGTGGTGTCACGACCAGCTGAGACGATGGTGGGAGGGCCCTTACCTGCCTCCTCACCATCCAGTCGGTACTCCAAGGCTCCAGTCAGCCATGGCAGGCCGGAGCAATAGAGCACCGATAACACTATTCAATGCTATGCTATGGCATAGCATTGTTCAGTGTATGCAATCTTATGATTGCATGTTATGGTCCTATGGGGACTAAACACTTTCATAACACTTTCAATTTTCCACCTAAAATTCATATGAGGGCTTGATCTTTGTGCCAACAATTTTACTTTATAATACCATTAATCATTTCCCTACAAAATCTATGGCGAAACCAGAAAAAAATTATTTGTGGCTATTATTTGTTGCTATTAATACACTTCAGCCAGAAAAACTGGCCATAGTGTACAGCCAATTGGATGTGATCGGGCAAAGGGAATTACATGCAGTGGGTTTACGATACCCGAGAGTACTAAAATTCCCGTTAGTCATCCTCACGAGCCCATGACCACCCCTCCTGTCTGGGTAAACCAGGTGTCCTCAAATTTAAATGTATTACCAGATAGAATAAATTGTAATGAGTCACAAACAAAGTCAAGGAACTGTTCATTTTATCAGAATTACTGAGGAGTATCTCTTAATACTCCTCTCTTGGGGGGATACTAGTATATAAGCTTTTGATGTCGATAGACATCAAAAGGCTAATCTCAGGCCAGAATAAACTCTCCAACGTCTGCAAGAACTTGTTTGGGTCTTTTACTAATGATGGAATATCAGACGATAAGCGATGCAGTAACCAATCAATACAATGTGGATGCGCTACCTGTGACCCTAGTGTGATGTCCCAGTACAGGTACACGTTCCTGTTAGGCCCTGTCAGGTTGAGTTCCTCAGTCACCTGGGGGCTTCCTTGCAGAGACTCCCCTTTTTCTCCTGAATTTAGTAAATGTGATGTATGTTCCTTTAAGAGCATAGACAGGAGCCTAATGTCTAGATAGTATGCAGGACCTGTGGAGGTCTCAAGTTGGTCACATGTTATGATATGCAGTTCTATGATTTGTTGTAACATGTACTCCCAGAGAGCACCAGCTTTAACCTATGACCCACAGCTTGACCAATGGGCTTTAGTCCAGCCCCCCCACTATATAAAGGGGTGGCCATACTAATTCTCTCTCTTTGAGTTATGTGCTCATAGCTGTAACATCTAAGTCTTTGCTGAAGCAGCTACCAGAGATCTCAGGACAAGTGTTCAGCATCTGGAGTACCACAAAGCTACAAGTCTCCAGTAAGTCTCAAGTCTATGTCTGCTGTCACTACAACTAGTCAAGTCCTGCACATAGTCGAGTCAAGTCTAATTACAAGTCAAGTTAATTACAAATATATCGGTCCAGCAAGCTGCGAGGTCCTCTGGGTACTGGTCACCTCTCTGGGAATTCTGACCTTGGCTGTGAAGATAATTACACCATCTGTCTTCTATTCAGTAAAGCCTCCGTTTACCCCTAACTGGTGGTGGACTCTTTATTCATTACTAGCCCGTGGGATAGCGGAGAATCCGGGCGTGTGGTGTTCCGGAACCCGAAAACCATACTGGCGTCACAAACACATAGGGGTTAATACCATCCGACCCCCGGGGTTAATAACATCTGATCCCAACACTCATCACTGCAACACCCGTGGTCCTGCCATTCACCACAGCGGTGCACCACACTACCGTTAGGGGGTATTCCAGCCAAATACACACTGCTCAAAAAAATAAAGGGAACTCTTAAACAACACAATGTAACTCCAAGTCAATCACACTTCTGTGAAATCACACTGTCCACACAGGAAGCAACACTGACTGACAATCAATTTCACATGCTGTTGTGCAAATGGAACAGACAATAGGTGGAAATTATAGGCAATTAGCAAGACACCCCCCAATAAAGGAGGGGTTTTGCAGGTGGTGACCACAGACCACTTCTCAGTTCCTATACTTCCTGTCTGATGTTTTGGTCACTTTTGAATGCTGGCGGTGCTTTCACTCTAGTGGTAGCATGAGACAGAGTCTACAACTCTCACAAGTGGCTCAGGTAGTGCAGCTCAGCCAGATGTTGCAAAACTGCAAATCCCAGCATGCCCAAACAGCAAACAGCTGTCTCGCCATGCTGGGAGTTGTAGTTGCGTACCTCCAGCTGTTGCATAACTACATCTCCCAGCATGCACTTCGGCAATCAGTACATGCTGGGAGTTGTAGTTTTGCAACAGCTGGAGGCACGCTGGTCGAAAAATACTGAGTTAGGTAACAGACCTAACTGAAGGTTTTCCAACCAGTGTGCCTTCAGCTGTTGCAAAAGTACAACTCCCAGCATGCACGGTCGTCAGTGCATGCTGGGAGTTGTAGTTTTGAAACAGCTGGAGGATTGCCCCCCCCCCCCCATGGCAGGTTTACAGTAAGTTTCCTGCTTCAAGTATGAGCTGCGGCAAATTTTTTTGCCGCAGCGCAAACTCCTAGCGGTAAGCTCACTGTAAACCTCCGCCAGTGCGAATGTACCCTAAAAACACTACACTACACTAACACACAATAAAGGGTTAAACACTACATATACACCCCTTACACTGCCCCCCCCCCCCAATAAAAATGAAAAACGTATTGTACAGCAGTGTTTCCAAAACGGAGCCTCCAGCTGTTGCAAAACAACAACTCCCAGCATTTCCGGACAGCCTCTGACTGTCCAGGCATTCTGGGAGTTTATGAACACCTACAGTATGTGCACAAGGCACAAGAAAAAACCTCCAAACAATAAACAATTCGAAAAGATTAAAATATTAATTCTTTATTGATATGAAAAGCAACATTAAAAAAGTACATATAAGGAATCACACAAAAGGGACAATATAATGGAAAAAAACAGGATACTGGGGTGAAGGTCCTGATCACATAGTGAGCTGTATGTCTGAGTAAAATGTAATGCTACAAGAATAGATCACCACTGTGCATGTATAGTGTATACATGAATAGTAAGAGGTAAATACCAGCAAAGGGTTAAATGTATAAAGTGCCACAGTGTACACATGAATAGTAAGAGGCAAATACCAGCAAAGGGTTAAATGTATAAAGTGTCACAGTAGACAGAATAAAGCACATTAATACAAATAAGAGAAACCACTTTGTGAGAGAGATGTAGCAGAAGACACACACAGTGAAAACAGGACTCACCCCAGCTCCACACCACATCTCACCTCCGACGCGTTTCACCGGGATAGGCTTTATCCAGGAGTTTAGCAACAGCTGGAGGCACCCTGTTTGGGAATCACTGGCCTAGAATACCCTTATGTCCACCCCTATGCAATCCCTAATTTAGTCCTCAAATGCGCATGGTGCTCTCTCACTACGGAGCCCTGTCGTATTTCAAGGAAACAGTTAAGTGCCACATATGGGGTATTTCCGTACTCGGGAGAAATTGCACTACAAATTTTGGGGGCTTTTACCCCTTATGAAAAGGAAAAGTTGGGGCCTACACCAGCCTGTTAGTGTAAAAAAAAAATTTTTTACACTAACATGCTGGTGTTGCCCTTTACTTTTTATTTTCACAAGAGGTAAAAGGAAAAAAAGACCCCCAAAATTTATAACACAATTTCTCCTGAATACAGAAATACCCCATATGTGGGCGTAAAATGCTCTGCGGGCACACAACAAGGCTCAGGAGTGAGAGCGCACTATGTACATTTGAGGCCTAAATTGGTGATTTGCACAGGGGTGGCTGATTTTACAGCGGTTCTGAAATAAACGCCCATATGTGACCCCATTTTGGAAACTACACCCCTCATGGAACATAACAAGGGGTATAGTGAACTTTAACACCCCACAGGTGTTTAACTAAAATGCTGGTGTTACCCAAAATTTTTCATTTTCATAAGGGAAAATAGGAAAAAAGCCCCCAAAAATTGTAACCCCATTTCTTCTGAGTAAGAACATACCCCATATGTGGATGTAAAGTGCTCTGCTGGCGAACTACAATGCTCAGAAGAGGAGCACCATTGGGATTTTGAAGAGAAAATTTGTCCGGAATTGTAGGCCACGTGTATTTACAAAGCCCCCATAGTGCCAGAACAATGGACCCCTCCCACATGTGACCCCATTTTGGAAACTACACCCCTCACGTAATGTAATAAGGGGTACAGTGAGCATTTACGCCCCACAGGTGTCAGACAGATTTTTGGAACAGTGGTCCGTGAAAATGAAAAATTTTACTTTTCATTTGCTCAGCCCACTGTTCCAAAGATCTGTCAAACGCCAGTGGGGTGTAAATACTCACTGCACCCCTTATTAAATTCTGTGAGGGGTGTAGTTTCCAAAATGGGGTCACATGTGGGGGGGGGGGTCCACTGTTCTGGCACCACAGGGAGCTTTGTAAAAGCACTTGGCCTCTGACTTCCATTCCAAACAAATTCCCTTTCCAAAAGCTCAATGGCGCTCCTCCTCTTCTGAGCATTGTAGTGCACCAGCAGAGCAATTGACGTCCACACATGGGGTATTTCCATACTCAGAAGAAATGGGGTTATAAATTTTAGGGGTAATTTTCTCCTATTACCCCTTGTAAAAATGTAAAATTTGGGGGAAAACCTGCATTTTAGTGAAAAATTTTTTTTTTTTCATTTACACATCCAACTTTAACAAAAAGTCGTGAAATACCTGTGAGGTGTTAAGGCCCTTGTTAGGTTCCTTAAGGGGTGTAGTTTCCAAAATAGTATGCCATGTGGGGGGTTTTCTGCTGTTCTGGCCCCATAGGGGCTTCCTAAATGTGACATGCCCCCCAAAAACCATTTCAGAAAAACTCACTCTCCAAAATCCCATTGTCGCTCCTTCCCTTCTGAGCCCTCTACTGCGCCTGCCGCACACTTGACATCCACATATGAGGTATTTCCTTACTCGAGAGAAATTGGGTTACAAATTTTGAGAGGATTTGTCTCCTTTTACCTCTTGTAAAAATTCAAAAACTGGGTCTACAAGAACATGCCAGTGTAAAAAATGAAGATTTTGAATTTCCTCCTTTATTTTGCTGTTATTCCTGTGAAACACCTAAAGGGTTAACACAATGTCATTTTGAATACTTTGATGGGGTCATTTGTGGGGTATTTCAAATAGGAAGGCCCTTCAAATCCACTTCAAACCTGAACTGGTCCATGAAAAATTCTGATTTTGAAAATGTTGAGGAAAATTGCTGTGTGGTGTCCCGATACCGTATTTCATACGTTACCTTTGTAGAGGTCCCCATAGTCAGAGTCCCTAGGAACGTCAGGGTCCCTCTCCTATAGTTGTCCCCCCTCAGTTAGTCTATGACTATATAGAAGTTCTTATAAATATAAGTATAGATATCTGTATATATGTAATTGCCTACCTATTCAAGCGTAGCAGGACCTGCGGGTCACGTGATTAGGTTAGAACTCTATGGTTTTTGCTACAGGACCTTTGGAGGTTCCCATGATGTGTTCACCCACAATGCAATGTAACGGTAGGTGACAGTTGTTATAGACCAATCCAAAACGGCCAGCCCCTGCCCATATAAGGGACCAGTGCCATCTTGATCGCTCTCTTGGGTTGCTGATTCTGGATGAGGTAGGATCTCCACAGCTTACAAGACGATTTACTAGGCCAAAGCCTTGCGGCCTCGGCCTATAACATAGCGGATACACTAAGCAATTCCCCGCTACTCACCGCAAGATCACTGGACCTAAACACACCCTTAAATCCAGCAGATCTATTCTACAAAATCCCTTAGAAGCTAAATTGAGCTTATCTGATCCCAACCAACTGTCAATCGCTGCTCAGCTATATCTATAGAGACTCTGTTATCTGGACTGTTACTATCGCTGCATGTACAGAAATTCTTCAGTAAAAGTTCCTGCAAGTTTTCAGTTAACAGTGGTTGTGGACAATCCTTTATTACTGCATCACCTATTGCTCTTGGGAAGGGTGGCAATAGGCCTATCAAGAATTACAGTACTTAACCCTCACCCTGGTATCACGAGTGACAAGGGTTAACAGCGCCCTTTATCATCCCGAACAGCAACACCCTAACTACCCTACACCCCACAAGGCTTGCCACACAATCCACCACCACAGCTGCTATATTCTGAAGCCCTCTGGTGTCTTCCAAAAGTAAAAACATGTCAACGTTATGATGGAAACATAAAGTAGACATATTGTATTTGTGAATCAATATATCATTTATTTGGAATGTCTTATTTTCCTTACAAGCAGAGAGCTTCAAAGTTAGAAAAATGCAACATTTTCAATTTTTTCATCAAATTTAGGAATTTTTCACCAAGAAATGATGCAAATATCAACGAAAATTTACCTCTAATATAAAGTAGAATATGTCACGAAAAAACAATCTCGGAATCAGAATGAAAGGTAAAAGCATCCCAGAGTTATTAATGTTTAAAGTGACAGTGGTCAGATGTGCAAAAAACGCTCTGGTCCTACAGTGAAAAATGGCCTGGTCCTTAAGGGGTTAATGCACCTGCCCTGTAATGCCCTCATTTATTGGGACCTCCATGGGGTGATACGGGTCTCATTCATCTGGCATCCCTTACCTCAGGAATTGTGTTGTGTTAACATGTGTAAGGTCTTCACAAATACTTTACAATTAGAAGTCCCCTTTTGTTCTATCTGCCCCCCAAAATGTCTGTGCACGTCCCTGGTTTGAACACAGCTGGAGGCACCCTGATTGGGAAACACTGCTCTAGACTACTGAGACACTAATATGACTGGTGATTCCATCACTTCCACTACTCCAATCTGCCATCATCTCCTCGGAAATGCCCACAAGCCCCTTCTCTGGACAGCTGGTGGGGAGCCATGGTCAGGTGACCTAGGAGGAATGCCGCCGCCGCTGCGCATTCAGGACGTGTGGGGGCACAGAGCCTCCGACTACCCCACTCCAGCGTGTGACGGACGGGCGCGTCCACCAATAGAGAGCCAGAGCTTCATGCGGCCAGCCAATCAGCTGCTCGCCCCAGCCGGCAGACGCCTCGTATCAGCCCTGTTTGAAAAAAATAGCAGAAAAGAATGAGGAAAAAAAACTTGGGTGACTGCGGCCGCTAGAGGAGGAGTGGGATGTGCGGAGACTGAGGCGGCTTCCTCCGGGATGGTGAGTGCTCTCCTTACCGACACCCTGCAGGGATGGGAGCAGAGTTTAGTGACGTGTCTGGGCTTTAGTCCTTGTCTACACTACAGGAGGCTGCCGCACTCGGCTCTGTGCTAGGGATGCGTCTTTCATGCGTTTGCTATGTGAGTTATTGGTGCTAATTAGTAATCTGATGAGAATGATCCTGGCAGGGCGGCTTATGGTGAGCTGACAGGTTGTGTGCGGCTATTGCTTAAAGGGGGATTTCAGAGTGAAGGTCTCCCATCACCCTGTGGCTCTTCAGCTGTTTCAGGACTACAACTCCCAGCATGCCCTGGCAGACAGCAGACTCCCTCATGCCATGTGTGCAGATGGGTTTGTCAGGAGGTTGGCACTCGGTACCATGATGCCATTCTGGTGCTGTCACTCAGCAGGAGTGGCATTGCTGTGGCAGGCAGAAGACGTGTAAGTTCTCAGATCTCCTCCTTGACTTCTCTATGACCCCAGACCTGAGTGTGCAGCATTTTTCCCACTACTTGACATATGTGGCTTATCTCAATAACATATCACCTTAGCACAGTGTTTCCCAACCAGGGTGCCTCCAGCTGTTTCAAAACTACAACTCCCAGCAGGCCCGGACAGCCAAAGGCTGTCCGGGCATGCTGGGAGTTGTAGTTTTGCAACAGCTGGAGGCACCCTGGTTGGGAAACACTGGCATGGGCCCTGGGGTTATTCAGCATTAGAAAAAACATAGCGGTTTAATCCCCAAACCATCACCACACCTGCCCTCTGCTTATTACAACTGCATTCACTTCAATGGAACTGAGCTGCAGTACCACGCACAGGCTGAGGACAAGGGTGGTGCTGTTTATGGAATCATTCAGCTGTTTTTCTAATCTTCGATAACTCTTTTAAAGGAAGACTGTCAAATGTTCACTCCTGCACTAACCACAGGTACTGACGGATAGTGCGGGGGACGCTGATTCTTATGATCCCTACATTGCCCGGATCCGTCTGGCCGTTCGCCCGCAATCTTAGTTTTTCCATATATGCAAATGTTGCTGTAACTGGCATGGGCGGGGTTTTCAGGAGCACCGCCCATCCGCAGCGCTGGCCACTTATGAATATTCCCCCCCCCCTCCCTCCGGCTCTCTTTCCCCCGCCGCTCTTAACTGGTCTTCACTGCACATGTCAGGAAGCGGCACATGGGCAGTGAAGACCAATTAGGAGCGGCAGGGAGGGGGATGAATATTCATAAGCGGGCGGCGCTGTGGACGGACAGCGCTGACATCACAGTGCCACTAGGCTCCTGAAAACCCTGCCCATGCCAGTTACAAAACTAAGATCACGGGCAAATGGCCGGAAGGATCTGGGCAAGGTAGGGATCATATGAATCCGAGTCCTCCGCAGTACCTGTGGTTAGTGCAGGAGTGAACATGTGACAGTTTTCAATTAAAGGGAAACTGATGGCAGGGTCACCAGCACTATCCTGAATATACATTTATGTTCAGAACAGCCATGTTCGTGACGCCATGCCACAACCCCTCCATTCATGTCACACCCCCTCCCATAGATATCGGAGATCAGGGGGTCCCAGCCAACCCCCCGCGACCTTTTTTTTAAAAATACATTTAAGGTATGTGCCCCTGGTGCCTCGGCCTTTTGGCTAAGATCCAAGTGTAGTATCTGTTCTTATCAGTTTCAAGTTGGTGTGGGGATGGGTGTACCGTGGCGTTTCAGGGCTGGTTCTGAGGAATCAGCTCGACGGCTGCCCCGATGTGACCTGTTCCCTCCGGGTCTCGCCATGAGGCTGAGAGGGTCCAGAGCCGAGGTACTTTAGTGCCTCTGGGAGTGGTGACCCTGAGGTCCCGAAACTCACTGGGAGGATGGGCTCACTGAGTGGAAGCACGGGCACCATGATCTCTTCACCTTGTGGCACTCACCTCTTGATTCCCGGCCTTCTGGCTAGGATCAGAGACATTTTTATAGATCCGGTCGGATGTCGGGGCAGTATATCTGCACACATTCACTTATTTATTTCTTTTTTGTCACTGTGTCTCTTTTTGCGTGTTGTGTGTCCACAGGATTTGTCAGGCTGCGGTAGCCCTTCTGGGTGTCCCTGCTGGTGGTCTAGGGGAGGTGTGTGTGACCATTAGGTTCCGCACCTTCTGGCAAAAACCCCGGCTACTCCTGCATGGGCAGTGTTACCTACCGTTATCGGCTCATTGTACTTTATATTACTGTTGTCTTGAGCCTTTCCCGGGATCCTGTGCAGCTGGAGACAACAGCTGGTAACAGGGTGCTTGGCTACTTCTAGACGTGTGCAGCCCATCTGTACCTCCCATGAACCTGCGTAAGAGGCCTCCCCGCTGTCTGCATACTGTTCAGAGATGACGTGACAGTGGGGGACATGTTCAACGCAGGCACATTGGGACCTACAGATGGACCACACATGTCCTCAGGGGCTGGCTTGTCAGGTAAGACGAAAAGAAGCCACGTTTTTGCAATACAGTTTCCGTATCAGGTTTTTGATGAAAAATTGATTCCTCAAAACCTGACTAAACTGTAGAAATACGTGTGTACAAATTTTAACCCGTATTCGGTTAAAAACTGATATGGTTTGAAAAATGATGTCCGGTTGCATCCGTTTTGTAAGAAAAGTTTTTAACTTTTGACTCCGTTATGAATAAAGTTTCACTTGTTTGATTGAAATTCCAAGAATAAAAACTGTGCAAAGTCAAAAACCGTATAGAACCGTACACACATACGGTTCTGTACGGTTCCCATTGACTCCCATGTTTTAAAAAAAAAAGTGTACGGTTTAATTCGGTTTTTCACTCGGACCAAAAACCATGGTAGACTATGGTTTTGGGTACGGAAAAAAAACAAACAAAACCGTACAAAATGCAAAACGGATTCAACCAGATGCATTGTTTGGCATACAGTTTTCAATGGTGAGTCAGTGCATACGGTTTTCAATATGTTTACGTACGGTTTTCACATTGAAAATGTATACGGGAACTGTGTTGCAAAAACGTGGTGTGAATGCAGCCTTAGAAATGTTTGAATCGGCACCACTAACCTGAAAGTACAGGTAGATAAGGGGGATATTTATCAAAACCTGCCCAGAGGAAAAGTTTCTGAGTTGCCCATAGCAACCAATCATATCGCTTCTTTCATTTTTAAAAAGGCCTCTGAACCTTTTTAACGGAATTCAGCGTCGGAATTCCGCTAGCAGAATTTCCGCAGTGGGAACAGGACAGTGGAAAGAACATTAAAGTCAATGGGCAGAGGAGATGTGAATTAATTTGGAGAGGAGAATTCAAGAGGAATAACTTGAGTAAATTCCTCTTGAATTACTCCGTGTGAACGCACCCTTAGAGGCACACTTGTTGGGAATCACTTTGCCCAAAAAAAGATTCTGATTCTGTTGGTGAATACGTACAGTATGTAACACGTCATCATTTTGTGTGCCCAATGTCCGGCTGTGACACCTGCTGGCTTCCCGTGCTCTTCCATGTCCTATAATGGCTTTTCTGGGAGATTGCATTGGTTTCCACTTTAACAGAAAGGTTCATAGCGCATGTTATCTGGCCGGTATGTCAAGGTTCCCTAGATATTTCTTCCCTGTAGGCCCGCACAGAATCCTGACCTCAACCTCATTGAAAAGGTTTGGGATGAACTAGAACGAAGGGCTTGAGCCAGATCCAATAACAGTGTCTGACCTCACAAATGATCTTCTGGATAAATGGGCAAACGCTTCTACAGGTAATTGGCAAGTTAGTTAGTGGTAATACACATGTAGCGCTACCAGGGTATTGCCAATTGTGGAACTATTACCATTCAAACTTTCAAGAGCATTTATTTATGAACATTTACTTTTAGGATACTTATGAGCATTTGCATAATTTTGACGTGATTTTACTTTATTTTATTTATCTGTGGTTTTTCTGATGCAAGAGCCCTGCAGAAGACACCATAGTGAGTGTTATTTATCTAATAATAAACCATTTTAGCGTATTATTATACATCCTCTGATCTGTCACTCCATATCCTTTACCTAGTTGGCTGTGATATTTTCTTGATATTTTTCTTGTATTTTTTGACACTTTGGGTTATGTGTATCACAGTATCCTCGGTTTAGGTTGGTTTTGATTTATGTGGAGCTACTTTTTTTTTCTCCGCATGGAAAATACATTCAGACCTTTCACACATTGGAATATTCAGGCAGACGCTAGGACCACACAGAAATGCACAGTCTCATGGACTGCAGTGTCCATGACAGCCGGAGGGCTAACCTTTTTATCCATGGATGCCCCGTGGATCTGCATTTGATTGAGCCTGCCTGGTGCAGGCCCAACCAAATACGCATAGAACAGTAGAGTTCTATGGAAGTGCATTAATCTGTATGAGGAATCTAATGATTTGCTAAATTCCTTTTTTTTTTTTTTTTTAACTTCACCTCACAAATACTTTTTATTTATTTTACTTCGGAGCATATGTTATGGAAAAATGAAAGGTGTCATTACAAAGTACAGTTGGTTCCGCAAAAAACAAGCCCTGATATGCTTCCTTAGATGGGGAAAAATAGGAGTTATGGCTAATAAAGGGTGAGGAGGAAAAAACTAAAGTGCAAAAACGAAATAAACTAATAAAGACCTTAGATACATACTTTTTTGGGTTAAAATTATTTTGTGTACAAGGACAAGTGGATTTTCATGAGGGATGAGTAGATTGTGCCCTATTTTAGTCCCTTAAACAATTATATATATATATATATATATATATATATTTATTTTTTTTATTTCCACAACCCTGTGAGCTATTTAGAATTGCCCGGTTGAATTGCCCTGTGATAAAGTCTAAATCTGGCCCGTGCGACTTTTGTGAGGCATTTGCCAAAAAGTCACACATGATGAATCAGTAACCACTGCACAGAGTACTCTAAATAAGAACACTTCATAGTAATGAAATGTAAATGCTCTAAATGAAATGTAGCAGAAAATGTCACACAGGGCCAGCCTTCGACTTTTCATGCAACAAATTTTGATGAAAAAAGCAGTCTTAATGTTTTTTTTTCCCCCTCAATGACCAGTACCCACCTTACCAGATGGGTTGGGAAGACCTCTCCTCGACATAGCTATGTGTCCCATAGGGGAGTCTCCTGTTGATAGGTCATGTAGAAATGCCATATATGCCTTTGATGGGAGTAGCTCTGTAACACTTAACTGAAGAATCGATGAAGAAGAGGACTAAAGCCCCTCTACTTTCCCACCTCCCCACATATTTGCTGAGTAGTTTGGCCCTGTGATCTGTCCCTCACTACCCCCATAGACCCAACACCCTTCTCTGGTCACAGATCGTAATGCATTGTTTTCTTTTACTTAGTTTTTTTCGATAATGAGTGATGGAGCGGAATGTTAGTGCAGCATGTGGTATAGTGTTGAGAACCTGTGCTGTATATTGTACTGTCATGCTATGTATGATTGTAATTTATTTTATGATGTGTAATGACGACTGTATGGTTATCCAAGCTCTTTCAATAAGCTTGACTGAAGGATCAGGCAACACAGGATTTGTTTGTTGGCAAGAACGATTGAGACTTCACCTCAATTGCTTTGTAAATATGGGTTTAGAAGTTTGCCACCAAAGCAGTTCTCGCATTTAAAATAATAATAATTTTGTCATGTCATAGAAACATGTCAAAAGTTTTGCTCGATCTAGGTCTCAGTGCTGAGACCACCAATAGGGAAAAATGCAGTACTGTCTTCACTCTCCTGCTTGCAGCAATCTACAGCTTCACAGTAATAATAATAAAGTTAAAGGGGTACTCCGGTGGAAATATTTTTTTCCAATCAACTGGTGCCTGAAAGTTAAACAGATTTGTTAATGGCTTCTATAAAAAAATATTTACCCTTCCAGTACTTTTTAGCAGCTGTATGCTACAGAGGAAATTATTTTCTTTTTGAATTTCTTTTTTGTCTTGTCCACAGTGCTCTCTGCTGAAACCTCTGTCCGTCTCAGGAACTGTCCAGAGCAGCATAGGTTTGCTATGGGGATTTTCTCCTGCACTGAACAGTTCCTGATACGAGCATCAGGTGTCAGCAGAGAGCACTGTGGACAAGACGAAAAATAAATAATTTCCTCTGTAGCATACAGAAGCTGATAAGTACTGGAAGGGTAAACATTTTTTAATAGAAGTAATTTACAAATCTTTTTAACTTTCTGGCACCAGTTGATTAAAATAAATAAATAAATAAACATTTTTTTTTCCACCGGAGTACCCCTTTAAGATGTATATAGCTGGGGTATTCCAGCTGTATACATCTTATACCCTATGCAAAGGATAGAGGATAAGATGTATGATCGTAGGGGTCCCGCCACTGGGGACCCCTTCGATCTTGGTGCAGCCCTCTGCATGGCGGGGGCTGCACTGAGATTGTGGGGTCCGCAGCGGCGGGACCCCTGCGATCATTTGATAGGGGATAAGATGTATGAAGCCGAAATGCCCCTTTAACAATGGTGCCACAGGATAAAGGTCCCAATGAACGTGCTTCCCTGGGTTCATATCTGTTAGGAGACTCTGCAGATTCTGTTGAAAATGTCAGACAAAATAGCCCAACCTGATGTGCCAATTTGTCTGCCGGACTCTATGGTGGAAAATCGGCAGACCCGGTGGAGTCTATCAAACACTTGGTATTGGATCTGACGCAGCTGTTTAATGCACTTGTAGGAACAATGTAAAAAAAAATCACACAGATGTGAACCTAGCCTTCCATGTTTTTTGGAAAGTGCGTATTGTCTTAGGGTTGTGCTAATCCTGAGTCTTAACAGGCTGTGTAGATTACAAGAAGTGCAGCTCAGAACACCCGCTTTATGCTTACATCAGGATTAGAAGTGTGGAGGATGACGAGAGCTAATAAATAATAGTGTCCTACAATGTGATAGCAGACACTTCTCTATCATGTTCCCAGCTAGCCGACGTGTTTATGCATGTACGCTGTAATGTCTATGCTTGCTTCCTGTACTTATAGGAGGAATCCTGTATATATTATACACCCTCGCCAGCTCTATATCCTACATTACATACTGCTTAGGCTGCATGCACACCACGTTTTTGCAATACAGTTCCCGTGTCAGGTTTTTGATGAAAAACTGATTCCTCAAAACCTGACTAAACTGTATTGTGTACAAATTTCAACCTGTATATGGTTTGAAAAATGATGTCCGGTTGCATCCGTTTTTTGAGAAAAAACCATATACGTTTTTAACTTTTCACTCCATTTTGAATAAAGTTTCACTTGTTTGATTGAAATTCCAAGAAAAAAAAACTGTGCAAAGTAAAAAACCGCATGGTGAAAACCGGATGGAACCGTATGCACATACAGTTCTGTATGGTTCACATTGGCTCCCATGTTAAAAAAAAAAAATAAAAAAAATTTAAAAAGTATAAGGTTTAATACAGTTTTTCACCCGGACCAAAAAATGTGGTAGACTATGGTTTTGGGTACAGGAAAAAAACGGACAAAACCATGAACTGTATAGAAAAAAGGTGGTGTGCATGCACCCTTACAGTTCTACCTTACAGGCCTTTCTGGCTATTAGTTATTACATTTAGCTACACATAGTTCCCCAATGATCTAAAGCTGATTTTCTCAATCTGTGTCTCCAACCTACGGACTTGTACAGACAAGTGCATTGTAGTCCTTTCTATGCACTGCCCATGGGAAGCTCCTTACAGTAAAGTACATACAGGATTCCTGCAGGATTTACTGTGATCTAGGACAATGCTTTATACTTAGGAATGTAGGTATGTAGCTCCCATGTGTCTGCAGTGCACTGTCCTGTCCATGTTATCAGCTGCGAGTTCTAACTCCATCACATTGGAATGTATGGTTTGTCCCCGACATGACAGTGGACTTTTTTTTGTCAATAAATACGTTTTGCTGTTTTATTTATTAACCCCTTAAGGACTCAGGGTTTTTCTGTTAAAAATCCATATTATGGCTTATTTTTTGCATCGACAATTCTACTTTGCAGTGACATTAGTTATTTTACCCAAAAATGCATGGCGAAACGGAAAAAAAATCATTGTGCGACAAAATCGAAAAAAAAACCCGCCATTTTGTAACTTTTGGGGGCTTCCGTTTCTTCCGATCATTCAGAACGCCGCACGGAGGTCCCCTCTCCTTCCTCCGTCCGGCTCCCGGCGTCTTCTGCTCTGGTCTGAGATCGAGCAGACCAGAGCAGGAGATGACCGATAACACTGATCTGTTCTATGTCCTATACATAGAACAGATCAGTATTAGCAATCATGGTATTGCTATGAATAGTCCCCTATGGGGACTATTCAAGTGTAAAAAAAAATGTTAAAAAATGTAAAAGTAAAAGTGAAAAATCCCCTCCCCCAATAAAAAAGTAAAACGTCCGTTTTTTCCTATTTTACCCCCAAAAAGTGTAAAAAATAAATTTTATAGACATATTTGGTATCGCCGCATGCGTAAATGTCCAAACTATTAAAATAAATGTTAATGATCCCGTACGGTGAACGGCGTGAACGTAAAAAAAAAAGTCCAAAATTGCTACTTTTTTTAATACATTTTATAAAAAAAAAATTATAAAAAATGTATTAAAAGTTTTTTATATGCAAATGTGGTATCAAAAAAAGTACAGATCATGGCGCAAAAAACGAGCCCTCATACCGCCGCTTATACGGAAAAATAAAAAAGTTAGAGGTCATCAAAATAAAGGGATTATAAACGTACTAATTTGGTTAAAAAGTTTGTGATTTTTTTTAACCACAACAATAATATAAAAGTATGTTATCATGGGTATCATTTTAATCGTATTGACCCTCAGAATAAAGAACACATGTCATTTTTACCGTAAATTGTACGGCATGAAAACGAAACCTTCCAAAATTAGCAAAATTGCGTTTTTCTTTTTAATTTCCCCACAAAAATAGTGTTTTTTGGTTGCGCCATACATTTTATGATATAATGAGTTATGTCATTACAAAGGACAACTGGTCGCGCAAAAAACAAGCCCTCATACTAGTCTGTGGATGAAAATATAAAAGAGTTATGATTTTTAGAAGGCGAGGAGGAAAAAATGAAAACGTAAAAATTAAATTGTCTGAGTCCTTAAGGCCAAAATGGGCTGAGTCCTTAAGGGGTTAGGGTGTAAAAAAAAAATAAAAAAATTCTCTATAGGTCTTTATTGAAAATTACTCACCTTGTCTTCTTTAGTCTTTGTTGTCACATATAATGCTGGTAGCAATTTCCTGTTCTCAGCTGATTTATGACCAGATGAAAGGGGCCTTTGATCTGGTGAGAAATCCGCTTACAATATTGTTCAGAACATGAGAGACAAAGTCTGGAGACTGACACTTCAGGCTGCATTTCTGACTATTTTGATTTTGCTGTATAGTGCTTTTTCTTCTGAAACCCCTTCATACAGCTCTGTATTAGGGTACAATCACACCAATTGACTTCCACTTCCGTTGACCCCCCCACCAATCATCTTTTTTGAAGGGGCAGTGTCAATTGTGCAAGTACCATTGCCACATGTTTGTTTACCAGTGCTCTTACCTGCATCGCTAAACTTTTAGTAGCAGCAGTACAAGGTGTTGCCTGTTCACTAGAATTGTATAGTGCACAGCTTCTAGTGCTGGTAAACACTGAATAAGCTGTGCTATATACAGGAGTGCCGTGGTCCCTTCAAAATGCTGAGTGTTAGGAGTGCCAGGAGTAAAACCACTGGTTATCAAAATAATAATGGTCTATCTTAGGTGTAGGTCCTAGGACTCCAAACTGTGGCCCAGGGTTATAGTTTTGCAATATCTGGAGATCCACGTTTTGGAGGCCACTTGTGTAAGTCAGTGGTTTTAAAATACATTTAAAGGGGTACTCCACTGGGAAAAAAAATTAATAAATATATCAAATCAACTGGTGCCGAAAAGTTAAATAGATTTGTAAATTACTTCTATTAAAAAATCTTAATCCTTCCAGTACTTTACAGCTGCTGAATGATCCACAGGAAGTTCTTTTCTTTTTGAATTTCCTTTTTGTCTGACCACAGTGCTCTCTGCTGACACCTCTTGTTAATATTAGGAACTGTCCAGAATAGGAGCAAATCCCCATAGAAAACCTATCCTACTCTGGACAGTTCCTAAAATGGACAGTGGTGTCAGCAGAGAGCACTGTGGTCAGACAGAAAGGGAATTCAAAAAGAAAAGAACTTCATGAGAATCATACAGCAGCTAACAAGTACTGGAAGGATTAATATTTTTTAATTGAAGTAATTTACAAATCTGTTTAACTTTCTGGCACCAGTTGATTTAAAATAAAAATTTTTTCCAGTGGAGTACCCCTTTTAATATGTGCAATAAAGATCCCAAAAGTCTGAGCATGATAAATGGAACCTGGTCTTATACAGCTTTTGTCTGTACACTAATTATGTTTCCCAACCCAGTCCCCAAGGCACACCAACAGTCCAGGATTTTAATTTTTCCCTGTTCTATTTCAATGGAGTAACTGAAAAAGGCCGGAATGTTGGTGTGCCTTGAGGACTGGGTTGGGAAACACTGCACTAATATTATAGCTCCATTGACCTTAAAAGGGGTATTCCAGGCAAAAACTTTTTTATATATATCAACTGGCTCTGGAAAGTTAAACAGATTTGTAAAGTACTTCTATTAAAAAATCTTAATCCTTCCAATAGTTATTAGCTTCTAAAGTTTTCTGTCTAACTGCTCAATGATGATGTCGCGTCCCGGGAGCTGTGCATGATGGGAGAATTTCCCCATAGGAACTGCACAGCTCTCGGGACGTGAGTCATCAGAGAGCAGTTAGACAGAAAACAACAACTCAACTTCAGAAGCTAATAACTATTGGAAGGATTAAGATTTTTTAATAGAAGTAATTTACAAATCTGTTTAACTTTCCGGAGCCAGTTGATATATAAAAAAAATTTTTTGGCCTGGAATACCCCTTTAATTTAATAAAAAGAGAACACGTTTCCTTTTTTTCCTCGTGTAGTATGTAAGAGTCCAGGAGAACCTTTCAGTGTGTAGTGTGGGACAGCAGGGAGCTATTGGAGTTTGTTGACCCGGGCCGTCCTAAGTGATTAGCAATATAATAGGGAATTCTTTTCTGCTATAAGATGCAAGTGTATGTGGGAGGCTGGAGCATCTTGCACTGGTTACTGGAGGAACGGCCACAGAAGAATGTGTCAGCTATTGTGTGTAATGTGAAGCCCCCTCATCCAGCCTCTGACTCACTATAGGCATCTGGATGCTTTCTTTTCCTTCCTGCCATATCTTTGCAGTGTATTAGTAAGGATAAGTTTATAAAATAGAAAGTTGTCTGAGATATAAAATAAAATAGTTCCAGCCAACCATGGTGATGAAAGAAAACACTCAATACACATCCAATTTGTTCAGGTCCTCCTGCACGAACAGCACAGCAAGTAAAGTAGACTTTATAATGTACAGGTGCATCGAGCGAGAGACACTCTTTGTAGTTGTACTCCAAGGACTAGTCTACTGTAGGACACCCTTTTTAGTGGGGTGATATTTTACATATAAAGTTCATTTAGCCTGACCGTAATTCTGTACATGTGTACTATACACGTTCAAAAGGTTATACAGGCTCCTGTTAGTACTATCTGACAGTGTTTACAAAAAACGTATACACACTGCGTTCTAAGCATGTTATAGAATCTCTTCCTCCAGCTGACCTCTTTCCTCCGCTCCTCTCAAATGATGTATTCACTGTAAATTACTGTCTTGAGAGCTAAGATGGACTAATAGCTCCATGTGGAATTAGATTACATCTGCTCATGGAAGTCTATGAAGAGGGGAGGAATGAGAAGCAGAGAGAGAGAGGGAGATACAAGGAGGGGCTTTAGAAGCTTTTAGTAAGGGTTATGTCTCACCCCAAGGTCTTGGTTCACAACTTATACTGCTCTTTAATGTTTTCCATGCTGCTGCTTTTCCTAATGGTGTACTGTAAAAAGATGGCTATCTTAGCAGCTACATCTTACCAACTAAATGATATGACGCCTGCAGAGCACAAATCTGATGACTAATGCAATATATAATGGCCAGTGCTAGTCCTTATATATAAGCAAACATGACCGCTTATCATTAAAGGGGTAATCCGCTCTAAACATCTTATGGGAGGAGGCGTGACTGCTATGTACTAGCAGTCATGCCCCCTCCCATAGACATTAATGGAAAGGGCGTGACGTGAAGTCATGAAAGCAGAAGCTGCAAGCTTCCATGTTCCAGACACCGTCACTGTCGGCCCGGAGATCGTGGGAGTCTCCAGCGTGGGGGTCTTTGGATAGGGGGTAAGATATTTAGAGCGGAGTACCCCTTTAAAAGCTATCTGAATTAAAGGTACTTTTACCTTTTTTTTAATTAATTTTTTTTTAATCTCCATACTATTTTTTGGTGTGAATGAATATTTAATATATCTTATATTGCTGTTGCGTGATTTACTTAGTGGAGGTGAACCTCTGACCTGTCATTTAATGGTTAATTATGTTGGGTGGGGAGATATTTATCATACAACATCTGATATAACAATCCTCCTCTGTCCTCCCATGCCTGTGTGCAGCTCATTCATTCCATTCTCTGAGGCATGGCCACTGCTGACTTCTCATTTATGTTACTTTGTTGTAGTATACATACAAGGCTGTAACATAGTGCTAGCACTATGATCTGCAGATATTTTATTTCCACCTAACTGCAGGGCTATATATTCTGGCCCCTAAAGCTGTAGACTTGGGGGGACCAAAGCCTCTTTTTTATTTTTTTTTATTTTTATTTTTCATTTTTTTTTTAAACGAATCCTGGAACCTTGCTGTGTAGACATAGTCAACACCAGAGGAAGCTTACTACATACTGTTGTTATTGTGTTCAGTGTATTGGGCTGTGTTTACACTAGGGATGTCCCAATGCTAGTATCGGTATCGGGGCCGATAACAGGCATCAGGGACCAGTTTAATGTCCCCTATACCAAATCCGATACCTGCTGCAGTGTGGCCATCCTCCTGTCAAATGCCCCGCTCTGCTGACCCGTTCTCCCGTCCACATCATGGCGTCCCATGGCGTCACTCCACCTCCTCCACTGCGCCCAGTGTAATGCTATGGAGGAAGCAGAGTGACGTGTATGACGTGCATAGGATGCCATGATGCAGACGGGAAAACGGGGCAGTACAGCGGCAACACCCGACAGAGGACAGGTAAAAGTGAGCAACTCCCAGGGGCACTACCGAGGGTGTGGTAGTGGGGCCTGCTGTCTACAAAGGGGAGGGCTGCTGTCTACAAGGGGGGGGGGGGGGGTCTGCAGTCTGCAGGGGTCTGCTACTAATGTCTGCAACTATCTATACTACCTACTATTATCAATCAAGGGGATACTACCTTCTATTATCAATCTTACAGCAGAGTCACCTGGACAAACTTGAATTTGTAGGTAGATAGCGCAGGTGACCCAGTTTCTACCGCTGCTCACCATGTGTACATCAGCGCAAACGCTCCGGAGACATCGGTCTCGCCGCCAATGCAAATTCCCTGTTCTGCCCAATGGAGAAAAGAGAAATCTTTGCTCATACTACAGCAGCCGCCTCCATTGCACACAACAAGGAACCCACATGTCAGCACGGTAAGCAGGCCAGAAACTGGGTCACTCTGGTGTCAGATTCCCTTTAAAAAATAAAAGTACCCATAATTGCTATTGGCTAGTACTAGAATTAAATTATCGGTACTCATTCTGAAAAAAAGGTATCAGGACATCCCTATTTTACACAAAGCGGAAATGCTGCATGTGTTAGTACAGTGGGTTAAATAAGTATTTAGTCAGCCACCAATTGTGCAAGTTCAGCCACCAATTGTGCAAGTTCTCCCACTTAAAAAGATGAGAGGCCTGTAATTTTCATAATGGGTACACTTCAACTATGAGAGACATAATGGGGGGGGGGGGGGAAGAATACAGGAAATCACATTGTAGGATTTCTAATAAATACATTGGTACATTCCTCTGTAAAATAAGTATTTGCTAAACTCCAAAGAAGACAAAAAAGCCGACACCACACGTAAGTCCTTGCTCAGCATACACCCTGCTGGGCGGTGATCGGGACGGCGATCATGGCGTCGATCAGGGCGGGCGGGGGTCCCCTCGTGTGCGGTGGCGGCGCCAGGAGCAGCAGGATCAGTGGCAACAGCGGCTGCGGTCCTGGTGGCAGGATACAACAGGAGGTGAGGCCTGTTCACCTCCTACTGTTGCTTAGCAACAACTCACAGCATACAAAGCCAAAGAGCATCCTGGGAGTTGTAGTTTTGCAACAGCTGGAGTTCCAACTACAACTCCCAGCATGCCCATTGGTAGTCTCTGCATGCTGGGGGTTGTAGTTATGCAACAGCTGGAGGCACATTTTTTCTATGAAAAAGTGTGCATTCAGCTGTTGCATAACTACAACTCCCAGCATGCACAGACTACCAAAGGGCATGCTTGGAGTTGTAGTAGTGTGCCTCCAGCTGTTGCAAAACTACAACTCTCAGCATGCCCTTTGACTGTCAATGCATTGTTGCAGTTTTGCAACAGCTGGAGACACATTGGTTGTGAATAGAGTTTGTTACCTATCTCAGTGTTTCGCAACAGTGATCCTCCAGCTGTTGCAAAAATACAACTCCCAGCATGCACTGAGAGACTGTACATGCTGGGAGTTGTAGTTTTGCAACAGCTGGAGGCACACTGGTTGCGAAACACTGAGTTAAGTAACAAACGCTCAGTGTTTCGCAACCAATGTGCCCCCAGCTGTTGCATAACTACAACTCCCAGCATGTATGGTCTGTCAGTGCATGCTGGGAGTTGTAGTTTTGCAACAGCTGGAGGTTTGCACCCCCCCCCTCCAATGTGTATGTACAGGGTACATTCACACGGGTGGGTTTACAGCAAGTTTTCTGCTGCAAGTTTGAGATGCGGCAAATTTTCCTCCGCAGCTCAAACTCCCAGCTCAAACTCACTGTACCTACACAAAATAAAAAGTAAAACACTATATATACACATACCCCTACACAGCCCCCCCCCCCCCAATAAAAAAAGAAAAACGTCTTGTAGGGCACTGTTTCCAAAACAGAGCCTCCAGCTGTTGAAAAACAACAACTCTCAGTATTGCCGGACAGCCACTGACTGTCCAGGCATGCTGGAAGTTTTGCAACAGCCGGAGACACCCTGTTTGGGAAACACTGCCGTGGGGTATTTTTGTGGCGGATTCAAATCCCCAATTTAGGCCTCAAATTTTTTTTACACTAACATGCTGGTGTTGCCCCATACTTCTAATTTTCACAAGCGGTAAAAGGAAAAAAAAACACCCCCAAAATTTGTAACGCAATTTCTCCTGAATACGGAAATACCCCATATGTTGGCGTAAAATGCTCTGCGGACACACAACAAGGCTCAGGAGTGAGAGCGCACTATGTACATTTGAGTTCTAAATTGGTGATTTGCACACGGGTGGCTGATTTTACAGCAGTTCTGACATAAATGCAAAAAAATGCACTGCGCTTCTCCTCTCCGGAGTAGTGAATAAAATTGTGTCTTGAAGTGTTCTGTGTCCTGAATAGCTGAATCAGTGCTGAGTCACTGTGCTGAGTCCTGAGACACTGTGATTGGTTGATGGGGGGGGGCGGCAGTCTCTGCTCTGCTCATGACACATAACTGCTTTAAGACACAGTTTTCTTCACTACATACCTGGCACGGGCCACAAACTTTCGTTCTGTGGAGTTTGAGACCCCTGACCTAAAGGGTTAACACACTTACTGAATGTCATTTTGAATACTTTGAGAGGTGCAGTTTTTATAATGGGGTCATTTATGGGGTATTTCCTAATATGAAGACCCTTCAAATCCACTTCAAACCTGAACTGGTACCTGAAGAATTCCGATTGTGAAAATTTTGTGAAAAATTGCTGCTGAACTTTGAAGCCCTCTGATGTCTTCCAAAAGTAAAAACTTGTCAACTTTATGATGCAAACATAAAGTATACATATTGTTTATGTGAATCAATATATAATTTATTTGGTATGTCTATTTTCCTTACAAGCAGAGAGATTCAAATTTAAAAAAAAAAAAATGCAAAATTTTCAATTTTTTCATAAAACTTTGGAATTTGGAAGAAACGATGCAAGTATCGACGAAAATTTATCATTAACATAAAGTAGAATATGTCACGAAAAAAACTATCTCTGAATCAGAATGAAAGGTAAAAGCATCCCAGAGTTATTAATGCTTAAAGGGACAGTGGTCAGATGTGCAAAAAATGTCCGGGTCCTACAGTGAAAATTGGCTGGGTGGTTAAGGGGTTAAAGGAGTACTCCAGTGGAAACCTTTTTTTTTCTTTTTTCTTTTTTCTTTATTTATTTATTTATTTATTTTTAAATCAACTGGTGCCAGAAAGTTAAACAGATTTGTTAATTACTTTTATTAAAAAATTCTTAATCCTTCCAGTACTTATCAGTGGCTGTATACTACAGAGGGAATTCTTTTCTTTTGGTATTTATTTTCGGTCATGACCACAGTGCTCTCTGCTGACACCTCTGTCAATTTTAGGAATTGTCCAGAGCAACATATGTTTGCTATGGGTATTTTCTCCTGTTCTGGACAGTTCCTGAGGTTGACAGAGGTGTCAGCAGAAAGCACTGTGGTCGTGACAGAAAAGAAATCCAAAAAGAAAAGAATTTCCTCTGTAGTATACAGCTGCTAACAAGTACTGGAATGATTAAGAATTTTTAATACAAGTAATTTACAAATCTGTTCAACTTTCTGTCATCAGTTGATTTATAAAAAAAAAGTTTTCCACCGGAGTACCCCTTTTTAAAGGAGGAAATTTTTCAAAAGTGCCCCTGGTGAAAAATTTTGAAAAGGTCACACAATATTTTCACAAGCACCTGCTTTTTGCAATAATTGTGCAATTTTTTTTTTCACATTTTCATCATGTTCGTCGAGTGGACAGGGCTTGAGGTTGATGGTTTGACACAGAGTGGTCAGTCAGCTCCAGTAGCATCCTGAGTTTTCTTCAGTTTACATTTGCTAGCTAAAAAAACAAAAAAAAAAAAACATGTATCACAGGAGTGGGAGGGCATATCAAGAATTTGTCAGAAGGTACGGATTCAGGGCTCCCTAAGCTATTTAATCATAGGAATTGGGTTGGCTACAATTCCTCTGTGAAGGGCTACTCTACTACTTTAATACATATCCCCTATGCACAGGATAGTTGATAAGTGTCTGAGCACGGAGGGTCCTACCTCTGTGACTCCCACGTCTCACCCTGTGCATTCTGTATGGAAGTGTTAAATATACATGGGTGATGTACTTGGGTATCTCTGGTTCTCCCATAGACCTCCCAAGTGTATGCATCGCGTGTTGTCATGCCGCTTTATGCATTGAGGGAGACTAGGCCCTGTGGACATTGTGCGGCATCCTGGTCGGACCTGTGCGATCAAACACTTATCTCTCTATCTGTGTATAGGAGATTTTAAAGTAGTGGAGCATCCCTTTAATGGACATGTCCAGTGCTCACTTTTCTTATTGTATCCGTTCCGGGCTGCAAAAAAGAAAAAGAAAATAAGCTTTCTCTTGCCTGCCTACGCTCCCCCAGTGCTCCGGTACAGGCGTTCGGTCCCCGGGCTGTATTCTTCTTACTTCCTGTTAGCCCGACACGTCACACGGAGCTTCAGCCTATCACCGGCTGAGGCGGGACATCGCTGCGGCCGGTAATAGGCTGAAGCTCCATGTGACGTGTCGGGCTAACAGGAAGTAAGAAGAATACAGCCCGGGGACCGAACGCCTGTTCCAGAGCACCGGGGGAGCCTAGGCAGGAAAGAGAAAATTTGTTTTCTTTTATTTTTCAGCCCGGAACGGATAAAATAAGAAAAGTGAGCACCGGACATGTCCTTTAACTGTTGAGTGGGGGTGCTAAATATTTTTTGTGTCCTTCTGTAGACAGAGTATATAGTGGAGGCTCCTGCTACAGCCAGTTTTCTTGCAGTCAGACAAAGGACAGTGCGGAGGAGGGGGAATTCCTGGGCCACAAGAAGATTTCTTTATATATTTCTTGAAATAGGAACACCAGAGAGGAGGGGACAGTACTGAAGAGAAGTTTGTATATTTGGGGTTTCTGTAACTCACACATACTGGCAAATAATTACAGGAACTGCACAGTGTACGTGGGGTCTTACAGCGCTACTGGCTTTAGTCAGCGTGTGCGATCCAGACAGCGCCTGAACTTGTCGCTTTAAGGAGTGACCAGTCCAGGTGCAGCCCGCAATTAATGGTGAAGTGGCCTCATCTAGCATTGACGATTTACTGAGAATTGTGGCCAGCACCTGGACCTGCCACTGCTTAAGGGTCTATTCACATGTGCAGTATTATGCCCAAGATTTAGGGCTGCAATTAACAATTGTTGTGACAATCCATTAGTTGGATGATTATTTGTTCAATTAATTGATCAGGAAAAAAATAGGATTAGGGGACCAGGAAAGAGTTAAAGGAGTTATCCAGCAGAAACATTTTTTAAAATATCTTTTTATAACCATGCCCATTCGACAGTACATAAAAAAAAAAAAAAATACATAAACCTTTTCTCCCTTCAGTGCTCCCGCGGTGCTTCTGGTGTCCTGTTTCGGTCCCTGCGTGCGATCCTCTTTCTGAGGTGCGCCATGAAGCTTCAGCCCAGAGTGATGTCGGGGCCCAGTGTGTCATACTGCTGCTCAGCCAATCGGTAGCCAAGTGGGACATAACTGCAGCCAGTGATTGGCTGAGCAGCAATAACGTAAAATGGGCATTGTTATAGGGAAAAAAAACTCCCACCGAATAACCCCTCTAATGGGAGGACGGGAAAAAGTGGGAACCGCATTTTGAAATAGTAACATGGGGAAAAGAAAAGTATCTGAGGGGTTAATAGGGGGTGAGAGAGAGGGTACAGCCCCTGACGGCTTAACGGGGGGAGAGGGGACAGCATCTAAAAGGTTAACTTATGAGCCGGCTCCTCGCTGCAGGGGAGAAGGAGCAGGTCAGACCTTTGCCGTCCTCCCTTCCCCACCAGGAAGATCTGTCACTGCATGGATGATTGTGAGAGGAGGCAGTGCTCACTGATGACGCCGTCACCGACTTCTCAACAATTCTACAGGCCGCGGTCTCGGTGCTATAGGTAGGCCGCACATGTTTCAGGCCAGCAGCACCCCTAATTGCGGAGGCCATACCGCTATTGACTTAGCCACACCCCTTAACTACTGACAGATCTAGAATGGAAATTGTTAACTCCTTGGGGACGGAGCCCATTATAACCCTAAGGACGGGAGCATTTTTTGCAATTCTGACCACTGTCACTTTAAGCATTAATAACTCTGGAATGCTTTTACTTTTCATTCTGATTCCGAGATTGTTTGTTTTTTCGTGACATATTCTACTTTATGTTAGTGGTAAATTTTTGTCGATACTTGCATCATTTCTTGGTGAAAAATTCCAAAATTTTATGAAAAAAATTGAAAATTTTGCATTTTTCTAACTTTGAAGCTCTCTGCTTGTAAGGAAAATAAACATTCTAAATAAATAATATTTTGATTCACATATACAATATGTCTACTTTATGTTTGCATCATAAAGTTGACATGTTTTTACTTTTGGAAGACACCAGAGGGCTTCAAAGTTCAGAAGCAATTTTCAAATTTTCCACAAAATTTTCAAAATCGGAATTTTTTAGGGGCCAGTTCAGTTTTAAAGTGGATTTGAAGGGTCTTCATATTAGAAATACCCCATAAATTACCCCATTATAAAAACTGCACCCCTCAAAGTATTCAAAATGATATTCAGTAAGTTTGTTAACCCTTTAGATGTTTCACAGGAATAGCAGCAAAGTGAAGGAGAAAATTCAAAATCTTAATTTTTTACACTCGCATGTTCTTGTAGACCCAGTTTTTGAAATTTTACAAGGGGTAAAAGGAGAAAAAGCCCCCCAAAATTTGTAACCCAATTTCTCTCGAGTAAGGAAATACCTCATATGTGTATGTCAAGTGTTCGGCGGGTGCTGTAGAGGGCTCAGAAGGGAAGGAGCGACAATGGGATTTTGGAGAGTGAGTTTTGCTGAAATGGTTTTTGGGGGCATGTCGCATTTAGGAAGCCCCTATGGTGCCAGAACAGCAAAAAAAAAAAAAAACACATGGTATACTATTTTGGAAACTACACCCCTCAAGGCACTTAACAAGGGGTCCGGTGAGCCTTAACACCCCACAGGGGTTTGATGACTTTTCGTTAAATTCTGATGTGTAAATGAAAAAAAAAATTTTTCACTAAAGTGCAGGTTTTTTCCCCAAATTTACCAGTTCTACAAAGGGTAATGTGAGAAAAATCCCCCCAAAATTTGTAACGCAATTTCTCCTGAGTACGGAGATACCCCATATGTGGCCCTAAACTGTTGCCTTAAAGTACGACAGGGCTCTGAAGTGAGAGAGCGCCATGAGTATTTGAGGCCTGAGTAAGGAATTTGCAATAGGGGCGGACCCGGTTACAAGGATGGGGCTTGTCTCCACCAAAACCCTACAGCAGTGTCTCCCACAGGGTGCCTCCAGCTGTTGCAAGACTCCCAGCCTGCCAGGACAGTCTGTGGCTGTTCGGCAACACTGGGAGTTGTGGTTTTGCCACAGCTGGAGGCGCCGTTTAGGAAACACTGCCGTATGAGACGTTTTTCATTTTTATTGGGGGGGAGGGGGGCGACGTGTAAGGGGGTGTATGTGTAGTGTTTTACTTTTTATTATTTGTTAGTGTAGTGTAGTGTTTTTAGGGTACATTCACGCAGGCAGGGGTTCACAGTAAGTTTCCTTGAAGGAAACCCACTGTAAACCCGCCCGTGTGAATGTACCCTGTACATTCACATGGGGGGGCTCCCCAAACCTTCAGCTGTGGCAAAATGACAACTCCCAGAATGCACTGACAGACCGTACATGCTGGGAGTTGTAGTTTTACAACAGCTGTAGGCACACTGGTGGGGAACCACTGAGTTAGAAAACAGACTCTAGCTCAGTGATTCCAACCAATGTGCCTCCAGCTGTTGCAAGACTACAACTCCCAGCATGTACGGTCTGTCAGTGCACTCTGGGAGTTGTAGTTTTGCAACAGCTGGAGCCACACGGGTTGGAATCACTGAGTTAGGAAACAGACTCTAGCTTAGTGTTTCCCAACCAGTGAGCCTACAGCTGTTGCAAAACTTCAATTCCCAGCATGCCCGTACAGTCAGGGATGCTGGGCGTGTAGTTCTGCAATATCTGGCCCTTCAGATGTTGCCGAACTACAACTCCCAGCATGCCTGGACAGTCTGGGCATGCTAGGAGTTGTAGTTATGCAACAACTGGGGAAGAACAGTGGTCTCCAAACTGTAGCCCTCCAGATGTTGCAAAACTACAACTCCAAGCATGCCCAGACTGTCCAGGCATGCTGGGAGTTGTAGTTCTGCAACATCTGAAGGGCCAGATATTGCAGAACTACACGCCCAGCATCCCTGACTGTCTGGGCATGCTGGGAGTTGTAGTTTTGCAACATCTGGAGGGCTACAGTTTGGAGACCACCATATAGTGGTCTCCAAACTGTGCCACTTCAGATGTTGCAAAACTACAACTCCCAGCATGCCCAGACAGTCAGTGCATGCTGGGAGTTGTAGTTTTGAAACATCTGGAGGACCACAGTTTAGAGACCACTACACAGTGGTCTCCAAACGGTGACCCTCCAAATGTTGCAAAACTACAACTCCCAGCATGCCCAGACAGCCTTTGGCCTTTTGCTGGGAGTTGTAGTTTTGCTGCTTTTAGAAGGCCACAGTGAAGATCACTTATCGCGATCTTCACTGCAGCCTTCTCCGCCGCACTTTCCGGCCGCCGCTCTTCCGCCTGCTGCCGCTGCTCCGGGATGCCGCCGCCTCTGCCACGGCCGGGCCATGTCCCCCCGATCTGTACCGACTTCGATCGGTGCGCAGAGCGGGGGGAAATGAGCTGTAACCCCCCGCCCCCCTGACCGACCAATGGCAGGGCATAGGAGGGGGTGGCAACACTGCCACCTCGCTCCTATCCTTTAGGCTGGTCGGAGCTGTCTCTGACAGCTCCGAGCAGTCTTATTTTCCGGGAGATCGGTTCACCAGTGACCCGATTTGCCCGGATCGCGGCAAATCGCAGGTCTGAATTGACCTGCGATTTTCTGCGATCGCCGATATGGGGGGTCTCAGGACCCCCCTAGGCATTGCCACGGGATGCCTGCTGATAGATATCAGCAGGCATCCCGGGCCGATCAATGCCCGACGAGCGGCAGTGATCGGAAATACGGAGGGCGTACTCCCATGGAAACCTTTTTTTTATTTTTTATTTTTTTTTTTTAAATCAAATGGTGCCAGAAAGTTAAACAGATTTGTAAATTACTTCTATTAAAAAATCACAATCCTTCCAGTACTTTTTAGGGGCTATATACTACAGAGGAAATGCTTTACTTTTTAAATTTTTCTGATGTCATGACCACAGTGCTCTCTGCTGACCTCTGCTGTCCATTTTAGGAAATGTCCGAAGCAGCATATGTTTGCTATAGGGATTTTCTCCTACTCTGGACAGTTCATAGCAGAGGTCAGCAGAGAGCACTGTGGTCGTGACATCAGAGAAATCTAAAAAGTAATGCATTTCCTCTGTAGTATATAGCCCCTAAAAAGTACTGGAAGGATTAAGATTTTTAAATAGAAGTAATTTACAAATCTATTTAACTTTCTGGCACCAGTTGATTTAAAAAAAATGGGAGTACCCCTTTAAAGGTGTACTCCGCTGCTCAGCGTTTGGAGCAAACTGTTCCGAACGCTGGAGCTGGTGCCGGAAGCTCGTGACGTCATAGCTCTGCCCTCTCATGACAGTTTTGTTCCAAACACTGAGCAGCGGAGTACCCCTTTAAGGGTTGCATGCAGTAGCTGCGGCCGGTTGCACGGCATGTAAGAGCCCCTAAATAAGGCTTTGTTTATGATTCAGCGGTTTCAATGTAATTTTGAAAGATTGATTATAGTAAAAATGTGAAAAACCTTAAAGGGGTTCTCCGGTGCTTAGACATCTTATCCCCTATCCAAAGGATAGGGAATAAGATGCCTGATCACGGGAGTCCCACCGCTGCGGACCCCGTGATCTTGCACGCGGCACCCCGTTTATAATCAGTCCCTGGAGCTTGTTCGCTCCGGGTCTGATTACCGGCGACCACAGGGCCGACGGCGTGTGATGTCACGCCTCCGCCCCCTTGTGATGTCACGCTCCGCCCCTCAATGCAAGCCTATGGGAGGGGGCGTGATATGGGAGGAGTACATTTTATATAATCGCTGTAAAACTCATAATTTTCATAGTAACTGTTTGCGTAAAAATGTGTGTGGTTGGAGCCACCACTAAATAGCCTCAACACCAATACCTGCATAATGCCCTTAAAGGGGTATTCCAGGAATTTTTTTTATTTGACTTTGCTACAGGGGCTGTAAAGTTAGTGTAGTAATATAGTGTCTGTACCTGTGTGTGACGGTTTTCTCAAGTTTTTGTGATTTTCACCCCAATATTTATTTTTACCAGCATACAAAATTACTGTTGTCTCAGATTTTTCCCAGGTTGCAATGCGGCCGAGACCTTACTCACTAGTCAGCTGATGACAGGGAGCCTGTCTGCTTCAATGGGTGGAGGGATCGCTTGGTGGGAGAGAGATCAATCTGCAACTAATGTAACAGCTGTAGGCACCCTGATTGAAAACCACAGGTCTTTTGAATGGATGCAGCTCATTTATGTTTCAATGGGTGGGGTGGCTGATGTGTGGGAGGGAGGAAAATGGAATTGTGGGATTTGTAGTAAAAAAAAAGAAAACTGAAACAGGAAATAGCAGTTCACAAAAAGCTAGCCACAGTGTTATGGTAATCTCACAACATAGACATTCAGCCCCAAGACAAGCACAGATCCTTCCTAAGCATGTCAATTACTGTCTGCCAGGTACATACTAAAATCACCCTATGGTGGATAACCCCTTTAATGAAATAATGCCTCAATAAAATATTTTCCAAGGTATGAGGTAAACCTCTGACAGCAGTGGAAATATTTTCCATAAGGTTCCACACCCAGGTCAGGTACATTATTCATCATAAGCTGATGGCTGCGCAAAAAATGGTAATTTGTGAATTCTGAAATAAAGCATTGTAGAATATGTCTTGCACCAAATTTGTGTTCTAGTCCTGTTTTTCACCTCCTTTTGAAAAATGTCTAGAAAAGGGCATGTCTGAAAATCCCCCAAATTATGCCAAAAGTTTGCTAGGTTTGGTGCAACTGTTAGGTTTCAGTAAGTCAGCCAGCAAGAAGAGAAAAATGTATGACACCGCATTCACCTCTCTGATACATTTGATTTAATTTTTAAAGGGAACCTGTCAGGCCTCTTAAAGCTTAACTCCAGTATTTCTCTCCCACCTGTTTTGCAAAGTTCAGCATAGAAAGACACTGCACACGCTGGTTGATACCCTGGCAACCATACGATGCCCAGTGAGTTCCGTACATGAGTTCTCTTTCTAATCGATTGGGCTCGGGCGTGAAGCTTTTTAGGCATCGCATGGCTGCCTTGGCAACCCGACCACCCGGCACGTGCTGCGTCCCTCCATGATGAACTTTGCAGAACTGGTGGCAGAGAAACACAGTTACACTTTCACCCCTATAAGCCCTCTCCAGTTTCTTGTAGCTGTAGTGCACGGTACCCCTAGTTTTTCTCTCACATTCACAAACATCAGCTATATTTGGTATTTGGGCCTGGATGTGAGTCACACCCACACCCTCACCCTCCTCCCCACCACCTGTTTCACCTTAATATGGTGCTGTGGCCCCTGGTCTGCCGCAGATCCCATTCTCCTTCGAGCAGTCCCGGTGTCTTCTGTACTTCCCTCTTCAGAGACAAGCAGCTGGTTTCGTGACCTTCCTGCTCAACTACTGACCAAGACAGGACACCGTTGCGGCCACTGATTGGCGAGGCAGAAAGGTGCTGCAACCGGCTGCTTCGCAGAAACTCACAGAAGACACCGGGACCTCTCGGAGGAGAATGGGATGTGCAGCAGACCAACGGGAGACCGGGACTAGGAAAGCATCAGTTTTTTTTTTTTATGTTTCCCCCGCCCAGCATCATATTACTCGGGTAAATGTTGGGAAATTAAAATACAAGGTGATAATCACTGCATCTAGTGACCTGCACAATCGCAGTATAATCCCAATCCTGGAATGTGCCATCAGTATTTTTAGTTCTTTATCTACTGTAATTTATGGTACTGCATCCATCCGAGTTTTGTTACCTTACAGAGGTGGCATGGTGGTTTTCTGTAGTAGATGTACCAATACCAGTTATAGAAATAATGTTGCAAACATGTTAAGTTCTTCTACAATATTCAAGCAAAACCATTTGGATGGGCGAGGTTCCCTAAGGAAAGGGTGTGTTTTCCACATTACGTCCCTCAGTTGGCTACATGTACACGTGCAAGTTTATAGCTTGTTTAGACAAAAATTTGCATGTATGCAATATTTCCAGCTACTTCATTTAAAATGTTCTTAGGAAAACATTAAATGTTGTAAATGATCTTATGCTCAGTGAAGGTTGAGAATTACACTTGTCTGTAATTTGATTTTCTGTTGGCCACCACAACAGCACGTTCCCCACTTTCCAAGGGTCAGGATACAACGTAGAAGACAAAAAGATCTCCTCCCCTTTTCTTGCTTTAGACTGCAGTCACACACTGCTACTTAATGGGAAACTGCCAATGCCAAGACAAAACTAATTATGTATTTCAAAAGCAACAAAAAATATAAAGACTTATCTGCTGGATCCACTTCTGACTTTGGCTCAAATACTGCAGTGACAGTTTAAAAAAAAAAAAAAAAAAAAACTGCCGTGTGTGATGGCTACCTAAGACATAGGACATCATTATGATGTTTTTAAGTGATATACTCTGTTCTGTTGTGATGGTTAAAGCGCAACTGTCATGACCTTTCAGGGTAATAACCTGCACACAGCCTTTGTACTGTGTGCAGGTGTTGTGTACAGCAATTATTTTTTACCTTATATTTTTTAGGCTTTGGTGACGCTAAAAAGTGCTTTTAATCAAAGCCACTGACGGTCGGATAGGCGTGGTGCGAGGTATGCGATGCCTCGCCGTCGCCACGCCCACTTTGTATCTCAGTGCTGGGACCGCTATGTGATTGACACACAGGTCCCAGCGCATGCGCCTTTCAACCAATGTAATGTGCGCGCCGCTGCGTGTCATCCAGCGAGTGCTCGCTCCCGCCGCTGTCGTCCTCCTCAATGCGCCGGCGCAGGGTTAGGTGCGCTTCCTCTCTGCTCCTAGTATCCTGGACTATACTGAATGCGCGCGCTCGTCTCCACCCGACAGAAGAAAGAAGATAACGGGTACTTACAGTAAAAAAAGGTGCATATATGAATAAAGTGTGTGTTTTTTTTTTTTTTTTTTGATCAATTTGTACATGTACTAAATAAAGAATACATGTTTTCTCCCTCTATTGTAGGTACCGGCCCCTTCATAAACTAATATATATATATATGTGTGTGTGCCTACAGCTGTTGCAAAACTACAAGTGCCAGCATTCCAGGACAACCATCAGCTTTCTGGGCATGCTGGGAGTTGTAGTTTTGCAACAGCTGTAGGGACACACACACACACACACACACATATATATATATATATATATATATATATATATATACACACACACACACACAAATATATATATGTGTGTGCCTACAGCTGTTGCAAAACTACAAGTCCCAGTATTCCCGGACAACCATCGGCTTTCTGGGCATGCTGGGAGTTGTAGTTTTGCAACAGCTGTAGGCACACACACACATATATATATATATATATATATATATATTTGTGTGTGTGTGTGTGTGTGTATATATATTTATATATAATATGTATGTATGTATGTGTGTGCCTACAGCTGTTGCAAAACTACAATTCCCAGCATGCCCAGAAAGGCTATGGTTGTCCAGGCATGCTGGGACTTGTAGTTTAGCAACAGCTGTAGTCACCCTAGTAGATAAACACTGATATATAAATAAATATATATCTATATATATACATATATATGTATGTATGTGTGTGTGTGTGTGTGTGTGTGTGTGTGTGTGTGTGTGTGTATATATATATATATATATATATATATATATATATATATATATATATATATGTGTATATTTATTTATTTATATATCAGTGTTTTTATACCAGGGTGCCTACAGCTATTTCAAAACTACAACTCCCAGTATGCCCAGAAAGCTGATGGTTGTCCAGGCATGCTGGGACTTTTAGTTTTGCTGTAGGCACCCTGGTATAAAAACAAACACACACATATATATATATATATATATATATATATATATATATATATATAATATATTATGTATGTATGTGTGTGCCTACAGCTGTTGCAAAACTACAACTCCCAGCATGCCCAGAAAGGCTATGGTTGTCCAGGCATGCTGGCTCTTGTAGTTTTGCAACAACTGTAGGCACCCTGGTAGATAAACACAAATAAATAAATATATATTAGTTTACGAAGGGGCCGGTACCTACAATAGAGGGAGAAAACATGTATTCTTTATTTAGTACATGTACAAATTGATAAAAAAAAAAAAAACACTTTAATCATATATGCACCTTTTTTTTTTTTACTGTAAGTACCCGTTATCTTCTTTCTTCTGTCGGGTGGAGACGAGCGCGCGCATTCAGTATAGTCCAGGATACTAGGAGCAGAGAGGAAGCGCGCTCTCTGCACCTAGCCCTACGCAGGCGCATTGAGGAGGACGACGGCGGCGGGAGCGAGCGCTCGCTGGAGGAGCGAGCACTCGTTGGATGACACGCAGCGGCGCGCACATTACATTGGTTGAAAGGCGCATGCGCTGGGACCTGTGTGTCAATCACATAGCGGTCCCAGCACTGAGATACAAAGTGGGCGTGGCAGCGGCGGGGCATCGCGTACCTCGCACCACGCCTATCCGACCGTCAGTGGCTTTGATTAAAAGCACTTTTTAGCGTCACCAAAGCCTAAAAAATATAAGGTAAAAAATAATTGCTGTACACAACACCTGCACACAGTACAAAGGCTGTGTGCAGGTTATTACCCTAGAATTTCATGACAGTTGCGCTTTAACGGGAAATCAAATTCATCATATTATCCTAATGCCTCCACAATGGCAATGACAAGCAGATTAAAGGGGTTTTCCAGGAATTAATTTTATTTGACTATGCTACAGGGGCTGTAAAGTTAGTGTAGTTCATAATATAGTGTCTGTACCTGTGTTTTATGGATGGTCTTGCAAATCTTATGTGATCTTTGCTCCGATGTTTATTATAACAGCATACAAAATGAGTGTTGTCTTAGGTTTTTTCAGGTTGCATTGTGGCCTGAGACATTACATCACTAGTCAGGAGTTGAAGGGGAGCCTGTCTGCTATAACGGGGGGAGCGACTGCTGAGTGTAAGAGAGAAGATTCTCCACATGGCTGCAGGGAATTGTAGCTCAGGTGTGCTTCAGAGAGTGGTTTGACTGATGTGTTGGAGAGAGAAAAGTGACCTCACACTTACAAACAAGGGATCCTGGGACTTGTAGACTTGGAAATAGGGAACTCCAACAGGAAATGGCCATTTCACATAAAGAAGCAGTGTTATTGTGGACTTACAACATTTTAGCCCCAAGACAAGCACAGATCCTTCCAAAGCATGTCCATTACTGTCTGGCAGGTAAGTACTAAAGTCACCTTATGGTCGATAACCCCTTTAACAGAGAAAACCGATTAGAGTGGGCCATTTAGGACCTTTAGGAGCCAAGCAAGAGGATGGGATGGTCATCTTGATCAATAGAGCAAAAAAGATTTTACTTACACCTCATCCTATTTATTTTTCCTAAAATTGTAATAGCTGGCACTTATATTTTCTGAAATAAGGACACTTCTACGCACCTCCATATTTTTTAAATCTGCTTTTTTTTTTTTGTCAGAAGAACAAAATTGACAAATGGAAGGGGAGGAGGAGATGTGCAGGCTGTAGCTCAGAACTACAGGGTGGGCCATTTATATGGATACACCTTAATAAAATGGGATTGGTAGGTGATATTAACTTCCTGTTTATGGCACATTAGTTTATGTGAGGGGGGAAACTTTTCATGATGGCTTGTGACCATGGCGGCCATTTTGAAGTCGGCCATTTTGAATCCAACTTTTGTTTTTTCAATAGGAAGAGGGTCATGTGACACATCAAACTTATTGGGAATTTCACAAGAAAAACAGTGATGTGCTTGGTTTTAACGTAACTTTATTCTTTCATGAGTTATTTACAAGTTTCTGACCACTTATAAAATGTGTTCAATGTGCTGCCCATTGTGTTGGATTGTCAATGCAACCCTCTTCTCCCACTCTTCACACACTGATAGCAACACCGCAGGAGAAATGCTAGAACAGGCTTCCAGTGTCTGTAGTCACAGAACTACCCCATATGTGGGTGTAAAATGCTCTGCGGGTGCACAAGGAGTGATAGCGCACTATGTACATTTGAGGCCTAAATTGGTTATTTGCATAGGGGTGGCTGATTTTACAGTGGATCTGATATAAACGCAAAATAATAAATACCCACATGTGACCCCATTTTGGAAACTACACCCTCACGGAATGTAACAAGGGGTATAGTGAGCCTTAACACCCCACAGGTGTTTGACGACTTTTCATTAAAGTTGGATGTGAAAATTAAAAAAATTAAATAAAATGCTGGTGTAACCCTAAATTTTTCATTTTCACAAGGGAGAATATGAAAAAAGCTCCCCAAAATTTGTAACCCCATTTTTTCATTTGCTCAGCCCACTGTTCCAATTATCTGCAAACGCCAATGGGGTGTAAATGCTCACTGAAGCACTTGTTAAATTCTGTTAGGGGTGTAGTTTCCAAAATGGGGTCATATGTGGGGGGGGGGGGGTCCACTGTTGTGGCACCACGGGGGGCTTTGTAAACCCATTTCTTCTATTCCAATCAAATTATCTCTCCAAAAGCTCAATGGCTTTCCTTCTCTTCTGAGCATTGTAGTTCGCCCGCAGAGCACTTTACATTAACTTGTGGGGTATTTCCAGAAATGGGGTTACAAATTTTGGGAGGCTTTTTCACCTATTACCCCTTGTGAAAATGAAAAATTTGGGGTAACACCAGAATTTTAGTGAAAAAAATCTAATTTTTCATTTTCATGTCCAACTTTAGCGGAAATTTGTCAAACACCTGTGGGGTGTTAAGGCTCACTGTAGCCCTTGTTACATTCCTTGAGGGGTGTAGTTTCCAAAATAGTATGGCATGTGTTTGTTTTTGCTGTTCTGGCACCATAGGTGCTTCCTAAATGCGACATGCCCCCCAAAAACCATTTCAGCAAAATTTGCTTTCTAAAAGCCAAATGTGCACTTTACATCAACATATGGGGTATTTCCATACTCAGAAGAGATGGGGTTACAAATTTTGGGGGGGCATTTTCTACTATTATTCCTTGTAAAAATGTAAAATTTTTTTGGGGAAAAAAACAGCATTTTTGTGAAAAAACAAATAAAAAAATAATAATTTACACATCCAACTTTAACGAAAAGTCGTCAAACACCTGTGGGGTGTTAAGGCTCACTGTACCTCTTGTTACGTTCCTTGAGGGGTGTAGTTTCCAATATAGTATGCCACGTGTTTGTTTGTTTTTTTGCTGTTCTGGCACCATAGGGACTTCTTAAATGTGACATGCCCCCCCAAAAACCATTTCAGAAAAACTCGCTCTCCAAAATTCCACCGTCGCTCCTTCCCTTCTTAGCCCTCTAGTGCACCCACAGAGCACTTGACATACACATATGAGGTATTTCCTTACTTGAGAGAAATTGAGTTACAAATTTTAAGAAGATTTCTCTCCTTTTACCCCTTGTAAAAAATCAAAAACTTGGTCTACAAGAACATGCGAGTGTAAAAAATGAAGATTTTGAATTTTCTCCTTCAATTTGCTGCTATTCCTGTGAAACGCCTAAAGGGTTAACAAACTTTTTGAATGTAATTTTGAATACTTTGAGGGGTGCAGTTTTTATATTGGGGTCATTTATGGGGTATTTCTAAAATGAAGGCCTTTCAAATCCACTTCAAACCTGAACTGGTCCCTGAAAAATTTCGATTTTGAAAATTTTGTGAAAAATTGGATATTTGCTGCTGAAATTTTAAGCCCCCTGATGTCTTACAGAAGTAAAACCATGTCAATTTTATGATTCAAACATAAAATATACATATTGTATATGTGAATCAATATATAATTTATTTGGGATATCCATTTTCCTTTTTATAAGCAAAGAGCTTCAAAGTAAAAAAAAAAAAAATGCAACATTTTCAATTTTTTTTAATCAAATTTTGGAATTTTGTACCAAGAAATGATGCAAGCATCGATGAAATTTTACCACTAACATAAAGGAGAATATGTCACGAAAAAAACAATCACGGAATGAGAATGAAAAGTAAAAGCATTCCAGAGTTATTAATGCTTAAAGTGACAGTGGTCAGATGTGCAAAAAAGCCCGGGTCCTTAAGGTGAAAATGTCCTGGGTCCTTAAAGGGGTATTCCGCACCTGGCATCTTATGCCCTATCCAAAGGATAGGGGATAAGATGTTAGATCGCCGCGGTCCCGCTGCTGGGGACCCCGGCATCATTACTGCACAGAGCGAGTTCGCTCTGTGCGTAATGACGGGCGATACAGGGGCCGGAGCAGTGTGACGTCATGGCTCCGCCCCTCATGACATCACGGGCCATCCCCTTAATGCAAGTCCATGGCAGGGGGCGTGACGTCACAAGGGGCGGAGCCGTGACTTAACGATGCTCCGGCCCCTGTATTGCCCGTCATTACGTGCAGAGCGATCTCGCTCTGCGCAGTAATGATAGCGGGGTGCTGCAGCAGCGATCCCCGGGGTCCCCAGCAGCGGGACCCCGGCGATCTGACATCTTATCCCCTATCATTTGGATAGGGGATAAAATGTCTAGGGGCGGAATACCCCTTTAAGGGGTTAATCTCTATGGGAGAGCTGGAGATATACGAGCCTTGTGTCTCCGGCTCTCCCATAAAGATGCATGGAGGGAGCTTGTTGGCCACTTTTTCTTGCCACGGTCGACACAGCTTCATTCATGGGGAGAGCCAGAGTGCCAGGCAGGACAGTGCGGAGGGTCCCAGCGGTTGGACTCCCTGCAATCTGACACTTATCCTGTGGAGAGGGGATAAGTTTTTTTTTTTTTTTTTTTTAATACTGGACTACTCCTTTTAAGCCAAGTGCTGCAGCCATTTTATTGTTTCTTAACCTCCATCCTTGCATGCCCCAAACCTCCATCCTTGCATGCCCCATACTGTAAGTTGTGGCGGTGCAAGGAACTACAAAGTTTCCCCATTCATGTGACTAGGTCAACACTCTCATCATGCCCCCTCCCATAGACTTACATTTAGGGGACAGGGCCTGATGTCACAAGGAGGAGGAGTCGTGATGTCACCAAACTCCGGCCCCGTAGTCGTGACCCTTCAGACACAGAGGGAACATCTGTCTGTGCAGCTGCCAGAGGTGGGTTTCTGCATGAGAGAGTGCGGTGGTCCCCAGCGATCAGACATCTTATCCCCTATCCAAAGGAAGATGTCTTAGGGCCGGAGTACCCCTTTAAATTGGTTCTCCAGTTCTCCAGCTTTCTATTTCCTATTTATTAGGTCCTCCTGAGTTCTTCAGTTTTAGAAGTTTTCTATCTTAAATCATTTGAAGACACCTCATCTTTTTGTAGGTCCCGGCCATTCTGTAGAAATTATTTAATCCACATTTTTTCTCTAGAAGTCTTAGTGTTTTGTGTGAATTGATCACTTTATTTTTACATTTTGGGAACATCCAAAAGTTAGTAACACTATGTAAATAAACTTGTAGCTGAGAAGAACCTTAGGTCAAAGTCTAACCCAACAACTATTGTTTATGATCAGTTAGTATGTCCCCCCCCCCCCCCCCCCACACACACACACTTTCCCCCCCATGTCTGTTTTGTATTTATGTGCTTAAAATAGAGAACCATGCAATGTCATTTATTCATATATAGCTCTAAAATGGCAACATAGTTTTGTAAAGTAGCAAATTATGTTTTCTCTCCCTTGTTTCATTTGTCTCCTACAGAGGAATGGTCATTCCCTAATAATAAAAATTCTGACTGTACCATATTTTCTAATTTTAGCTTAGATTACTGTCATCTGAACCTGCGGGTTTTGGGAAGACCATGCCACTGTGTATAGTGTAAAGAATAATGAAGAAAGAAGAAACTTTTTTGCAGGCGCTGTTCCTGACTCCAGAAGTATCAAACAGGATGCTGAAGTATGGTTAAAGTGCTATATAGCACTATGTTTATTAAAGTACATAAAACCAATGACGCGTTTCAGAGGGACAGTCCTCCTTCCTCAGATTGGCATTGCTAATCTGAGGAAGGAGGACTGTCCCTCTGAAACGTGTCATTGGTTTTATGTACTTTAATAAACATAGTGCTATATAGCACTTTAACCATACTTCAGCATCCTGTTTGATACTTCTGGAGTCAGGAACAGCGCCTGCAAAAAATTTTCTTTTTTCTTCATTATTCTTCATGCTACATTCCGTCCCATTCCTACCTTTGGCCCAGCAGTTCATTTCCAGAGGATCATTGATACCCCACTGGGGTCATGTGCGCAATATCTCCCTAATCAGGTGAGCGGCCATCTTGAAGAGCCGACTTTGTCCCCTCCCTTGTGGGACATCGGAACCCTGGGTAATACACGAGACGCTGTCCTCCCCTTTTTATTGTTTCTCTTATTAGGTTTTACTGTGTATAGTGGTCTACCAAGTGTCCCCTCTTCCCTTCACAAGTGATGTTTGGGAGACCAGTATTGGGCAGGTGGGATTCAACATGCCCAATCCTTTTATTTTCATATGAGAAAACCTGACGTGGATTCTGTCAGACGCTTACCCCCCCCCCCCCTCCCCATCTATAACTCAGGCACACTTTTGATGAGCCAAATGTGCACTTGTATGAGGAAGTGAGCAGGGATAGCTGTTAGACTGTGGCCAGTTTAGGAGTAAAGGTAGCCATACACAATACATAGAATAGGTTGTTGCTTGAACAGCTGTTGAATGAACAATCAATGAACCAGATATTTTACAGACACCGCCATACATATATGGGCTGATACAGATGTTCAAACTGGCCGCTCATGATCAATAACACAGGGCAATAGATCTTTCATGTCTTGATCTATCATTTGGCTTGAAATCTGCCATTTCTGTCAAATCTAATGTGGGTCGATATAAGATTGTTCTCTTGCCAGCTATCAGCGTTCTTGTGTATCTCAAGTTTAAAGACTGTCCTCTCTTGTTCACAAATTCCATTGAGCACAGGGTTAGGACTTTGGAAGTGACATACAGTCATTGCCGTAAATGTTGGAACCCCTGAAATTTTAGTAGAAAATGAAGTGTTTCTCACAGAAAAGGATTGCAGTAACACATGTTTTGCTATACACATGTTTATTCCCTTTGTGTGTATTAGAAGTAAACAAAAAAGGGAGGGAAAAAAGCTAATTGGACATAATGTCACACCAAACTCCAAAAATGGTCTGGACAGAATTATTTCAATTATTCCACAAACTCAAAATTGTGGAAAAATAAGATTGTTTCAAGCATGTGATGCTCCTTTAAAGTCACCTGGGGCAAGAAACAGGTGTGTGCAATGTAAAAAAAAAAAAAATCACACCTGAAAGCAGATACAAAGGAGAGAAGTTCACTTAGTCTTTGCATTGTATGTCTGTGTGTGCCAACAGAAAGAGGAGAAGAGAACTGTCTGAGGACTTGAGAACCAAAATTGTGGAAAAATATCAACAATCTCAAGGTTACAAGTCCATCTCCAGAGATCTAGATTTGCCTTTGTCCACAGTGCGCAACATTATCAAGAAGTTTGCAACCCATGACACTGTAGCTAATCTCCCTGGGAGTAGACGGAAGAGAAAAATTGATGAAGGTGTCAACGCAGGATAGTCCACATGGTGGATAAGCAGCCCCAAACAAGTTCCAAAGATATTCAAGCTTTCCTGCAGGCTCAGCGAGCATCAGTGTCAGCGCGCGCTATCTGTCAACATTTAAATTAAATGAAACGCTATGGCAGGAGACCCAGGAGAACCCAACTGCTGACACAGAGACATAAAAAAGCAAGACTACATTTTGCCAAAATGAACTTGAGTAAGCCGAAATCCTTCTGGGAAAACGTCTTGTGGACAGATGAGACCAAGATGGAGCTTTTGGGTAAAGCACATCATTCTACTGTTTACTGAAAATGGAATGAGGCCTACAAAGAAAAGAACACAGTACCTACAGTGAAATATGGTGGAGGTTCAATGATTTTTGAGGTTGATTTGCTGCCTCTGGCACTGGGTGCCTTGAATGTGTGCAAGGCATCATGAAATCTGAGGATTACTAATGGATTTTGGGTCGCACTGTACAGCCCAGTGTCGGAAAGCTGGGATTGCGTCCGAGATCTTGGGTCTTCCAGCAGGACAATGACCCCAAACATACATCAAAAAGCACCCAGAAATGGATGGCAACAAAGCGCTGGAGAGTTCTGAAGTGGCCAGCAATGAGTCCAGATCTAAATCCCATTGAACACCTGTGGAGAAATCTTAAAATTGCTGTTGGGAAAGGGCGCCCTTCCAATAAGAGAGACCTGGAGCAGTTTGCAAAGGAAGAGTGGTCCAACATTCCGGCTGAGAGGTGTAAGAAGCTTATTGATGGTTATAGGAAGCGACTGATTTCAGTTCTTTTTTCCAAAGGGGGTGCAACAAATATTAAGGTAAGGGTGCCAATAATTTTGTCCAGACCATTTTTGGAGTTTGGTGCCAGAGTCCAGAGTAGGAGAAAATCCCCATAGCAAGCATATGCTGCTTTGGTCAGTTCCTAAAATGGACAGAGATGTCAGCAGAGAGCACTGTGCTCATGATTCAGCAAAGAGCACTGTGTTCCAAAAAGAAAATAATTTCCTCTGTAGTATTCAGCAGCTAATAAGTACTGGAATGATTAAGGTTTTTTAATAGAAGTAATTTACAAATCAGTTTAACTTTCTGGCACCAGTTGATAAAAAAATATATATATATATATATATATATATATATATATATATATATATATATATATATATAAAAAAATGTTTTCTTGCTATTTAAACTGTGGAAGGAGATGCCAAAATCACAAGTAGAGAGCAAACTCCTGTATTCCTTTTTATGCCTTTGATTGAATCCAGCGTCACAATAGCTGCATCACTGTCCACTGAGCCACAATTCAATCCTCTATGATGATTTACTGTTGTGGTGATGAGATGACATGATCTCTGCTTTGTTTTGTGCAGTTGTTTATGTTGTTTATGTGTAGTTTTCATTCCTCAGATGATGTTGTTGGTCTTCATTAGCCTACAGGACATAGCCCCCAGGCCTCGACAGATCTTCTTAACACTAAGATTCCACTTCATAATTGGTGCTATAAACTAGGTGGTAGTTTATTATTATTATTATTTTTTATGGTATAGAAGATCCAGATACTCTCTTTAGCGGGGGGAACACTCCTTTCTCCACCATCTGTTTAGCACATTCCCTGCCTTTTCCAGTACTCTTTTTTTTCTCTATGGGAATATAGTAGTATGTAATTTTGGGAAACATCTGTTTTGTAAGTTTGTTCCATAGTTATGGACGTATAAGGACAGAAATACTGTAGAAGATGAACTTTAAAAGGTTTATAAAACGTGCTTAGACTTGTGTCTTCTGCAGTAAAATGATCTGTGGGTAGGGTTTCCTTGTTGGCATCTCAGTTGTTTTATTTCTGACTGATTTGTGGGCATCTTATAAAACAATGATAAGAGGCACAGTCATACTTGTATAGTCTTTCTTTCATGTCTAGTTATAGTCTGCTCCAGCACTGCCATTGTTTAACCCTTTAAGGACTCAGGATTTTTCAGTTTTTGCACTTTTGTTTTTTCCTCCTTAAAAATCATAACCCTTTCAATTTTCCACCTAAAAATCCATATTATGGCCCTTTTTTTGCGTCGCCAATTCTACTTTGCAGTGACATTAGTCATTTTACCCAAAAATGCACGGCGAAACGGAAAAAAAAAATCAATGTGCGACAAAATTGAAGAAAAAACACCATTTTGTAAATTTTGGGGGCTTCCGTTTCTAGGCAGTGCATATTTCGGTAAAAATTACACCTTATCATTATTCTGTAGGTCCATACGGTTAAAATGATACTCTACTTATATAGGTTTGATTTTGTTGCACTTCTGGAAAAAATCATAACTACATGCAGGAAAATTTATACGTTTAAAAATGTCATATTCTGACCCCTATAACTTTTTTTATTTTTGCACGTACAGGGCGGTATGAGGGCTCATTTTTTGCGCCGTGATCTGAAGTTTTTATCGGTATCCTTTTTGTTTTGATTGGACTTTTTGATCACTTTTTATTCATTTTTTAATGGTATAAAAAGTGACCAAAAATGCGCTTTTTTTGACTGGAATTTTTTTGCGCGTACGCCATTGACCGTGCGGTTTAATTAATTATATATTTTTATAGTTCGGACATTTACGCATGCGGCGATACCACATATGTTTGTTTATTTATTTTTTTCACACTGTTTTATTTTTTTTATGGGAAAAGGGGGGTGATTCAAACTTTTATTAGGGAAGGGGTTAAATGACCTTTATTAACACTTTTTTTTACATTTTTTTTGCAGTGTTATAGGGACCTATAACACTGCACACACTGATCTCCTATGCTGATCACTGGCATGTATTAACACGCCTGTGATCAGTGTTATTGGCGCTTGACTGCTCCTGCCTGGATCTCAGGCACGGAGCAGTCATTCGCCGATCGGACACCGAGGAGGCAGGTAAGGGCCCTCCCGATGTCCTGTAAGCTGTTCGGGACGCCGCGATTTGATCGCCGCGGTCCCGAACAGCCCGACTGAGCAGCCGGGTCACTTTCACTTTCGAAGCGGCGGTCAGCTTTGACTGCCGCTTCTAAAGGGTTAATACCGCACATTGCCGCGATCGGCGATGTGTGGTATTAGCCGCGGGTCCCGGCCGTTGATGAGTCCCGGCCGGGACCGACGCGATATGATACGGGATCGTGGCGCGATCCCGCTTCATATCGCGGGAGCCGGCGCAGGACGTAAATATACGTCCTGCGTCGTTAAAGGGGTACTCCGGTGGAAAACTTTTTTTTTTTTTTAAATCAACTGGTGCCAGAAAGTTAAACAGATTTATAAATTACTTCTATGAAAAAATCTTAATCCTTCCAGTACTTATGAGCTGCTGAATACTACAGAGAAAATTATTTTCTTTTTGGAACACAGCGCTCTCTGCTGACATCATGAGCACAGTGCTCTCTGCTGACATCTCTGTCCATTTTAAGAACTCTCCAGAGTAGGAGAAAATCCCCATAGAAAACATATGCTGCTCTGGACAGTTCCTAAAATGGACAGAGATGTCAGCAGAGAGCACTTTGGCCATGATGTCAGCAGAGAACTCTGTGTTCCAAAAAAGAAAAGAATTTCCTCTGTAGTATTCAGCAGCTAATAAGTACTGGAAGGATTAAGATTTTTTATTAGAAGTAATTTACAAATCTGTTTTAACTTTCTGGCACCAGTTGGTTTAAAAAAAAATAAAAATAAATACGTTTTCCACCGGAGTACCCCTTTAAGAACATCTTTGAAGCAGGTGATAAAAATTACAAAGCAGTATAGTTTACGTTAAATTCCTGAAAACTTCGTTTTGGTTGTCTCCTGCAATTAAAGGGCTACCCCTGTCTAATAGTATAACTAGGATATACTATATACCAGTGGCCTCCAACCTGCGGACCTCCAGATGTTGCAAAACTACAACTCCCAGCATGCCCGGACAGCCAAAGGCTGCTGACATCTCTGTCCATTTTAAGAACTGTCCAAAGTAGGAGAAAATCCCCATAGAAAACATATGCTTCTCTTGACAGTTCCTAAAATGGACAGAGATGTCAGCAGAGAGCACTGTGCTTTTGATGTCAGCAGAGAGCACTGTGTTCCAAAAAGAAAATAATTTCCTCTGTAGTCTGTAGTGTTCAGTAGCTAATAAGTACTGGAAGGATTAAGATTTTTTTAAATAGAAATAATTTTCAAATCTGTTTTAGGGATCGACCGATATCGGTCGCGGTGCGGGGGCCGGGGCATTATCGGCTTATCGGCAAGGTAATTGCCGATACCGATAATGCCCAAAATCGTGATTATCGGCCGATAATATCGGCCATACCGATAATCGGTCGATCCCTAATCTGTTTAACTTTCTGGCACCAGTTGATTTAAAAAAAAAAAAAAAAGTTTTCCACCTTTAAAGGGGTACTCTGCCCCTAGACATCTTATCCCCTATCCAAAGGATAGGGTATAAGATGTTTAGGGGCAGAGTACCCCTTTAAAGGCACAAAAACAGCTGTTCTTGACATGGTGCAACGGCAGTGTAAAATGGGCCGAACACAGCAACCTACAACTCCATGTAGATGTTGCAACAGTACTAACCCCCAAGCCACTGTGATGCTGTTGGGAACACTGGGGGTGCCTTTTGTCCTTTAACCCCTTAAGGGCCAAGCCCATTTTAACCTTAAGGACCAGACCAATTATTTTTGTGTTTTTGTTTGTTCCTCCTCGCCTTCTAAAATCCATAACTCTTTTTTATATGTCCATCTACAGACCCATATAAGGGCTTGTCTTTTGTGTGACCAATTGTACTTTGTAATGAAACCTCTCATTTTACCATAAAATGTACGGTGGACCGAAAAAAATTTTAGGGACGAAATTTAAATGAAAACCTCAATTTTGCTGATTTTGGAGGGTTTTGTTTTCTCACTGTACAATTTACAGTAAAAATGACATGTGTTCTTTATTCTGTGGGTCAATACGATTAAAATGATCCCCATGGCTGGATACTTTTATATTTTTTCACCGCTTACAAAAAATCTAAAACTTTTTGTGCAAAATCAGTAATCTAAAATCTCCCTATTTTGACCACCTGTAACTTTTTCCGTATATTGGGCGATATGTGGGCTTATTTTTTGCGCCATCATTTGTACTTTTTATCGATACCACATTTGCATATATAAAACTTTTTGATAATTTTTTATACATTTTTTTGGGAATAAAATGTGACTAAAAAGCAGCATTTTGGGATTTTTATTTTTTTAAGTTTACGTGGTTCACTGATAGTTTGGACATTTACGCATGCGGCGATACCAAATATGTTTTAAAATGATTTATGCTTTTTGGGGGTAAAATGGGAAAAACTGACAATTTTCTTTTTTATTTGGCGGGGGGGGGGGGGGGGCGATTTTTTTCACTGCTAGCAGCCAGTACTTGCCGTGTATGATGCGAGCACCAGTGTGTGATCTTTTAAATAGCAGCATTTGGATCAGAATAACCAGACAAATACTTAAGTTCAATGTAAAAATAAACATCCCGAGTGGAGCATTAGTGGCATCCCGGCTGGGAGCTCTGTATCCAAATGGGAATAGGTGTCATACCCAACCCACAACCGATCCAGTGTCTGTGTTTTTAATGCACATCATATTTTTGTTTTCTCACAAGTTTGATTAATAATCTTTTAAAAGCAGAACAATAAAGAGGAATTTTAATGATTATAGGGTTCCCTAGTTTGGGAAATTAGTCCCATGAGGGCTTAAGCCTGAATGGGAAATTGCGAATTTATATAGTATCCTGGGGATATCCCTTATGGGTAACTCGGATTTGACTCACTTAATCCCTGACATTATTACTGTGTTTCTTTATTACTTTGACATAGTTACGCCCAGCACTTTAGTAGGGTAGGGGTCATTGGCTATCCTAATAAAGAGCTGGCTACCCCAAAAGGCAGGGACATAGATTTGGACGAGCTTAGGGACACACTTATCCCTGCCCAATGTGACACAATTATTGCTGTATTAGATTTCTAATTATTGCTTTTTGTATTATGTGTCAATTCCAGGATGGCATTTTATGCTGAAAATATAAGACTGGGAGGATGGGAAGTCTAGAAAATACAGATATAGAGGAGTTCCCTCCCCCTCCACCCGAAGGTAAAACAAGATACAAAGTTTACATCCAATATAAGTTAAGGCAAAAGCTTTTTAATGGTCTACACAATGCTTCTTTAATTTATGTTAAACTTTACAACATATTTATTTATCCACAATAACCTGCAAGAGTTAAAAAAGGTTTATGTCCTAAGCTAATCACAAACTATGAGGGAGATTTATCAAAACTTGTGCAGAGGAAAAAGTGCCCAGTTGCCCATAGCAACCAATAGGATCGCTTCATTCATTTTTCAGAGGTCTCTTTAAAAATGAGAGAAGCGATCTGATTGGTTGCTTTGGGCAACTCAGCAACTTTTCTCTGCACAGGTTTTGATAAATCTCCCCCCCTATTTTCTTGAAAATAAGACTTTTAAACCACAAAATATAGCTAGGTTTACACTGCTGCTGTGCTCTGACCCGTTCAGGGTCTGTTCAATTTTAGAATTTTTGTTGTTGCCCCAAATGGACCCTGAACGGATTGGAGCACGACAGACACCAAAGGGTCCTATTGGCTTTAAAGGGGTACTCCCTAAGACTTCTTATCCCCTATTCAAAGGATAGGGGATAAGATGTCTGATCGCGGTTTTCCCGCCGCTAGGGACCCCCGCTATCTCGCAAGCAGCACCCACCTCTGGGAGCTGCACGCAGCGCTGCAGCCTTGGGCCATCACGCCCCCCCCCCCCCATAGACTTGCATTGCGGGGGCGGGGCGTGGCATCACACGGGGGCGGAGTTGTGACATCACTATACTCCGGCCCCGTAGTTGTGACCCAGTAATCAGACAACTTATCCCCTATCCTTTGTATAGGGGATAAGATGTCTTAGGGTCAGAGTACTCCTTTAAATGGGGCCCTTTGGGTTTCCATCTGGGTCTAATGTTTTACAGTTGTTGAGTGGGAAAAAAATGTCATGCTGCTCAACTTCCATAATTTTAACGAACCTACGTTAGAAAGTTATGTAACGTTGTGTGTATATATATATATATATATATATATACCGTATATACCGTATATACTCGAGTATAAGCCGACCCGAGTATAAGCCGAGACCCCTAATTTCAACCCAAAATCCCAGGAAAAGTTATTGACTCGAGTATAAGCCTAGGGTGGGAAATACATCATTCCCCCCCCCCCTGTCATCATCCAGACCCGTCATTAACATCCTCATCATCATCACCGCCTGTCATCATCCAGACCCTCATCATCATCACCTGTCATCATCCCCTTGTAATCATCCCACACATCCCCCCCTTCATCATCCCCTTGTCATCATCCCCACCCCCCTTCATCATCCCACCCCCCCCTTCATCATCCTCTTGTCATCATCCCACACCCCCCCTTCATCATCCTCTTGTCATCATCCCACACCCCCCCTTCATCATCCTCTTCTCATCATCCGCCCTCAGTGGTCTTCAACCTGCGGACCTCCAGAGGTTTCAAAACTACAACTCCCAGCAAGCCCGAGCAGCCATCGGCTGTCCGGGCTTGCTGGGAGTTGTAGTTTTGAAACCTCCGGAGGTCCGCAGGTTGAAGACCACTGCGGCCTTCGACATCATCCAGACCCCTCTCACCCCCCTTTAGTTCTGTACAGTACTCACCTCCGCTCGGCGTTGGTCCGGTGCTGCAGGGCTGTCCGGAGAGGAGGTGGTCCGGTGGGAAAGTGGTTCCGGGCTGCTATCTTCACCGGGGGCGCCTCTTCTCCGCGCTTCCGGCCCGGAATAGAGGCGTTGCCTTGACAATGACGCAGAAGTACGTTGGCAATGAACGTACCGCTGCGTCGTTGTCAAGGCAACGTGACTATTCTGGGGCCGGGCCCGAAGCGCTTAGAAGAGGCCTCCCCGGTGAAGATAGCAGCCCGGAACCACTATCCCACCGGACCACCTCCTCTCCGGACAGCCCTGCAGGACCGGACCAGCGCCGAGCGGAGGTGAATACTGTACAGAACTAAAGGGGGGTGAGAGGGGTCTGGATGATGTCGAAGGCCGCAGTGGTCTTCAACCTGCGGACCTCCGGAGGTTTCAAAACTACAACTCCCAGCAAGCCCGGACAGCCGATGGCTGCCCGGGCTTGCTGGGAGTTGTAGTTTTGAAACCTCTGGAGGTCCGCAGGTTGAAGACCACTGCGGGTGGAGAGTTCACTTGAGTATAAGCCGAGGGGGGTGTTTTCAGCACAAAAAATCGTGCTGAAAAACTCGGCTTATACTCGAATATATATATATATATATATATATATATATATATATATATATATATATATATATATATATATATATATATATAAATATATAATAAAACTCAACATGTATGTATGCAAGTTCCACAAAAACTTCCAAACTGCTAAAGATATTAACATGGCATAAACTTGGCACACATGTTACTTATATGTCAACAACAAACATAGGCTAGGTGATTTAACCCTTAATCTCCCCCATTTGCCAGGGGCGGGGTTTATGTATAAAGTCCTATACAAGTCAATGGGAAATATATGTTACTGCATAACTTCCAAACAGCTGGAGATATTTCAATAATACTTGGTCACATGTTTCTTATATATCCACTTAAAATATAGGATAGATAATTTAACCCTTAACTACCCCCATTTGTGAGTGTCGGGGGTTTTGTTTAAAGTCCCATGCAAATCAATGGGAAATGTATGTTCTCACATAACTTCTGTACGGCTGGAGATATTTCAATACCTGGTACACATATTACAGGCCGGGATGAGAGGTCGGGATAGGAGGACCGGGATAGGAGGACCGGGATAGGAGGACCGGGATAGGAGGACCGGGATAGGAGGACCGGGATAGGAGGACCGGGAAAAGGAAGACGGGATAGGATGACGGGATAGGATGACTGGATAGGACAACGGAATATGGGGTTGAGATATGACAACAATATATGAGGACGGGATAAGAAGTCAAAAGCTTCCTCCTTTTGTTTATTTTCCTCCCCAACAAGGATTAGGAAGGAAAAACCGGGCAACGCCGGGTACTCAGCTAGTAGTGAATAAAGGGATTACATTGTATTTAAAACAACAATTTTGTAAAAAGTTATGACATTTTCCTAAATAGTATGACACCCCATGGTGGTCAAAATGTATAGCTCTGTCCTCATCTACCTAATGGGCTGTAGACACAGTCACTTTCTAGACTGACAAGTGGTGCTCTGTACACTTCAGAATGGTTCATTGTTCTGCCTGTCTGGGAAGGAGCATGGCAGAATAGCTGAGAAGCCTCCTTCTAAAGAGCAAATAATAACTATATTTTCAGCTGCCAGGGGTGGAAGGAGACTGTTTCCAGAGTCCTCCTCCATAGCGGCAAAAATTAGTAGCATGGAGGTGGGCACAATGAAACAAAAAAATGCTGGTAAAACTATAAGGCAGGTCCCATGCCCATTTTGGATGTAGTCACAGTTGTACTGCAGTCAACCTTTTAAAGCCAATGGGCCCCCAGGGAACACATTAGACTATATGTCTGTATCCCTTTTGGACAGGTTGTCAACATACTGTATAGCCCGATGTATAAACAGAAGTGTCATGTGACTTGTGGCTCTCTTTGAAACACCTTTCAGTCTGCATTGTCATAAGAAGAAACCTGTCAATTATTGTTGGGTGGGCAGGGGCAGCAACAGCATCTCTGGTGGCTAGTGGCTGCTTTTTCAGTGTAAAAGCATTTCTATCTGTATGTTATGCTGCACTCGCAATATATTGGATGCATCTTAAATTTGTTGCCTAAATGTCTGAACAGGGAGTCGTTCTCCCCGCTCCTGCCATGTCTTTCTTTGCATTATTTGGTAGAGCTTCTCTCTCCGTCCCCAAAAGCAGCTGTCTACAGCACGAGACCCTGTGAAATGTAATTCTATGGACGCTGGAGACGGCTGCTTCGGAGTCAGAGCGAGAATCCCGGTCTCTAAATGAAGTTGTATACGGTGGGGAGCAGGGAGTATGGTGCTCTGTGCAGAAATTAGGTGCCGATTGTGAAATGGACGTTTGAAAATGCCCAGTGCTTCACGATAATACTATGTAGTTAGTGTAATGGGAAAAAAAAATTAAAAATAAATCTTATAAAATGTTTTTATGAAAAACACTTTTTTTTTTTTTTTTTACACAATAGGTGTTTTTGGGATGACATGGTATAGATGTACATTTTTTTAGTAGACTTCACCTTTCGCCTAGATCACTACATGTGACAGTTAGGCACGGCATGGTGGCTCATTGTCCCTGATTTGTGTTCTGTGCATTGGCAGAAGTGAAATAGCTGAAGCAGGGTGATATGAGGGGGCAGTGTGCTGGAAGAGCTGAAGACAGGATCTGAATTGTTCCCATCAAAGCCTCCTTGTCACTGGTGCTTCACACACTCCAAGGCCTTCATGAAAAGGAAAGATTATTTAAAATGGCAGGCCCCACAGCTCATCCGCCATAAATGCCCATCTCTTGTTTACTACAATAGTTAGATTCAGAAAGTGGACATGCTTTTTTTTACCAGGCCACTTTTTAAACATGTGCTCCCACAATCCACCTCTTTGTCTATTGATACAGATATATCATTATGGCATGCATATTATATAGAAGAATTATAATTAAAAGATATACTGACTTTCCGAAGTGTTGTATGTAATGATGATAAAATAAAGACCCTTTATAATTATATTTCCCATGAAGACAATTGTTCATTGTACATGTTCCTAGGAAACACCTATTCCAATTCTTGCCTAGAAGATGCTTTGTATTTTGACTTTTCTAGTGTAAAACTTCCAGGTTTCACAGCTACCACCTGACCACAGATGAAAGGATTCCTCATTGGTCCAAATAATAGGATGCACCTGTTTCCCTCTCCTTGATGGAACATGTCTACAGAGATTATGATATTTTACAGTAAAATGTTTATAAAAACCCTCATTGATACACTCACAGGGAACTTGCCACTTGTTTTATGCTGCCCAAAATGCGGTTCAGGACACTGGGTCCTAGAACACTGAATGATGGAATGTTTTAGAAAAATCATAGTTTAAAAAATCTGTCAAGATCGGTTAAGGGGGAGGGGGGGGGGGGTGTATGGGGGGTCCATGTGGCTGCTGTCCACCTGTGTATAAGGAGAGAGGCTTCACTCAAGGCCGGGAGGCAGAGAGCGGCCACCGTAAACCATCCCATGGTTCAGACAGCTTTTTTGAGCTATGATTGAACTATTTTGAACTCCGCTTCCTACATCTGTTTCATGCTGCCTGATGTTTGGGCAGTGTAAAACAGGTGACAGGTTCCCTTTTAATGCCAACAATCATATACTTTAGGCAGATATGAAAGGTAGCCCCGTTGTCTCTTGGAAAACCACTATAAAATTGGAGGTGTGTTGGATGACAAGGGTGTTTAACAACCTGTGTTAGTAAACTTTACCAATTAATAGTTATTCCAGTATTAAAAACTATTTATCTAGTCACTGTACTGAGCTGTCTCCATCAACCCATAGACTTTGGATAGAGCAGGAACACACGCTTGATTGCTGCTTTACCCAAACTCCTCCTAATCATGGTCATAGAATTGGAAGTAGTGAGTAGGGAGACTCAAGACCATTCTCCTGTGCCTAGGTGATAAATGTATTTTCTCATAAAACACCCATTCACAGGGTAGAATTTCCGAGCAGAATCCAGAGGAAAAAATTCAGTGAAACCTACTCAACATACAATTCCATTACTGCAGACCACATATGTCCTAGCTCTGACTGATTCAGGACCTGCCATGCACGATTTATCTGCCCAGAACTTTCCCAGATGGATATTCTGCTGTCTGAATGAGCCCTGATAGTAAAAGCTGTTATCATTTTTCTTGGAAATACAGTCCTGCTGCTATTAATAATAGCATTCATTAATACTATTTGGGGGGGGATTTAGCAAAACCTGTCCAGAGGAAAAGTTGCTAAGTTGCCCATAGCAACCAATCAGATCGCTTCTTTCATTTTTGGGAAGGCCTGTGAAAAATGAAAAATGTAAAACAAAGAAAAACAGGCGCTCCCTTGTGGAGAATCAACGGGATCACAGGTGTGTGGGAGGGGAGGGAAAAAGTAAAGGCTCACCCTGCCAAGTTGTGTGCACTCCCACACAACCAGGATATGCGTTTAATATGATGATCCTGGTCTGCAGCCTTCCTAGAAACAGTAAGGAGATGTGTAGCAAACTTCGAGACGGATAGGAATTCCGGCGCTGACCAAGGAGAAGACAATAGAGCCAGGTGTGTAGCGAACAGATTTAATTCAATGCGACGCGTTTCACCTCGCTTGCGCGGTTTCATGATGCCTGATGAAACCGCGCAAGCACGGTGAAACGCGTCGCATTGGATTATATCTGTTGGCTACACACCTGGCTCTATTGTCTTCTCCTTGGTCAGCGCCGGAATTCCTATCCACCTCGAAGTTTGCTACACATCTCCTTACTGTGAAAAATGAAAGAAGTGATCTGATTGGTTGCTATGGGCAACGTTTCCTCTGCACAGGTTTTGATAAATCTCCCCGATGATCTTTTTGAGGTCGTCACTAGAAAAATATGAAATAAATGTTTACTTTCATTTGAAACAGCTTCCCTTCATGAGATTAGCCTATGTGATTCCTAACATATTTGTAAAATCAATTCATTTAAGAAAATAACCCCTCATCTTGGCTTAAAATCCTGGCCATTAGATGTCTCACTTCTCTGCATTCTGTTGTCCAATGCCAGATAGGGGAAATCTCTGGTAACAGACAAAGCAAGACGGGGGAGGGCTTAGCATATGCTATGTGCAGGAGAGAGTCTGGGCTGTGTACCGGCATCTATGAGCCTGTGTGGCTACTCAAGAAGGATCAAAGCTCTGCCAGAAAGTTATATCAAAGCTTCCCTCTCATCTCAACAGCAGCAGTCCATTGTTTAGTGAAATCCATTCTTCTTATTTCTTTCATGTCTGCTCACATAGCACCTTGCAAAGTCAGTGTATCAGTTACTCACTCATTCTCTCTTCCACATGTCCTCTATAGTAGTGTATTTTGTAAGTCAATCCCCAAGCACAATTCCAGCCTGTTTAGTGCAGTGCTTTGATTGCCAGCAGTACTCATATAGGGACTCCCTTTAGCTCTCAGGCTTCACAGTGCCACCCTGTTTAGTGCAGTGCTTTGATTGCCAGCAGTACTCATATAGGGACTCCCTTTAGCTCTTAGGCTTCACAGTGCCAGCCTGTTTAGTGCAGTGCTTTGATTGCCAGCAGTACTCATATAGGGACTCCCTTTAGCTCTTAGGCTTCACAGTGCCAGCCTGTTTAGTGCAGTGCTTTGATTGCCAGCAGTACTCATATAGGGACTCCTTTTAGCTCTCAGGCTTCACAATGCCACCCTGTTTAGTGCAGTGCTTTGATTGCCAGCGGTACTCATATAGGGACTCCCTTTAGCTGTCAGGTTAAACAGCTCAGCTCTGGTCCTGCCCCCTAAAATGGAGAGAATAAGATATATCGGCGTATAACACGCACCCCCATTTTAACAGGGAAATTTAAGTAAAAAAAAATAAAATGTAAAATAAATGACTTGGACTAAATGCCACATCATCCCCCCAACTTCGTTTTCTTCTGCACCTCAGTTTGGTCCCGTCCCCTCCAGTGCCACATCATTTCTTTCCTTTTATCAGTCCCTGTGCCACATTTACCCCTCTCATCACCACCCCCCATGTCTCATCATCCCCCCATGTCTCATCATTTCCCCCTGTCATAGACCACCACTAGCCATACAGACATTAAGAATTTAGTGCCTCCCCCCACCATCATTTCCCCCTGTCTCATCATCCCCCACCCTGTCTCATCATGTCCGCATCATTCCCCCCTCATCATTTCCCCCTGTCTCATCATCCCCCACCCTGTCTCATCATGTCCCCCCACCCTGTCTCATCATGTCCCCCCAACATTCCCCCCTCATCATTTCCCCTTGTCTCATTATCCCCCACCATGTCTCATCATGCCCCCCATCATTCCTCCCTCATCATTTCCCCCTGTCTCATCATCCCCTCACCCTGTCTCATCATCTCCCCCCATCATGTTCCTCCTATCTATGCTATTCTTCCCCTCCCTCATCATTCCCCCTTTTCCCTGCTTTTCATAGGTTTTTTTTATTTTCCTTACCTGGCTGTGCTTCGGCTGTCTTGTGGGCTGCGGTCAGTGAAGCAGATGAGTGACGTCCTCTCCGGCTCCTCTTCGCGGTATCAGGGATGTCACTTTTCATTTCCTGTAGTCACCGCCGAAAAGTGACATCCCTGATGCCGCGCAGAGGAGCCGGGAGACGACGCCACTCATCTGCTTCACTGACCGCAGCCCGTAAGACCCCCTGCCTGACCTGACCTGCCGAAGCGCAGCCAGGTAAGGAAAATAAAAAAACTATAAAAAGCAGGGAAAAGGGGGAATGATGAGTGAGGGGGAGGTAAGAAAAATGTAAAGTAAAACTGTCACTTGTTTTCTCGCGCACTATCCACAGGAACTGGTGGATTGTGCGGGAGACGCTGATTAAAAGGTAGGGCAGATCCGGACAAGGTAGGGCTCATTTTAATCAGCGTCTGCCGCAATGTCCACCATTACCTGTGGATAGTGCGGTAGAAAACAAGTGACAGTTTTCCAGAGCGGGGAGGAGATGCCGCTGGTCACTGATTTAAAGTGGCCGGGCCGTGCTGCTAATACTTAACAAGTTTAAATCAGGCTTTTTGCCTTTAAATAAGTTTTAAAAGTGCGTGTTATACACCGATAAATATGGTATCTATGGAGGGGAATCTCAGGGGCTCCATAACAGCAGTGAGGACACTAAAATCACCTTGTCGCCTCTCTGAAGGGGTAATCTGAAAAAGATTTTCAAAGGTTTTTTTCAAAAATATTTTGAAACTGCAGGTAAGCTTTGCTATTTTTTTTTCCTGTTCTAGTATAAGGATTATTTTGTTTGTGTTTCAGTCTATGAAGATGCAGACAATGAGGAGGACGAGGATGAAGGAGAGAAATTTGATTTTGATAGTGGCGATGATGCTCCAGAAGCTGATAGGCAGCCACGTCAGAAGGTTGAGGATGATTTTGTTGACATTGGACTCCCCGATCCTCCTGGTATGCTTTTATTTATTTATTTTTGTCATTGTGCACCTTTTATTTATGTACTTTTGGGTACCAATTTTTTAGTCCTGACGTTCAGGTGCATTGCAGGTATTTTTTGATTCAGTAGTGCCCCCCTGCTTTTCTTCTATTTGTGCCTTTTTAAATAAATTAATGTTTTCCCTCATTAGTCTTCACTTAAAGGGGTACTCAGCAGCTCAGCTGAGCAGCGGAGTACCCCTTTAATACCTCATGTGAATGTTAGAAATCTTTAATAATCTAATAAAAAGGAAAAACTTAAATATTGCATTGACATAAATATTGAGACCATTTACTTAGTGGATTTGGGGATTTTCTAGCATTATTCTGGGGAGATCCTCTCGAGCTTTGTCAGGTTGGAATGGGGAGAGTTGGTGGACAATTTTTCAATGGTTTATGTCAGGACTCTGTCTAGGCCATGCAAGGACATTCACATTGTTGTCCCTAAGCCGTTTCTGCATTGTCTTGGCTGTGTTCTTAGAGTGATTGTCTTGTTGGAAGGTGAACCTTCAGCCCAGCCTGAGGTTCAGAGTTTTCATTGAGAATATCTCTTTACTTTGCTCCATTCAGCTTTTCCTCAACCCAGACCAATCTTCCTTGTCTTGACCGCTGAAAAACATCCCCACAACATTATGCCACCATTATGCTTTATTGTATGGATGGTATTAGGCAGGTGATGAGCAGTACCTAATTTCCTCCAGACATGACATTCAGAATTAAAGGGGTTAACCAGGAAAAAAAACGTTTTTTCTTTTATATCTCAACTGGCTCCAGAAAGTTAAACAGATTTGTAAATTACTTCTATTAAGAAAAACCTTAATCCCTTCAGTACTTATGATCTGCTGAAGTTGAGTTGGTCTTTTCTGTCTAAGTGCTCACTGATGACACCTGCCTTGGGAACTATCCATAGTAGAAGCAAATCCCCATAGCAAACCTCTTCTTCTCTGTGCAGTTCCCGAGATAGGCAGAGATGTCAGCAGAGAGCACTGTTGCCAGACAGAAAAGAACAACTCAACTTCAGCAGATGATGATTATTGGAAGGATTAAGATTGTTTAAAAGAAGTGACTTACAAATCTGTTTAACTTTCTGGTGTCAGTTGATATATAAATTTTTTTTTTCCTGGATAACCCCTTTAAGTTTTCTGTTGGTTTCAGACCAGAGAACGATGTTTCTCCATGAGAGCCCTTTAGCCGCTTTCTTGCAAACTCCCGATTTTCATGTGTCTTTAAGGAGAGGCTTCTTTCTGGCCACTTCACCATAAAGCCCAGTTTGGTGTGATGTTGCAGTGATGGTTTACCTTCCTGGAAGTGGGTTCTTGGTCACCTCTCTTACCAAGGCCTGTCTTGCCATATTTACTTAGTTTGGTGGGTGTTCCCAGTTGTTCTAAAGATTTTCCATTTAAGAGTAATGAAGGCCACTGTGCTCTTGGGAACTTTCAACACAGCAGACATTTTTTTGTACATTTCTCCAGATCAGTTTTTCCACACAATCCTGCCTCTAAGCCCTACAGGCAGTTCCCTACAACTTATATCTTGGTTTTTGCTCTGATATGCATTGTCATCTGTGAGAGAGACCTTATATAGATAGGTAATGTGTCTTTCCAGATCATCATTAAAACTTCTGACCTGTGTCATTGACATGTCAGACACTTGAAAAAAAACAAAAAAACTTTAAAGGGGTTCTCCGGCGCTTAGACATCTTATCCCCTATCCAAAGGATAGGGGATAAGATGCCTGATCATGGGGGTTCCGCCGCTGGGGACCCCCGTGATCTTGCACTCAGCACCCCAGTTAAAATCAGTCCCCGGAGCATGTTCGCTCCGAGTCTGATTACCGGCGACCACGGGGCAGATGGCATGTGACGTCACGTCTCCACCCCTGTGTGACGTCACGCTCCGCCCCTGTGTGACGTCACGCTCCGCCCCTCAATGCAAGCCTATGGTAGGGGGCGTGACACCTGGCCTCACACGGGGGCGGAGGCATGACACCACACGCCGCCTGCCCCGTGGTCGCCGATAATCAAACCCGGAACGAACATGCTCCGGGGACTGATTTTAACTGGGGTGCTATGTGCAAGATCATGGGGGTCCCCAGCGGCAGGCATCTTATCCCTTATGCTTTGGATAGGGGATAAGATGTCTAAGCGCCGGAGTACCCCTTTAAGTACCCATTAACCCCTGCATTATACATGTAAACAACTTTTAATCAGTGTGGACAGTTATATATGCAGATTTTATTTGACAGTTGAACTTTAAAGAAGCCTTTGGTTTTTGAGGAGGGGAAGAGCGTTTGGCTGCCCATGAGTTACCCGGGCTGAACCTTTTTTCTTTTCTTCACAAAAGCAGCGTTTTTTCCAGCTTGGACACACTTACCTTCCTGCGGAATGCCCAGGTGACCTGGTCTTTGACTCCGCAATCTACAGCTTCTTTAGTGTAGATCGGAAGTCACTGCCGTCTGGGATTCAATCAGGCATATACAAAAAAGAAGGTTGCAGCAGCACTCTTGGTCAAAAAAATGGAGGCTCTTAGCGCACTTTTTGAGGTGGCCTCATTTCGGATGGGACCCTAACACTCATTTCACTCACCTCTGCTGGGCATATGGCCTCTGACTGGGTAACATGCTGGATCCATTATCAATTTAAAATACCTCCTATGAAACAGGGAGAGGTACACTGCTACAGAGGGTGCCACTCCCCCTAAATTGCACAGTGAAATTAGTGCTGGGGTCCCATCCGAAATGAGGCCACCTCCGTGTGGTGGATGGGGGACACGTTTTGATCAAAAAGTCCGCTAAGAGCCTCCATTTTTTGACCAAGAGTGCTGCTGCAACCTTCTTTTTTGTATACTCTGTATTTGCCACAGCAGCGTGCACCTGTGTATTAGGCAGCTGTGTTGGCTATTTTTCTTTTTGTTTTTGCTGTGCAATTTAGGGGGAGTGGCACCCTCTGTAGCCGTGCTCCCCTCCCTATTCACAGGAGGTTTTTTAAATCCAGTGGATCCAGCATGCTACCCAGTCAGAGGCCATATGCCCAGCAGAGGTGAGTGGATTAGGCATGTTAGGGTCCGATCTGAAATGAGGCCACCTCCGCGTGGTGGATGGGGGACACGTTTTGATCAAAAAGTTCGCTAAGACCCTTCTTTTTTTTGACCAAGAGTGCTGCTGCAACCTTCTTTTTTGTATACTTTGTATGTACCACAGCAGCGTGCACCCGTGTATTAGGTAGTTGTGCTGGCTATTTTTATTTTTGCTAGGCATCTTATAGAGATTTCTTATTGGATTGTTCCTTCTTGGAAAGGTAACCTTTGGATGCACTGGTCATGATTCTCTTGTAACATTTTCCATTTATTAACTGCAAAAATTTTTAGATTTCTAATACAACCTGTTTTTAAAATATTTTTTTATCCGTGTTTCAATATATCAGATTTGTTATTAGAAGAAGACACTGCAGCCATTCTACAAGATTCAGCAGCACAAAGTGATCTGAACCCTGCACCAAGAAAAGTGAACCCGTATTCAGTTATCGATATTGCACCATTCCAAGAGGGAGAGTTTACCTCCCAAGAGTCTCAGTCTGTGGAAGACATTTCTGGTCCTCAGGTGCCAAGTGGTTATTCTGTTCCTGTTCCTTGTGGCTATGCTGTCCCTTCCAACTTGCCCTTACTTTTGCCAGCGTACTCCACACCAGTTATAATCCGCAACATATCTGTTGATGAACAAGGTAATGTTAAATGCCAGGCTATGTGCATTTTGGCAATTTCTTTGACCATATTATTGTTGCATATATTACTTTTTTTACATCGTGTTATTCCTGAGACATACATAGCTTTGTATAACCCATTCATTTTGGTGCTTTGATCCTTAAGGTAAAACTGTGTAATATGAAGAAATATTCAGAGCTGTGTCCCTTTTCACCGACCTCCCTGAACCTTGGACACAATTTGTATTAGAGTTGTGTGTATATTAAAGGAGTACTCTGGAGGAAAACAAATGTTTTCAAATCAACTGTTGCCAGAAAGAAACTTCTATTTAAAAATCTTAATACTTCCAGTACTTATTAGCTGCAGTATACTACAGAGGAAGTAGTGTAGTTATTTCCAGTCTGACCACAGTGCTCTCTGCTAACACAGTGTCAGGAACTGTTCAGAACAGGGGGATTTTCTCCTACTCTGAACAGTTCCTGACACAAACAGAGGTGTCAGCAGAGAGCACTGTGGTCAGACTGGAAAGAACTACTCAACTTTGGCTAGAGAATTCAACTGCTGATAACTACTGGAAGGATTAAGAGTTTTAAATAGAAGTATCTTACAAACCTGTTTTAACTTTCTAGCATCGGTTGATTTGAAAAAAAAAATGTTTCCACGAAGTACCCCTTTTAAGTGTTCTCAGGTCTGTTTTATTACTACTGAACACATTTGTAGCAGTTTCCGTGTCTTAGCTAGTGATGGTATATCACTAGACTACGCCATCACTTACTGTTCAGTTACATTTAAATGTAGAAAAAGTTATTTGGGCATTCTGCAGAGAACTGCAACTCTTCTTCATGCATTTGAGCTGCAGTGACTGCTCCCTGAAAAAAATAAAGGGGAGCCATGGTGGTCAATGACTATTTTATTCTAGCAATTGGTGAGGGTCCCAGCTTACTTATCAGCAAGTGGCAGCTGTCACGTGCTATTTGGAAAAGTCCTTTCAAGTATGTCAGATCCTACAAAAAAAAAAAAAAAATGTTACTCAGTACCTAATCCTGACCATATAATTTGTATTCCTCGATCACCTAGATTTATCAAAAAAATACCTCTTTTCATTAGCTCACAGTATTAGGGTGCCTTCTAGAGATGAGCGAATTTACAGTAAATTCGATTCGTCACGAACTTCTCGGCTCGGCAGTTGATGACTTATCCTGCATGAATTACTTCAGCTTTCAGGTGCTCCCGTGGGCTGGAAAAGGTGGATACAGTCCTAGGAGACTCTTTCCTAGGACTGTATCCACCTTTTCCAGCCCACCGGAGCACCTGAAAGCTGAACTAATTAATGCAGGAAAAGTCATCAACTGTCGAGCCAAGAAGTTCGTGACGAATCGAATTTACTGTAAATTCGCTCATCTCTAGTGCCTTCACACTGAGTAATTCAAGAGGAATTTTCTCGAGTAATTCCTCTCGAATTTTCTGCTCCAAGTTAAGCAACATCTCCTCTTCCCATTGACTGCAATGTGTTTTACGCTTTCCTGTTCACACTGTGTAAATTCCGCTCGTGGAATTCCTTACCGCTTGAAGAAAGAACATGTTCATTCTTCAAGCGGAATCTGCGATTAGAATCCAATAGAAGTCAATGGTAAAAAAAAAATTTCCCGCCCAACCATTGTTTTTGTGCGGAATTTGCACGGAAATAAAAAAGAAATAGAAGGGAAATTCTGATTGGTGTCTGTAGGCCAGCAAAAAAAAAAGGGGTTTCCTCCTATATTCCGTGCAAATTCCGCAAGGAAAAAAATAAAATTAAAAACCCAGAGAATTACTCTCCAATTCCTCAGTGTGAACTTACTCTTAGATATCCTCTTGAGGAAAGGGGGCCTGTTTCTTCCTTGTGGTGGTGGGAGGTGATTGGTGTGTCTGCTCATGCAGCCTTGTCCATGACTCATCTCTTGTCCATGACTCATGGACAAGCCTGATGCTGCTGCAGGACTGGTTAGTGTCCCAGTAGGTATACAGATTTTCTGACATTTTCTTTATTAAATATTCAAAATTTTGAAACAACCATATTACAAACGGTCTATAATTTTCATCATTAACAACATATAAAAAGTTTTTGGATCTGACAGTGCTCATTTAAAGTATTTAGTAAATTACATTTTCTTCCAGTTCCAATTAATCTTTTTTGTTTTTGTTTGTGTAATTCATATATTTCTGGTAGTTTAGATTGTCTATATCAGTGGTTTCCAATCAGGGTGCCTCCAACTGTTGCAAAACTACAACTCCCAGCATGCCCGGACAGCCTTCGGCTGTCCGGACATGCTGGGAGTTGTAGTTTTGCGACAGCTGGAATCATCCTGATTGAGAACCACTAACCTATATACTTGTATTTTTGCTTTTCAGTATCGCCAGCTTTTATTTTCCCTTGTAGCGCTGGTTTAAAATAGCTTGCCAGCTCTTTTTCTGGGAAAACAAAAAGCTGTAATCTGATTAATCGCTGTACGCAATACGTCTTTTGTTTTCTCTAGTACCCATCAATGAAGTCCACAGTGTGCAGTAAGCGGGCTCAACAATGTCTGCATATGGCGCCATTAATCAGAGTGCAAACAATATAGCCACATAATGTGTAAATCACAGACACTTCAAACTGCGTAAATGGCAGGACTAAGCAGCGGTGTTGAAATTGGGTAAAAGGGTGTGCAAATAATTATGCCACGCTAGGCTTAAAATAGCTAGACCATGCCATTAAAAGTATCCTAAGAACAACGCCATAGAGTGTTTAAAATTCTCAATTAATGGTGCTACGTATAGAAGTTAAAGGGGTACCCCACTGGAAAAAAAATTTAAGTCAACTGGTGCCAGAAAATATAACAGATTTGTAAATTACTTATATTAAAAAATCTTAATCCTTCCAGTACTTACCAGCTGCTGTATGATCCACAGGAAGTTCTTTTCTTTTTGAATTTCCTTTCTGTCCGACCACAGTGCTGTCTGCTGACGCCTCTGTCCATGTCAGGAGCTGTCCAGAGCAGGAGAGGTTTTCAATGTAGATTTGCTCCTACTCTCGACAGTTCCTGACATGGACACAGGAAGAAAGGACATTTAAAAAGCAAAGCACTTCCTGTGGAGCCTAAAGCAGCTAAGTACTGGAAGGATTAAGATTCTTAAATAGAAGTTATTTACAAATCTGTTTAACTTTCTGGCACCAGTTGATTTAAAAAAAAAAATGCTTTCCAATGGAGTACCCCTTTAATGGATCATAAACATTGTCTGGAATTAGTCCTCCCCTCGGCCAGTCCTTTAAATGTTTGTGCACCCTCCCTATCCACCAATTCACAAGCAAGGCTGGGAAGTGGGTGAGCTGCTTACCTGTGTTTTTTCACAGGGTAATGGTTGCCAACAGACCTGCCATAGATGCAGTATATGTGACAGTACAAATTCTCCATACCAATTTAGTGGTATGGAGACTTCTTTTCAGAGAATGCTATTGGTTAAAAAAAATGCTTATAAGCTCTCTCAAGGAAGCGTAACCAAACCAGGTTCTACTCCAAAACAAAGGGTCATTCATCTGTAGATAGCTGTTTTGGAATTCAGTAAAGAGCAGGTACTGGGGTTAATGGTGCGTTAGATTGAACAGTAATCCCCTGAGCTGCATCTAAAGCATCTCTGTAGCTTTACCATACCCTGTTCTGTATTGGTGTGAGGCAAGAACCCCAACACCGCTGTCTACAAATGGATATGCTTCTCTTATTGGGCGAAAGAGAATGAATAGTTCCTCTGAGCCTTACTGTATGCTAATGACAGCTCTCTGACACCCAGTGCTAGGTGCTCCCTCTAGTAGCCAGGCACCAAAGTCTATATACTCACTGTAACGGGGCCAGACATTTATTTTCTGCGTATTTAACCACATGTGCTTTTTCTTTCTTCTCCTTTGCACTTATCCTGAGGCAAGCATTCCACCCAAGGAAGCATGACCTGTCCACTTGGTATATTGTTATTAAAGGGGGATTCCGGGCAAAAACCTTTTATTCCCTATCCAAAGGATAGGGGATAAGATGTCAGATCGCGGGGGGCCCACCTCTGGGACCCCCCGCGATCTCCCTGCAGCACCCGCATTCTATACGGGAGCTGCGTCTCCAGTTTCGGAAACCTCTGGTACTGGGGACGTGACGTCACACCACGTGACATGAATGGAGGGGGCGTGGCGTGACGGCACATCACCAGTCCCTGAAACCCGGAGGTTTCCAAAACTGGAGACGCAGCTCCCGCATAGAATGAGGGTGTTACAGGGAGATAGCAGGGGTCCCAGCGGCTGGTCCCCCCGCGATCAGACATCTTATCCCCTATCCTTTGGATACAGGATAAAATGTTTTTGCCCGGAATACCCCTTTAATGTCATGTCAGTATGGGTTTTCAGTCCTCCTAGAGGATAGGGATCTCTTTATGACTACAGATGTGTCTCTTATATATAGTAATCAATATAGTTTGTATCTTTCAAGGTAAATATTGCTGTAAGTAAGGCTGCTTTCACACTATGAAGTTCACCCGTTAATAAACGTAAGTTATTATGTATTAACGGACGTTTAATAACGGGTGAATTAACGGATGCTAACAAAACATCCATCATACGGACGTTTTTACACCTCTGCCTACAGTCTCCCACAGCCAGGACTTCTACTACTCCCATCATGGAACAGACTTGTTTCCGTGATGGGAGTAGTAATTCCCGACTGCGGGATTCTGCAGACAGCTGGGGAGGCTACATTAGTGTTTGTACTACTACCCCCATCATGGAACAGACTCGGTTCCATGATGGGGTTGTAGTGCAGGGGCTGAGGGATTGATTGCACCGGGTCTCACTTCTGACACCCGATGAAATCAGAAGTTATTAACCAGGGGAGCTGGCGGCATGCTCCGCAACCCTGCGATCACCGATGTATTTTTTACTTTCATTAAATTCCCCGCGGGGATCCCTGAATGGTCTATACTGAGGAGCCAATCAGGGATCCCCACTGGGTTTTTAAAATGGACAATGTGAGAGGACATATGTATAATAAAAGTGGTGTGTGTGTGTGGAGGGGGGGACATAGAGCGCTATATATCTAGCCCCCGCCAGCGGATTAATAAAAATAAAACCCCCGCCAGCGCATTTATAAGTATCTATCTATACCCCCCGCCAGCGCATACTGTGACCCCGCCAGCGCATTTGTCCTAATTTTCTATTGCAGTGCTATATGTGACAACCATACCTATCAGAACGTATTCAGCAGCCGCCCGGCCAGATGATCCTGACAGATATACTATTCATTCATTGAGCGGCAGCTGTATATGTATATAGATGTCCTGGGGGGGGGCAGAAAACGCTATGTCTGCCCCACACAGCGCTTCTATATACATATATAGCTGCCGCTCAATTAATGAATAGTATATCTGTCAGGATCATCGGCTGCTGGATGCGCTCCTGACATATATACTTGTCAAATATAGCGCATTTGTGCAGCGACATATATGACCAGTATAAATGTCCGGAGCGCATCCAGCAGCCGCTCAGCCAAAGATCCTGACAGATATACTATTCATTCATTGAGCGGCAGCTGTATATGTATATAGAAGCACTGTGGGGGGCAGAAAACGCTATGTCTGCCCCCCCCCAGCACATCTATATACCTATACAGCTGCCGCTCAATGTATATCTGTCAGGATTATTGGCCGAGCGGCTGCTGGATGCGCTCCGGACATTTATACTGGTCATATATGTCGCTACACAAATGCGCTATATTTGACAAGTATATATGTCAGGAGCGCATCCAGCAGCCGATGATCCTGACAGATATACTATTCATTCATAGATACGTTCTGATAGGTATGGTTGTCACATATAGCGCTGCAATAGAAAATTAGGACAAATGCGCTGGTGGGGTCACAGTATGCGCTGGCGGGGGGTATAGATATATACTTATAAATGTGCTGGCAGGGTCACGGTATGCGCTGGCGGGGGTATAGAGATATACTTATAAATCTGCTGGTGGGGTCACAGTATGCGCTGGTGGGGGTATAGAGATATACTTATAAATGCGCTGGTGGGGTCACAGTATGCGCTGGCGGGGGTATAGAGATATACTTATAAATGCGCTGGCGGGGTCACAGTATGCGCTGGTGGGGGTATAGAGATATACTTATAAATGCGCTGGCGGGGTCACAGTATGCACTGGCGGGGTCACAGTATGCGCTGGCGGGGGTATAGAGATATACTTATAAATGCGCTGGCCGGGTCACAGTATGCGCTGGCGGGGGTATAGAGATATACTTATAAATGCGCTGGCGGGGTCACAGTATGCGCTGGCGGGGTCACAGTATGCGCTGGCGGGGGTATAGAGATATACTTATAAATGCGCTGGCGGGGTCACAGTATGCGCTGGCGGGGGTATAGAGATATACTTATAAATGCGCTGGCGGGGTCACAGTATGCGCTGGCGGGGTCACAGTATGCGCTGGCGGGGGTATAGAGATATACTTATAAATGCGCTGGCGGGGTCACAGTATGCGCTGGCGGGGGTATAGATATATACACTTTTAATATACATATGTCCCCTCACATTGTCCATTTTAAAAAACCTGTGGGGATCCCTGAATGGCTCCTCAGTATCGGCCATTCAGGGATCCCCGCAGGGAATTTAAAAATGAAAGTAAAAAATAAATCGGTGATCGCAGGGTTGCGGACCATGCCGCCCGCTCCCCTTCTTAAAAACTTCTGATCGCATCGGTCGTCAGAAGTGAGACCCGGTGCAATCAATCCCTCAGCCCCTGTACTACAACCCCCATCATGGAACAGAGTCTGTTCCATGATGGGCGTAGTAGTACAAACACTAATGTAACCTCCCCAGCCACCGACAGTCTCCCACAGTGGGGAACTACTACTCCCAGCATGGAAACAAGTCTGTTCCATGATGGGAGTAGTAGTAGTCCCTCAGCACTGCAGGAGTCTACTGATGTCACCTCTTCTGAGCATGCTCAGTAAAAATAATGTCCGTTATAATAACGGGCATTAATGGGTGTATTTACTAACGTATGTCGGCCATAGACTTCAATGTTAAAAATAACATATGTTAATTTACCCATTTCTTGTGACATGCGAAAAATGAGTGCATGTCACGTTATTTCTCCCGTCACAACTAACGTACGTTAGTCATGACGGGCTATAACGTGTGACAAAGGGTAAACGAAAAAACCCATTGGGGTTTATTTACTAAGAGATGAGTGTAGGTTTCTTTGTGGGTTTTGATTTCCCACTGGTATTTTCCCAAGGTATTTACTAAGGTTTCCCTACATTTCGCACTTTTCCCTACATTTTGCTTTTTTTACAACTGTTCTGATCTGTCGGGTTTTTCTCAGCTCAAATACAACACTTTTTCTGTGGAAACCTTAGTAAATATGTTGGGATTTTTCAAAACTCTCGGTAACATGCCCCTTTTGTTGGGACCACGCCCACTTTACCCCGTGACCACGCCCCCTTTCGGTTTTTTTTTGGGACGTGCGACACAATTTGGGCGCAAAACCCGACAAAAAAGAGTCGGGATCACGTTAGTAAATAAACCCCATTGTCTTGATGTTTCAAACGTACGTGTATTAACGGGAGAACCTGATAGTGGGAAAGCAGCCTAAATCAGTAAAATATGGACAAGCAAACAGACATGCAGTCATCCACCTTTTTGGCAGTCTTTTATTTCTGAATGTCACCTATAACAGTCAAGGATTCTTCTGATCCTTATTTGCAGGAGTCCAAGAGGAGGTATCCAATCCTCACTTGCAGCTTGTGACTGACAACAATCATACAAGGTATGTAACACATATTACAGTATATGTTGTCATATATTTTCTATATGGTGGAAGTATAGAAAGGCTTTAGACAACCTGTAGAAGGTTATACACATATTTGGAACATTAAGAACCCTTATATAATTTACTTGGCAGATGTAGAAGTTTTCTGCTTTGTTTTATTTCTCTATTGCTCTTAACTCCTTACAGACCAGCCTGTTTTGAGTCATTGTTGTATTCCAGAGGCCATATATCTATCTTTTTTTTCTTTCTTTATTTTTTATTCACCCATCGATTTAGCCATATAAGGGCCTCTTTTATTGCAGGCTTGTTGTATTTTTATTGCCACTGTTTTGGGCTACAGGTAATGTAATGTAAAAGTACCGTAATAAATTTTGGCAACGTTTTCGACGTTCACAGTTTTGGAGAAAATAAAAAATTAAATAAAAAAATATATATATAATTACAAAAAATTTTTTTTTTTTTAAATGAAGTATTTCTCACAGAAAAGGATTGCAGGAACACATGTTTTGCTATACACATGTTTATTCCCTTTGTGTATATTGGAACTAAACCAAAAAAGGAGGAAAACAAGCAAATTGGACATAATGTCACACCAAACACAAAAAATGGGCTGGACAAAATTATTGGCACCCTTTCAAATTTGTGGAAAAATAAGATTGTTTCAAGCATGTGATGCTCCTTTAAACTCACCTGGGGAAAGTAATAGGTGTGAGCAATATAAAAATCACACCTGAAAGCAGATAAAAAGGAGAGAAGTTCACTTAGTCTTTGCATTGTGTGTCTGTGTGTGCCACACTAAGCATGGACAACAGAAAGAGGAGCAGAGAACTGTCTGAGGACTTGAGAACCAAAATTGTGGAAAAATATCAACAATCTCAAAGAGATCTAGATTTGCATTTGTCCACAGTGCACAACATTATCAAGAAGTTTGCAACCCATGGCACTGTAGCTAATCTCCTTGGGCGTGGATGGAAGAGAAAAATTGATGAAAGGTGTCAACGCAGGATAGTCTGGATGGTGGATAAGCAGCCCCAAACAAGTTCCAAAGATATTCAAGCTGTCCTGCAGGCTCAGGAAGCATCAGTGTCAGTGCGAACTATCCGTCAACATTTAAATGAAATGAAACGCTATGGCAGGAGACCCAAGAGGACCCCACTGCTGACATAAAAAAGCAAGACTACATTTTGCCAAAATGAACTTGAGTAAGCCAAAATCCTTCTGTGAAAACGTCTTGTCTTGTGGACAGATGAGACCAAGATAGAGCTTTTTGGTAAAGCACATCATTGTACTGTTTACCGAAAAGAGAATGAGGCCTACAAAGAAAAGAACACCGTACCTACAGTGAAATATGGGTGAGGTTCAATGATGTTCAATGACTGATTTTGAGTGGCACTGTACAGCCCAGTGTCAGAAAGCTGGGTTTGTGTCTGAGATCTTGGGTCTTCCAGCAGCACAATGACCCCAAACATACGTCAAAAAGCACCCAGAAATGGATGGCTACAAAGCGCTGGAGAGTTCTGAAGTGGCCAGCAATGAGTCCAGATCTAAATCCCATTGAACACCTTTGGAGAGATCTTAAAATTACTGCTGAGAAAATGTGCCCTTCCAGTAGGAGACCTGGAGCATTTTGCAAAGGAAGAGTGGTCCAACATTCCGGCTGAGAGGTGTAAGAAGCTTATTGATGGTTATAGGAAGCGACTGATTTCAGTTATTTTTCCAAAGGTGTGCAACAAAATATTAAGTTAAGGGAGCCAATCATTTTGTCCAGCCCATTTTTGGAGTTTGATGTGACATTATGTTCAATTTGCTTTTTTTTCCTCCCTTTTTTGGTTTAGTTCTAATTAGGGATCAACCGATTATCGGCATGGCCGATATTATCGGCCGATATTCACGATTTTCTAAGTTATCGGTATCGGCAATTACCTTCCCGATAATGCGGGCGCTTTAAATCAATGAACTGCAGCGGCTTTTGCGGAGCCATAGACCGCCGCCTCCGCCTGCTTCTCTCCCCCTGCCTATCCTCTGGCTAGAGACCTCGCCACTGCCTCATTGCCTCCCCATCCCCGGTTTTATAATTACCTGTTCCTGGGGTCTGCGCTGCTTCGGGTTCCTGCGGCATCCTGAGCTGTTGCTGTGCGCTGCGCAGGGACGAGTGACGTCCTCATTGTGACGTTACCTTCAGTGGCCCGGCGCACAGTGTGACAGCTCAGGACGCCGCTGGAGCCAGAAGTAGCGCGGACCCCGGACACAGGTAATTATAAAACCGGGGATGGGGAAGGCAATGGGGCAGCGGCGGCGGTCTCTGGCCAGAGCATAGGCAGGGGGAGGCAATCGGCGGTGGTTGGACTCAGGACCGGCAGGGGGAAGGGGGAGAGAAGCGGGTGTGCAGCGGCAGTGGTTGGACTCAAGACCCCAGGACAGGCAGGGGGAGAGAAGCGGGTGGCTGTGGTGGTCTCTGGGCAGAGGATAGGCAGGGGGAGGCAATCTGGCAGCAGCAGTGGTTGGACTCAGTACCCCAGGACAGGCAGGGGGAGAGAAGTGGGTGGAGGCGGCGGTCTCTGGCCCCGCAAAAGCCGCAGCAGTTCATTGATTTAAAGTGCCCGCTTTAAATCATTGATCTGCAGCGGTTTCTGCGGGGCCAGAAACAGTTTATCAGGGTATTCCCGCAGAAACACACGCACCCAAGGATATTTGGGGGGGGAGAGAATTAAAATGCACGGAATATCGGTTTAAAAACTATGTGTTACTGCAATCCTTTTCTGTGAGAAATACATTTCCTTGAAAAATTTAAGGGGTGCCAACATTTACGCCCATGACTGTATATGTATGTATGTATATGTGTTTATATATATATATATATATATATATATATATATATATATATATATATATATATAAATATATAAATTATTATTTTTATATTTTTTATTTTATTATTTATTAATTAAATTTTTATATTATACATTTTTCTTATTTTATGGGACACTGTGGGATTTTAACATGCAGCCTTCCTTGTTCTCCCATGCTGCAGCTGTCAGATCTTCTGGTCCATGCTCCTGTGTTGTTCTTGTTCTTTCTGATGATGTCTAGCAGGGAAATGGGACGTTACTGGGAGGTTATTTTTTTTGAAAACCCCTAATATTATAGGAATCATATGTTTTGTATGTAGCTTTGTTATACATTGTATGTAAATAAATGTAAAAGGCATAATATTCTGTTTTGTGGTGTCCTGTTGCTAACCACTGTGTTCAAGAATATGTAAGTATTGTAGTTTTGTTTCATAATTTCAGTGAAGATTTCCAAGCCTTAAAAGAAGAGGATGTGCTGGCAAAGTGGGTGTCTGATCCTGCAAATACAGAATGGATGGAGAGTAAATACAATTACTTACCTTATCTCAGTAATTTTACTTTTATTTATTTATTTTTTCTTCTTCTAGCTCCTGATCTTTTCTGTTTCTTCTTTATCCTATCTCTGACAATATATTATTTTTTTTGCTGATGGAAGCCATTTGAAACCATTGAAGAGGGTTTGATGGCTCTTCATGTCACCTTTAGAAAATACCTTATCTTTTACGTTTTCTTTTAATGTTTGTAAAATAAATAAAGGAGAAATGGCACAATGCGCAATTCCAGGACTCCAGAAGAGTGATGGGTACAATTTAAAATTAAAGTACCCACTTTGTTTGATTAGTTGGGACTGGATATTATTTCTCAAGGTGGAGCAACAACCAAGGGCAATGAGTAGACTCTTACCTTATCCCATATCAGTATAGGTAGGCCTGACCTTTTGAGATCCTTAACCCCTTAAGGACTCAGCCCATTTTGGCCTTAAGGACTCAGACAATTTAATTTTTACGTTTTCATTTTTTCCTCCTCGCCTTCTAAAAATCATAACTCTTTTATATTTCCATCCACAGACTAGTATGAGGGCTTGTTTTTTGCGCGACCAGTTGTCCTTTGTAATGACATCACTCATTATATCATAACATGTATGGCGCAACCAAAAAACACTATTTTTGTGGGGAAATTAAAACGAAAAACGCAATTTTGCTAATTTTGGAAGGTTTTGTTTTCACGCCGTACAATTTCTGGTAAAAATGACATGTGTTCTTTATTCTGAGGGTCAATACGATTAAAATGATACCCATTATTATATACTTTTATATTATTGTTGCGCTTAAAAAAAATCACAAACTTTTTAACCAAATTAGTACATTTATAATCCCTTTATTTTGATGACCTATAACTTTTTTATTTTTCCGTATAAGCGGCGGTATGGGGGCTCATTTTTTGCGCCATGATCTGTACTTTTTTTTGATACCACATTTGCATATAAAAAACTTTTAATACATTTTTTTATAATTTTTTTTAAATAAAATGTATTAAAAAAGTAGGAATTTTGGACTTTTTAAATTTTTTTTCGTTCACGCCGTTCACCGTACGGGATCATTAACATTTTATTTTAATAGTTCGGACATTTACGCACGCTGCGATACCAAATATGTCTATAAAAAATGTTTTTTACGCTTTTTGGGGGTAAAATAGGAAAAAACGGACGTTTTACTTTTTTATTGGGGGAGGGGATTTTTCACTTTTTTTTAACTTTTACTTTTACATTTTTTTACATTTTTTTTTACACTTGAATAGTCCCCATAGGGGACTATTCATAGCAATGCCATGATTGCTAATACTGATCTGTTCTATGTATAGGACATAGAACAGATCAGTATTATCGGTCATCTCCTGCTCTGGTCTGCTCGATCACAGACCAGAGCAGGAGATGCCGGGAGCCGCACGGAGGAAGGTGAGGGGACCTCCGTGCGGCGTTATGAATGATCGGATCCCCGCAGCAGCGCTGCGGGCGATCCGATCGTTCATTTTAATCGCGAACTGCCGCAGATGCCGGGATCTGTATTGATCCCGGCACCTGAGGGGTTAATGGCGGACGCCCGCGAGATCGCGGGCGTCGGCCATTGCCGGCGGGTCCCTGGCTGCGATTAGCAGCCGGGATCAGCCGCGCATGACACGGGCATCGCTCCGATGCCCGCGGTTATGCTTAGGACGTAAATGTACGTCCTGGTGCGTTAAGTACCACCTCACCAGGACGTACATTTACGTCCTGCGTCCTTAAGGGGTTAAAGGGGTATTCCAGGAAAAAACTTTTTTTTTTTATATATCAACTGGCTCCAGAAAGTTAAACAGATTTGTAAATTACTTCTATTAAAAAATCTTAATTCTTTCAGTACTTATGAGCTTCTGAAGTTAAGGTTGTTCTTTTCTGTCTTAGTGCTCTCTGATGACACCTGTCTCGGGGAAACGCCCAGTTTAGAAGCAAATCCCCATAGCAAACCTCTTCTAAACTGGGCGTTTCCCAAGACAGGTGTCATCAGAGAGGATTTAGACAGAAAAGAACAACCTTAACTTCAGAAGCTCATAAGTACTGAAAGAGTAAGATTTTTTAATAGAAGTAATTTACAAATCTAATATAAACAAAATAATATAAACAAAATGGAGAGGCTCCTGTCTATCTGACCGTCACTAAAGACCCGAGCGACCCAACAAACACCTATACCCACGGTGTAAAAAATAGGAACAATGTATTAAAAGAAAATGGGGCTCAAAGGTCAAAGATATATGGTTTAGATTAATTTGTTTTTATTAATATAGAATATAAAATGAATTAAATAGGGAATGCACAGGGCCCTTGTACTCCCCTAATTAATTTAATATACAGTAAATATATATATTAATCCCAATATAAAAATAGCAGCTAAAAACTAAAATTCAATACAGACTAAAAATAAAAATAACTGTAAAAATTATTCTGCGATTTGAGCCTGTGTGATCAATATAGCGATCGGCTAATCCTGTAGAGAAGCACAGTACAAATGTTCATTCCTGTTCACAGATACAATGTAGCAGCTGCAGATAACAATAAGTCAATTAACATTGTATCTGTCAAGCCAGTGGCAACTAGATTCCACCAATATAATGATACAGTGTAGCGCTTTGTGGATAGTCGCTTGAGATCGATCTTTAAGTGTCTCTGTATAAACCGCAAATTATCACATCAACCAGTCGGCAATATAATCCAAAAAATGCTCACCGCTCCCGGGATACCATGGTTCTCCCTTCGGTGTAGTCCTGTGGACCGGCTGTATAGCGTATTTCGCCCGGTGACTAGCCTCAGTCAGGGATTGTGCTGCTGGAGTCTCGGCCGACTCCTAAGGGCGCAGCACTTGGTGGTGGGCACCGTTTGGGGGGACTGCAGCGCTGTCAAGCGGAGTCCCTTGATCAAACCAACTGGGAAAAAAAGCGGTCAGCAAACATCGAATCCTTGTTGTAGATAGCCCGGTTGGCTTCAAACTTGTAATTAAAGTAGCGGCTTGATGCGGTATACAGAGTGGGTGACCCGGCGGCGTTCCTCGTGCACAGGTCGCGCGCTCGGGAGATAGCACACTGTAACAAATGTCTTGGATCTGTCAGATGATCGCTAGTGCTGTTAGGCAGATGTTCTATATTAGCAGGCTCAATATCGCATATTTAGAATCGCTGGACGCGTTTCAAAACCATCCTCGGTTTTTTCTTCAGCAGCGGAACGTGTGAACTATACATAATAGTGGTTTATATACCTTAATACACGTCCCTTCATAATGACCTAAACTGTGACCTCACATCCTGGGCAAAAAATTATTAAATGAATGGCATTCTAGGGAAATGAATGTCATTTTAAGGAAATAAAGAGATGAATAAACTCTATTTATATTTGTCTATGAACATATCAACACTTAAATAAAAATTTAAATAAAAATTTTGCAAAAGTATATAACATTACGAGCTGTATGCAGTTGTAATAATAACTAGAGACATATGGGGATAAATCTAAATCTTGATCACATTCTAGAAATATTAGAAAATAATAATAAATAAAAAATGAATAAAAAATAAAAATAAAAAATATATATATGAATGAGTGTAAAATAAATGAAAATAAATAAATAAATAAAAATAAAAATAAAAATAATTTTTGGATTATATTGCCGACTGGTTGATGTGATAATTTGCGGTTTATACAGAGACACTTAAAGATCGATCTCAAGCGACTATCCACAAAGCGCTACACTGTATCATTATATTGGTGGAATCTAGTTGCCACTGGCTGGACAGATACAATGTTAATTGACTTATTGTTATCTGCAGCTGCTACATTGTATCTGTGAACAGGAATGAACATTTGTACTGTGCTTCTCTACAGGATTAGCCGATCGCTATATTGATCACACAGGCTCAAATCGCAGAATAATTTTTACAGTTATTTTTATTTTTAGTCTGTATTGAATTTTAGTTTTTAGCTGCTATTTTTATATTGGGATTAATATATATATTTACTGTATATTAAATTAATTAGGGGAGTACAAGGGCCCTGTGCATTCCCTATTTAATTCATTTTATATTCTATATTAATAAATACAAATTAATCTAAACCAGATATCTTTGACCTTTGAGCCCCATTTTCTTTTAATAATTTACAAATCTGTTTAACTTTCCGGAGCCAGTTGATATATAAAAAAAAGTTTTTTCCTGGAATACCCCTTTAATGATCCTGAGAATAAAGAGGTTCTAGAAGTTTATCCCCAACCAACATCATGTAATGGCATATCCCAGCAGTATAAAGAAAACGTGGCATTCAATTGCTGGTGATTAGTTTTATTTCCGCAGTCCAACAATCATACAGATATTAAACTGATGTTTTGGTCCTTCATCAGACATCTGGATTGCTGCGGAGGCTGGAGTGGTGCTGGGAACCAGCCTAAAGCCGGGAGTGATGCGAGCGGTATCATGACCTAAAGTCGCTATGAAAACCTAAAGTTGCTGCATCGTGCACATGGCGAAATCCCTGCAGCGTAAACATCTAGTTTGGAAATCCCAATTTTGGCCACAGTGGAATCTGCTTGGAATTGCATTGCAGTCTATGGAGACAGCGCCTTTCCGTTTGGTCCTAGTACCGGCATATTCTGGAAATCATGGCTTATATAATCATTGGTTTGTCCAAGCGGAAGCATGGACAGTCCAGTAAGTGAGGGTGGGCTACCACTCCTCTGTGCTCTCTCCTGTCTGATAGCATTCCTCTGTGCTCTCTCGTGTCTGATAGGACTCCCTTGTGCTCTCTCCTGACTGATAGGACTCCTTTGTGCTCTCTCATGTCTGATGGGACTCCCCTGTGCTCTCTCCTGTCTGATAGGACTCCCCTCTGCTCTCTCCTGTCTGATAGGACTCCCCTGTGCTCTCTCTTGTCTGATAGGAATCCCCTGTGCTCTCTCCTGTCTAATAGCACTCCTCTATGCTCTCTCCTGTCTGATAGCAATCCTCTGTTCTCTCTCCTGTCTGGTAGGACTCCTCTGTGTTGTCTCCTGTCTGGTAGCACTCCTCTGTGCTCTCTCCTGTCTGATAGCACTCATCTGTGCTCTCTCCTGTCTGGTAGCACTCATCTGTGCTCTCTCCTGTCTGGTAGCACTCATCTGTGCTCTCTCCTGTCTGGTAGCACTCCTCTGTGCTCTCTCCTGTCTGATAGGACTCCTCTGTGCTCTCTCCTGTCTGATAGGACTCCTCTGTGCTCTCTCCTGTCTGATAGGACTCCTCTTTGTTCTCTCCTGTCTGGTAGCACTCCTCTGTGCTCTCTCCTGTCTGGTAGCACTCCTCTGTGCTCTCTCCTGTCTAATAGTACTCCTCTGTGCTCTCTCCTGTCTGATAAGACTCCTCTGTGCTCTCTCCTGTCTGATAGGACTCCTCTTTGTTCTCTCCTGTCTGGTAGCACTCCTCTGTGCTCTCTCCTGTCTGGTAGCACTCCTCTGTGCTCTCTCCTGTCTAATAGTACTCCTCTGTGCTCTCTCCTTTCTGATAGGACTCCTCTGTGCTCTCTCCTGTCTGATAGGACTCCTCTTTGTTCTCTCCTGTTTGGTAGCACTCCTCTGTACTCTCTCCTGTCTGATGGGACTCCTCTGTGCTCTGTCCTGTCTGATAGGACTCCTCCTTGCTCTCTCCTGCCCTATCAGACAGAGCACAGAGGAGTGCTAGCCCCCTCTCTCCTACTGTCCATGCCTGTGCTTCAGCTTGGACAAAGCAATGATTGTATAAGCCATGACTTCTATAAAAAGGAAATAACATTTTCTTATGAAGTATATTAGAAAGGTTAATGTTTTGCCTAGACGTATAACATATAAAAAGTTTTTGAATCTGACAGCCTCTATTTAAATCTAGAAGAAGAATTGTGTCATTGCTACCAGTACCTTGCATGCCACAAGTGTAATTTTCCTTCCTTGCTCTCCCTCTGTTTCCTTCTTACTGCGATAAGATCTAATGTCTAGTTTTCTGTTTCTTTTAGACCCTGATGAAGTTATCTATGATGATGTTCCAAGAGAAAACTCTGATTCTGCGACAGGTATGTGAGACGCTGTGTTCTTTACAGCAAAATATCAATAAATAAAACTTAATTGTAAACATTTACAAGAATCATAGTGATCTAATGTTAAAACAGAAACTGAGCACTTTTATTTCAAAGTGTTTCCTTTGACAGTGCTTAACTATAGATGGAAAAACAATATAACCAGAGTGCACCTGGGATATAGTAATCACCATGTGGTTTGTGCAGCAAGTGCTTGTAGAGCACAGGAATACCATTTGCTTTACTTCTACTTGCTGGGAAGCCAGAGGGGTTTTTTAGTAAACCTTGTGCAATTATTATTGCTCAGCCGCATGTGTTCTGCCTTGAAAATGAAGGGGTAAGCCATTACCAAACACCTCTGATGACAGCTTATCTCCTCAGGAACAAAGGAATCAGCCACTTGAAATCCAACATGCCCATTCCTTCTCTTCCCTGACATCTAGCGGGGAAAGATTCAGGAGGCCCCACATATTACATAATTGGATGAACCTGCTAAAATCTGCATGTTTGGCTCACTTTTTCCTAAAGTGTGGGGGTTCTAAGGTTTCCTCCCGTGTAAGGTCTATGAATCCAGTAAAGGTGTCCAGTATCTCCCATAAGCGAGTCCACCATTTATGTAAATTTTTAATTATCCCTATGCATGTGACAACCCTGAAGAAATGACCATCTGCTACAATGTAAAGAAGTGAGTGCACAGCCTGTTTAATGTTGTGTCCCCTCAAAAGAACTCAAAACACAGCCATTAATATCTAAATGGTTGAAACTATAATCAGGACACCTCTAAGTGTAACTGTCCAAGTTGCGCCCAGTTAGCCATTTTCCCTCCCTGGTGTCATGTGACCAGGGCTGGTGCAAGGAGTTTTTCCACCCTAGGCAAAAGCAAATTTTGCCGCACCCTTGACTCCTCCCATTGACCCGCCCTTTGACACACCCCAACTTACTACTGAGGTGACACACTGTAACAAGCTCCCTCCTCATCTAATTAGCTTACTACTGGGGTAACACTGTAACAAATCTCTTCCTCTTGCTGCTGGTTGAGCAAGTGGTTCGGATGCTGCAGTTGCGACTTTTTGCGCAGCTCCTGGCCACCTGCCCACATCTACCACCCACCCGCTAGCTATTACAGGACTACAACTCCCAGCATGCCCTTGCAGTGAGGACATGCTAAGAGTTGTAGTCCCAACAGCTTGCAGGCGGGAGGTAGCTGTGAGCGGGTGTCGGGGAGCGGAGCTGTGCAAAAAGTCGCAACTACGACCTTTTGAAAATGCTGTTAAAATCATGTTTGTAAGCCAGGTCTGACCTGGCTTACACTTGCAACTTTTTGAAAGGGGGTTGTGGCCTGCATGAGTGCTGCTTGCACTGGGGGAGCGAAGGTCAATTGAGGAACGATACTTTGTAATGCTGAAGCCAAGCATGATCCCTTCCCTGCAGGGCAGTATTCCAACATAATAATGGCCCTAAACACACCTCCAAGAAAACTATTGCCTTGCCAAAAGAAGATGCTGGCAAAGATGATGGACTGGCCAAGCATGTCTTCAGGTCTAAATCTTTTTGAGCATCTGTGGGGCATCCTCAAACAGAAGGTGGGGGTGTGCATAGTCTCTAACATCCACCAGCTCTGTGATGTCATCATGGAGGAATGGAAGAGGTCTCCAGTGACATCCTGTAAAGCTCTGGGAAACTCCATGCCAAAGAGGCTTAAGGCAGTGCTGGAAAATAATGGTGGCCACACAAAATATTTAAACTTTGGGCCCAATTTGGACATTCCTACTTAAGGTTGTACTCATTTTTTGCCAAGATTTAAATATTACTGGCTGTGTGTTGAGTTATTTTGAGGGGACACAATATTAAACACTGTTATACAGGCTGTGCACTCACTACTTTACATTGTAGCAGAGGGTCATTTCTTTAGTGTTGTCACCTGAAAAGTTATCATAAAATACTTCAGTGATCAGGGATTCAACTGTAAACAATAATTATGTCCATCGCCAAGGCTGTGTTCACATCTTCATGTTCCATCTGAGCTTTGCAGTGTTTTTTAATCTAACATTTCATAATCGATGTAAAAACTTTGCAGTCTTATCACAAGTTTTGCACTCGTGGTAAAACTGCTGCAACTTTGGGAAATTACTGTGAAACCCTGTTCACCTGCAGTATTTCCAGAGTTATGGATCTGTAATCTTCAGCTGCATTACGTAACTCTGCACAATGGAGCAAGGGAGCCAGCTCACCCAGCTTCCATGCCTCTTCCATATTCTCTGCCTGCCCCCGCTGCTTCATTATTATGCCAATGTAGGGCACTGGTAAGCTCACAGAGAGCATAGTCCTCACCCGTGGAATTAATTAGCATATTAATGAAGGGAGTGGGGCTGTTGGAGAATATGGAGGAGGCAGGGGAGTTGGGTGAGCCGGCTCCCTGCCTCTATTTCTCACTGGAACGCGATGCAGCTAAAGATTACAGTACCATAATTCTGCAAATACTGCCCAGATTTAACTAAGTGACCCCTCTTTGTAAAGCTATTCACTTGCACTATAACCCAGTTATAAGGTTAAGTGAGGGTGAACAGGGTGTCAGAGTCTCTTTTTTTTTTTATATTTGCTTCGAGTGAATGCCGTTCATTCTCTATGGGGCTGCCAAAAATTGCATTGGGCAATGTTTGTCAGCCCTGTTGATTATGAATGGAGAGCTGGCTGCAAACACATGGTGATCACCATTTGTGCCAGGAACAATTTTCTGACCACTGGAAACCCCATCAATTAGATTATTATTCTCTATTCTGCAGATAACTTCATGAGATGAGAATACCCCTTTATTTTATGAAGTGCTGAATTTATATGTTGAAGCATTTTAGTCAACCTTTTTCTTCTCCCTTATCCATAAACTAATACATGATATTCTTAGATCCCGATGAGATGATTTATGATGATGTGGAGAATGGAGAGGAGGCTGGGAACAGCTCTTTGGATTATGGATGGAGTTCTAGTGAATTTGAAAGCTATGATGAACATAGTGACTCTGAATTAAAGCACGGGGTCCCCAACTCTTTTCTCAGAGGAGGAAGCAAGAGACATGTAAGTGTCCAATCAGCCCTTCCCCCACCCCCCTACTGTTTTCTACATAGTGTAACATTTCCTTCTGTGTTAAATACAACCTGCCGCTCAGTTTGAAACTCTGTTTACAAAACAAATAACACAAGTTGGTGATACATGTGTAAAATAAATGTGAATATCTCCAGCAGTAAATGGAGATCTCTGTACAATTATCTGCTTGGTATTGTTTGAAGAAAGAGGTGTCCAATACATGCAGCCCCTAACCCTGCCTGATCAAAATCTTCCTAAAACAATTATAATAAATAATATATGCAGGACATGCACAGAGTCTGTGACTTTTACTGCCCTTTCGTTTCAGTATGTCACTGCACACATACCTTTGGATCACCCAGAATTAAGTCAGGGCCGGGTTGACACCTTGTTTATGCATTTACTTTTTATCCAAAACAAGGAGTTGATACAAAGATAGTAGTGCCCCCCCATCAAAAAAAATATTATTGTTTAGATACTTTTAGACACTTTTCCATCATGCCTGAAAAAGGGAGTGGCTTCTGTAAAGGGCCATGGGTTAAGATGTAACGCCATGTGCCAAAAAATGGCAAAATCTCCCTGCTGCACCCGGGGTTCATTTAGAGTGCCGGGTGCAGAGTCGGAGGCTCGTGACGTCACGGCCACACCCCCTCAATGCAAGTCTATGAGAGAGGGCGTGACGGCCGTCACGCCCCTTCCCATAGACTTGCATTGAGGGGGCATGGCCGTGACATCACGAGCGGGGTGTGACCGTGAAGTCACGAGCCTCCACCTCACATCGCCAGTTATCCGACACGGAGCAAAGTTTGCTCCGTGCAATGGATGTCTGGGGTGCCGCAGCCTAGATCACCTTTGGGGACCCCCGCGATCAGACATCTTATCCCCTATCTTTTGAATAGGGGATAAGATGTCTAGGGGCGGAGTACCCCTTTAAGGCAACTAATAGTTAGTCTAAACGTAGACTGGACAGTATAAAAAGACAACAGATTAATCGAACATCCATGTTAAAATTCTGGCACATATTTAAAGCATTATTGTCAATAAAAAATAAAAATAAAAAATAAACTTTTGACATGTCATGCAATGCAGACATTTGAAAAGTTTTGATTGATCTGGGCCTCAGGGCTCAGACCCCCACCAATCCCTAGACATAGCTATTTGAATCACATGGTAGTGCACTTCACTCCCTGGTCCTGAGCTCAATCCATCATGTTGCAAGTGACTGGCTTCACAGACTATAAGGGAGCCAGCCTTCTGCAGTCAGTGCTGGGCTGGGGAGCGAAGCGTGCTGCTGCTGCTATATTTAGAACACCTGTCTATATCTAGGGATCGGTGGGGGTCTAGGTACTGAGACCCTGACCTATCAACATTTTTGACTTATCTGTATAATGCAAAAAGTTTATTTTTTCAAGTACTGTAATGCAGAACTTTAAATGTAAGCCATTGTGTGTGACACCACCCTCAGGGCTTCATAGTCTTGGTGTTTTCCCTCCTGTACTTCTTTTATGTCAGCCTTAATAAGATGATAAATGAAAAGAAAACATTTTTGGGCTTGGCTGATAATGTACTCATTGACCACTCTTCCTTTTATGCTGCTGTTGTGTTAGCTGTGCTATGTTGCTATGTGTTTCTCTATGCGATAATGAGTTAATAAGTGTATTTTTATTCTTCACCCTATATTATGAGCTAACAAGCTTGCTATTGTAATGAACTCCAATCCTAAGGATTGTAAATGTACCACCCAGGGCTTTTTATTACATTACATGGTACACAACTGCTGAAATCAATTCACAAATGTCACGCTCGCTGTTCAGACAAATGTTCCTTACTGTTTGTTTCTAAGCTTCTATAATATTCACTTAATATAATGTATGTTTACAAGAGGGAAAATTTGATCACTACATTAGCAATTTAAGGCGTAGCCAGAAGGTGATGTATCCAGCTCTGCCGACATTAGGATGTGCCGCTTACATTCTATACCTTCTGCACTGCTTGTGCGTACTACACAGGCCTGGGAGCTCTGCGTTTATCTTTATATTATTATTATTTTTTTAATAAGCAGTTAAACAAGTAGAATGTATGCTCAGCCAAAAATGCTGTTGCCAAAAATATTTCCACTGAACTCATGAACTCCCCCAAATGAAAACCATATTTATCCAGATGATTGAAAAAGTTGTTAAAAACTGGCATGAGAGATATCATCTTGCATCTGCCGGAGCGGCACTGTCCACATTCAGTGTTTGGAATATGTCCGTGTCTATTGGAAAATAAACATTTCCCTTTAAAATGACAGATACTAAATGGGGTTATCCAGATAGTAGATATTGCTGTTTTTTTGTTTTTTTTATCCCCTCATGTCCAGTCTTACAATAGTCTGATACAATTGCACTAAATGTGCCCTGACATTTTCCCTGCTTCAATAAACAATGACTGGCAGAAAGTGGTTTAAAAGATGCTCTCCCCAGTCGACCAAGCCCCCACTTGCTCAAGACAGAGATCATGTGACCTTTTTTTCTGGCTAGAAGCCTTGTTTGCTGCAGCATCTCCTGGTAAGCCATGGCCTTCTACTGTGAGGTGACACCATCACATGACAATGCCTACCCGACATAGAGGGCGCAAGGGTGTGAGCACAGTGGGAATGTAGTCGGCAGTCAGAAGGGAGCCGCACTGACTGCTGAGAAATGTGACGGGAGGTGGGATGAACGAGGACAACAAATGTTCTGTGCATATATTAATATGCAGGCATCACAGAAAGAAACATGGGAGTGCCTTTAGGTTAGCCATAAAGGGGTACTCCGCGGTCCCAGCGTTCATAACATCTTGTTCCAGACGTCTGGAGCAGACAGCCGGGCGGTTGTGATGTCATGCCACGCCCCCTCAATGCAAGTCTATGGGAGGGGGCGTGGCAGCCGCCACACCCCCTCCCATAGACTTGCATTAAGGGGGCGTGGTGTGACATCACGGAGGGGGCATGGTCGTGACATCGCAACAACTACCGCGGCCCGCACCCAGCGCTCTAAACGAATGCTGGGTGCTGCACAGAGATCGCGGGCGTCCCAGCTGTGGGACCCCCGTGATCAGACATATTATCCCCTATCCTTTGGATAGGGGATAAGATGTCTAAGGGTGGAGTACCCCTTCAAAGGGAATCTGTCATCAGCATCACCTGCACTAACCTGTTGGTATAGGCTTGTAGTAGGGGTGACACTGATGACAAAGGTCTTTACAGTTTAGCAATCGGTGGCTTTGTTCGTCCATTATGGCTGTTTTTCTGTATATGCAAATGAACTGGCAGTACCCGCCGAAAGAAGGCAGTAAGTGAAATCTCTCCTCTCGCAATAAATATTTCACGGGAAGGGATATCCTTATTTATAAGGCAGGCGTTTGCTATGAGGAAGCAGGCCGGAAGTCACGATGCACTTGGGGCCTGGAAATGCCCCTAGTGAACTAAGCCAGCTCATTTGCATGTACAGAAAAAGTCATCATGGCGGAATGGAGCCATGGATCACCCTTGTCTTATTCAGTAGTTTAAGGCATAAACCATAAAAAATAGCTTCTGTTTTTCCTCCTTATCCAGCTGTTGCTGAGAGCCAGGCCCTGCTGGCCCAGTTCTTTACACTACGGCATTTCTGGCATGATGTTAGAAAGGATTTCACTATGTTAAGGGGGTACTCCTCTGGAAAACATTATTTTTTTTTTCTAAATTAACTGGTGCTAGAAAGTTTAAACAGATTTGTAAATGACTTCTATTTAAAAATCGTAATCCTTCCAGTACTTATCAGCTGCTGTATGCTCCACAGGAAGTTTTTTTTCTTTTTGAATTTCCTTTCTGTCTGACCACAGTGCTCTCTGCTGACACCTCTGTCCGTGTCAGGAACTGTCCAGGGCAGGAGCAAATCCCCATAGCAAACCTCTCCTGCTCTGGACAGTTCCTGACATGGACAGAGGTGCCAGCAGAGAGCACTGTGGTCAGACAGAAACAGTGGAGCATACAGCAGCTGATAAGTACTGAAAGGATTAAGATTTTTAAATAGAAGTAATTTACAAATCTGTTTAACTTTCTGGCACCAGTTGATTTAGAAATGTTTTTCTCTCCAGTGGAGTACCCGATGCCAGAGGTTAATACTTCTATTTTTATAACCAAGATTTAGGCTACCGTGCACCCTAAGCCTCCATGTATACTATGTCTCTCCTTCTAGACCAGTGGTCTCAAACTGTGGTACTCCAGATGTTGCAAAACTTCAACTCCCAGCATGCCCGGACAGCCGTTGGCTGTCCGGGCATGCTGGGAGTTGAAGTTCTGCAACATCTGGAGGGCCAGAATTTGAGACCACTGTTCTAGCCAGTACTTGTAGTCTTATGCTGGTGATGGGATTACTCGGCTGTATGGCCTGACAAAGCTTAGTATGCCTTTTTAGGCCAAGGAATGATGTATTACTGAAGGAATGTTTCGGTGAACTCCTGTACACATCTTGACTGATAATCCCGTTCATAGAGATTTATTTTTCCATTAACAACATGTTCTGTCCTCAGAAAAGGGAAACATGGCTGTTTGATGAGTGATTTTGTTTTATTAGATTGCAGTTCACTTTAGCCCCTTAAAAACCTACCAATCCTGAAATCTTCTCATGTACAGTAACTTTGTGCCTTATTTCCATTCAAAGCCCAGCCATTTGCGTTACGGAGTGCCTCCGCCTCCTAATACAGAAACTGGACATGACTGCCAAGATTATGGGGGAGATCTATCAAGACCTGTGCTGAGGAAAATATCACCAGTTGCCCATAGCAACCAATCAGATTGTTTCTTTTATTTTTCAGAGGCCTTTTCTAAAATGAAAGAAGCGATCTGATTGGTTGCAGTAGGAATTTGGTCAACTTTTCCTCTGCACAGGTATTGGTAAATCTTCCCCCGTGTCCCTGAGCTAGACCCCCTGAAGCTACCTTCCTTCCCTCTGCTAAAATGTATCGTTGTGGGATGTATTCTCCAACAGCATTTTGAGGGTCACATGCATATGTTGTTAAAGGGAAGCAGTCCACAGCTGCTGGGCTGGATTGATACATCACCTTATGTGTGTATAGATATAGACCAGGAGGAGATGGCACGGACCACCCCAGTGACTTTTCCCCTATTTCCCACCTCGTTTTTTAAAGTTTTGTTTTTCTGAAATGCCACACTATTTCCGAGTAATTCATAGCTGATTGCAATAAGGGAAGCTGTGCCTGTTTCATGCTGCCTGTGGTAGAAAATGCAAGGAGGGGGTGTGTTGTGCTGCCTGTGGTAGGGAATGTAAGGATGGGGGGGGGGTGTTGTGCTGCCTGTGGTAGGGAATGTAAGGAAGGGGGGGTGTCGTGCTGCCTCTGATAGGGAATGTAAGGAAGGGGGGGTGTTGTGCTGCCTGTGGTAGGGAATGTAAGGAAGGGAGTGTGTCGTGCTGCCTCTGATAGGGAATGTAAGGAAGGGAGTGTGTTGTGCTGCCTGTGGTAGGGAATGTAAGGAAGGGGGGGTGTCGTGCTGCCTGTGGTAGGGAATGTAAGGAGGGGGGGTGTCGTGCTGCCTGTGGTAGGGAATGTAAGGAAGGGGGGGTGTCGTGCTGCCTGTGGTAGGGAATGTAAGGATGGGGGGGGGGGGGGTGTTGTGCTGCCTGTGGTAGGGAATGTAAGGAAGGGGGGGTGTTGTGCTGCCTGTGGTAGGGAATGTAAGGAAGGGGGGGTGTCGTGCTGCCTCTGATAGGGAATGTAAGGAAGGGGGGGTGTTGTGCTGCCTGTGGTAGGGAATGTAAGGAAGGGAGTGTGTCGTGCTGCCTCTGATAGGGAATGTAAGGAAGGGAGTGTGTCGTGCTGCCTGTGGTAGGGAATGTAAGGAAGGGGGGGTGTCGTGCTGCCTGTGGTAGGGAATGTAAGGAGGGGGGGTGTCGTGCTGCCTGTGGTAGGGAATGTAAGGAAGGGGGGGTGTCGTGCTGCCTGTGGTAGGGAATGTAAGGATGGGGGGGGGGGGTGTTGTGCTGCCTGTGGTAGGGAATGTAAGGAAGTGGGGGTGTTGTGCTGCCTGTGGTAGGGAATGTAAGGATGGGGGGGGGGGGGGGGGGGTGTTGTGCTGCCTGTGGTAGGGAATGTAAGGAAGGGGGGGTGTCGTGCTGCCTGTGGTAGGGAATGTAAGGAAGTGGGGGTGTCGTGCTGCCTGTGGTAGGGAATGTAAGGAAGGGGGGGTGTCGTGCTGCCTGTGGTAGGGAATGGAAGGGGGGGGGGGGGTGTTGTGCTGCCTGTGGTAGGGAATGGAAGGAAGGGGGGGTGTCGTGCTGCCTGTGGTAGGGAATGTAAGAAAGGGAGTGTGTCGTGCTGCCTCTGATAGGGAATGTAAGGAAGGGGGGGTGTTGTGCTGCCTGTGGTAGGGAATGTAAGGAAGGGAGTGTGTCGTGCTGCCTCTGATAGGGAATGTAAGGAAGGGGGGGTGTTGTGCTGCCTGTGGTAGGGAATGTAAGGAAGGGAGTGTGTCGTGCTGCCTCAGATAGGGAATGTAAGGAAGGGGGGGTGTTGTGCTGCCTGTGGTAGGGAATGCAAGGAAGGGAGTGTGTAATTTTGCTTTTGGTAGGGAATACAAGGAGGGGTCGTGTTATGCTGCCTGTGGTACTGAATGCTAGGAGGGGGCGTGTTGTGCTGCCTGTGGTAGGAAAGAAGGAAGCGTGTCGACCCACTCCGTGCACAGGGAGATTTTGGTGCTGTTCTGGAGATTGTGGAGATTTTCCCAGCAGTCAGACCCCCGCAATTAGACACTTATTCTATATCCTGTGGATAGAGGATAGGTTGTCAAACTTGGCTCTCCCCTTTTTAATGGCCTATTTATGCATGCAAATAAATGTACTTTATAAAATAACAACTCATTTTATATTGGTTAAGTCTTGCACTGTGCTTTAGAGGGTGCAGTACCGGTCACAGCCTGTACAAAATGTTCAGCACTATGTCTGGTAAACAATGAATAACCTACTGTACTCCATTTCAACCAACCCAGTCGGGCCCATAACAATCTGATATTGATTTTTACTAGGGCTAGACAACCGGAAAGTTATACATATTTGTCAATTACTTCTATTTAAAAATCTTAACTCTTCCAGTACTTATCAGCTGTTGTATGCTCCAGAGGAAGTTCTTTTCTTTTTGAATTTCGTTTCTGTCTGATCACAGTGCTCTCTGCTGACTTCTCTGTCCATGCCAGGGACTGCCTGGAGCAGGATAGGTTTGCTCTGGGGATTTGCTCCTGCTCTGGACAGTTCCTGACATGGACAGAGGTGTCTGCAGAGAGCACTGTGTTCAGACAGAAAGGAAATTCAAAAAGAAAAGAACTTCCTCTGGAGCATACAACAGCTGATAAGTACTAGAAGGGTTAAGATTTTTAAATAGAAGTAATTGACAAATATTTATAACTTTCTGGCACCAGATGATTTAAAAATATTTATAACTTTCTGGCACCAGATGATTTAAAAATATTTATAACTTTCTGGCACCAGATGATTTAAAAAGAAATTATTTTTTTTCAGTGGAGTACCCCTTTAACCCCTTAAGGACATAGCCCGTTTTGACCTTAAGGACACAGCCATGTTTTGCAAATCTGACCACCTTCACTGTAGGCATTAATAACTCTGGGATGCTTTTACTTATGAATTTGATTCCGAGAGTTTTTTCGTGACATATTCTACTTTAATATAGTGGTAAATTTTCATCGATACTTGCATCATTTCTTGGTGAAAAACTCCAAGATTTCTTTTAAAATTTAGAAAATTTAGCATTTTCTAACTTTGAAGCTCTCTGCTAGTAAGGAAAATGGACATTCCAAATAAATGATATATTCATTCCCATATACAATATGTCTACTTTATGTTTGCATCATAAAGTTTACATGTTTTTACTTTTGAAGACATTAGAGGGCTTCAAAGTTTAGCAGCAATTTTCAAAATTTTCTCGAAAAATTCAAAATCTTAATTTTTCAGGGGCCAGTTCAGTTTGAAGTGGATTTGAGGGGCAATTCTGTGAGAAATCCCCCATAAATGATCGCATTATAGAAACTGCACCCCTCAAGGTATTCAAAATGATATTCAGAAAGTTTGGTAACCCTTTAGGTGTTTTACAGGAATAGCAGCAAAGTGGAAGAGAAAACTCAAAATCTCAATTTTTTGCAGTAACATGTTCTTGTAGTCCCATTTTTTTTTTCATTTTTACAAGGGGTATAATGAGAAAAAGCCCCCCAAAATGTGTAGCCCAAATTCTCTCGAGTATGGAAATACCTCACATGTGGATGTAAAGCGCTCTGCGGGGGCACTACAGGGCTCAGAAGGGAAGGGGCAACTTTGGGATTTTCGAGAGAGAATTTAGCTGAAATGGTTTTTGGGGGGCATGCCTCCTAAAATTTAACCCCATCTCTTCTGAATATGGAAATACCTCATATGTGGACATAAAGGGGGACATTTATCAATGTTTGCTTATGTATTCCTTTTTTTAGTTATTTTTTTCTTACTATTTTTTTGCTTATGTGCGACTTATTCATCAACTGCTTTCAGCCTGTTGATAAATTTCTTTCACGTAAGCAATTTTTCTTTTTTTGCTTTGGTAGTGGCTTTTTCTGCTCCATGTCTGAGCTGGAGTAAATTTAGTAGGTTTTTTTATGCGATGCAACTTTTTTGCGACTTTCGTACTTGATAAATCTCTGACCACTGCAAGTCAAAAATCACTTTTTGCTTTGGTAAGCAGGATTTTTATTTTTTGCTTAGGACACTGAGCATGCAAAAAGTCGCAGAAAAAAGAGAGTAGTCGCAAGTGCGACTTTTTTGCGACAATTTTAAGCAAAAAAAAAACTACTAAATGCCTTGATAAATGTCCCCCAAAGTGCTCTACCAGCTCACTACAATGCTCAGAATAGATTGAGATTTGGCTTTTGGAGAGAGAATTTTGTTGAAATGGATTTTAGGGGGCATGTTGCATTTAGGAAGCCCCCATGGGTGCAGAACAGTAAAAAACACCCTACATGGCATACTATTTGGGAAACTGCACTCCTCAAGGAATGTAATAAGGGGTACAGTGAGTGTTTGACAAATGTTCATTAAGTTGGACCTGAAAATTAAAAAATAGATTTTTTTTTTCACTAAAATGCTGGTGTTACCCCACATTTTCACAAGGGGTAATAGGATAAAAAGCCCCCTAAAATTTTTAACTCCATTTCTTCTGAGCATAAAATACCCCATGTGGATGTAAAGGGCTTTGTGGGCACACAACAGGGCACCTAAGAGAAGTAGTGCCATTGGGCATTTGGAGAGAGAATTTGGCTGGAATTTAAGTCGGGGGCCATGTGCATTTACAAAGCCCCCCATTGTGTCAGAAAAATTGACCCTTCCAAATTACATTTTTCATTTTCACGGACCACTGTTCCAAAATCTGTCAGACACCTGTGGGGTGTAAATGCTCACTATACCCCTTGTTACATTCCTTGATGGGTGGTGTTTCCAAAATGGGGTCACGTGGGTATTTATGTACTCGGGAGAAATTGCGTTACTTATTTTGGGGGGCTTTTTTTTTTTACCTTTTCTCCGTTTTACCCATTGGTGTAGCCCAGATTTTTTTCATTTTCAGAAATGGTAAAAGGAAAAAAAAGCCCCCCCCCCCAAAAAATTTGTAACACAATTTCTCCCGAGTACGGAAATACCCCATATGTGGCTCTAAACTGTTGCCTTGAAATATGACAGGGCCCCAAAGTGAGAGAGCGCCATGCGCATCTGATGCCTAAATTAGTGATTTGCATAAGGGCGGCTGAGGCTATGTTCAGATGGTGGAATGTCCGCACATAAAATTTCCATGCAGACATTCCACCGACAGCGGAACGCTGGCAGAACGTGTCAGCACTATGAGTCCTCGGAAGTGCGCTCTCTCATAGACGGCAATGCACTTCTGTGTGGACTCCACAGAATGAATAGACATGTCTATGCTTACTGCGGACTCCGGAATTGGTATTTCTGCCACAGAAACATCTGAAGTTGAAATTCTGCCATGTGCACAAGAAAGCATTTGGGGGAATTGTATAGGGGACAGGGTCACTAGTATGGGGGACCTCTACTGTTGTGGCCCTGCAGTGGGTGGGGGCTCATCATCACTGGAGGATGATGTGGGAGGAGAAAGAAATGTGGGTTCTTTCTCCTCTCCCTCATTGGCGGTCTTGGTGTCGGAGGCAAGCGCCTGGCGTATGCCTCTTCCACCAAAAAGGCTTTGGGGTATTTATATTTTGTGGGGGGGGAGTGTGTAAATGTAGTGTTTTCACTTTATTTCAGTGTGTAGTGGTAGTGATTTTTATGTTTATTGTAGGCTTTTCTTGTGGTGCAGGTTTTTTTTTTTGCACTTTTTGGGGAGCGTATGTGGTCAGTGCCACCAGCGACTGTTCTGCGCTATGCCACCTGACCTTAATCCATGTTCAGACTGAGCTGATTGCTGATCAGTGAATTATTACTTTTTTTTTAGGTGTTTGTGGTCAGTGCTACCAGCGACTGTTCTACGCTGTGTGGCCGGACTGCAAACTCCCCCCAAAAAAGCAAAAAATTTAATGAAAAATGCCTGTATCCCAAAAAAGTGCTGATCAGTAATTATTCATTGATTAGCAATCAGCGCAGTCTGCACATGAGGTATGGTCCGGCCACACTGTGCAGAATAGTCGCTGGTGGCATGGACCGCATAAGCCCCCAAAAAGTTCAAAAAAACAAAAAAAAACCTACACCCCGTAAAAAGCAAGGGGCAGGCAGCAGACCAATGGTCGCGGAGGTGTGGCCCTCCATATGTTGCAAAACTAGAACTCCCAGCATGCCCAGACATGCATTGGCTGTCTGGACATGCTGGGAGTTGTAGTTTTCCAACATATGGATGGCCATAGTTTAGAGACCACTACACAGTGGTCTCCAAACTGTGGTCCTCCAGATGTTTGTAAACTACAACCCAGACTGTCTGGGCATGCTGGGAGTTGCAGTTTTGCAAATTGTAAGGGGGAAGTACTCACCTGCCGCATCATCCGGACCTCCAGACACCCGCCGCCGGATGCTTCCGCCGCACACCTCCTAATCCCGCCTCGCACCCGTCAATTCCGCCACACATGCACACCCGATCGCTGGTCGGGTTAATCAAATGGGGTCCCAGGGTGTCAGGCGGAAGTGGTCTCCCGCCGGACACCCCGGGACTTTAGCTAATTAACCTAATCAATTAACAAAAATAAAATTGTCGGCACCGTTAAGGCCAAAATGGGCTGTGTCCTTAAGGGGTTAAAGGGGTACTCCACTGGAAAACATTATTATTATTTTTTTTTTAAATCAACTGGTGCTAGAAAGCTAAACAGATTTGTAATTTTTTTTTTCTATTAAAAAATCTTAATCTTTTCAGCTGCTGTTATGATCCACAGGAAGTTCTTTTCTTTTTTAATTTCCTTTCTGTCTGACCACAGTGCTCTCTGCTGACACCTTTGTCCATTTTTGGAACTGTCCAGAGTATGAACAAATCCCCACAGCAAACCTATCCTGCTATGGACAGTTATTGACATGGACAGAGGTGTCAGGAGAGAGCACTGTGATCAGACAGAAAGGAAATCCTGTGGAGCATACAGCAGCTAAGTACTGGAAGGATTAAGATTTTTTAATTGAAGTAATTTACAAATCTGTTTAACTTTCTGACACCAGTTGATTTAAAAAAAATGTTTTCCAGTGGAGTACCCCTTTAAGGCAAAGGGATTTCCAGCTATAAGTGACTTTTTTTGCTGAATAATGCACTAGATACTCATATGAAAGGTACTTCTGCCAAAATTGATCTTTAGATGTGTTGTATAGGCTGGTCAGATACCTTGCATGGGTTCTTGAGCCCGGACCTAGCGGATTTAGAGAAGAAAGGTGTTGTAGTGCTCTATCTGCCATGCCGAAACCATCTTAGTGGCTCAGTGGTGCCTGTTTAAGATCCCTATACCCAACTTTTCCTCTATCTGGAGGATGATTGCACACACATCATAGGTTACATCCCTTAAGAACCATTCTTACTATTCGGAGAGGATGGAAAATAAAGAATGTTCAAAGGCTCCTTTTTATATTGTTCCATTTTTATTTATAAAGATTATACTGTATTTTTCCATATAGCTTTCTCAGGACCTTACACGTATAAAACAGCACTACGAGAAAAAGATGAAAGATTTGGTGGCAAACAAAGTGGGAGGAGTAGAGGTCCAACAGTTAAAACAAAAACATGAACTCAAGGTGATGTAGCCCGAGTTTCTAGCTCCTCATTTAGTGCATGAGATGTACGTTCTCCTCCATTCATTGGGCTCCACCCTACTTTACCTACTTGTATTGTGCTCTATGATATAGGTGCAGAGACTGATGAAGGCTGCAAAAGAAGGCACCAAGGACGGGCTGGAGAAGACCAAGGCTGCTGTGAAGAAGGGACGTTCCTATATTAGAACCAAATCCTTTATTTTACATGGTACACTCACTGAATTTTCTACTAGGATTTAATATCACAGACCCAACTAGGTGGTTACTGGACTCTCATGCCTATATGCCTTGCTGAATGCATTCTTTAGCTCTCTTATAATAGTATTTATAGAAGGTAAAGTGTGTGTATTAGGCATAATACATTCGGAAGATATGGCATCCGTTACAAATACTTTTATTGTCCTTTCTTGTGTTACAAAATATTCGGGCTAAAACTTGTTCCGTACAGACGGCCTGTCGAAAGGTTCCCATGTGCAGTACACACACTGACCACAACTGCTTACGGCAGTGTTTTTTCAAGTAGGGTGCCTACGGCTTTTGCAAAACTACAACTCCCAGCATGCCCGGACAGCCAAAGGCTGTCCGGGCATGCTGGGAGTTGTAGTTTTGCAACAGCTGGAGGCACGCTGGTTTAGAAACACTGGCTTACGGTCTATATTTATGAGTCTTTATAAGCATCAAGCCTTTGGGTCTATTTGACACAAATGTATAGTCATGGCCGTAAATTTTGCTTCCCCCCCCTGAAAATTTTCTAGAAAATGAAGTATTTCTCACAGAAAAGGATTGCAGCAACATATATTTTGGTATAACATGTTTATTCCCTTTGTGTGTATTGGAAATAAATCAAAAAATTTAGGAAAAAAAGCAATTTGGATATAATGTCACGCCAAACTCCAAAAATGGGCTGGACAAAATTATTGGGACCCTTAACTTTAATATTTGGTTGCACACCCTTTGGAAAAAATAACTGAAATCAGTAATTTCCTATAACTATCAATAAGCTTCTTACACCTCTCAGCCGGAATGTGTGACCACTCTTCCTTTGCAAACTGCTCCAGGTCTCTCTTATTGGAAGGCGCCTTTTCCAAACAGCAATTTTAAGATCTCTCCAGAGGTGTTCAATGGGATTTAGATCTGGACTTCCCATCCAATTCTGGGTGCTTTTTCACATATGTTTGGGGCCATTGTTTTGCTGGAAGACCCAAGATCTCAGACCCAATCCCAGTATTTTGACACTGGACTGTACAGTGCGACCCAAAATCCATTGGTAATCCTCAGATTTCATGATGCCTTGCACACATTCAAGGCACCCAGTGCCAGAGGCAGCAAAACAACCCCAAAACATCATTGAACCTCCACCATATTTCACTGTAGGTACTGTGTTCTTTTCTTTGTAGGCCTCATTACGTTTTCGGTAAACAGTAGAATGATGTGCTTTACCAAAAAGATGTATCTTGGTCTCTATTTTGGCTTACTCAAGTTCATTTTGGCAAAATGTAGTCTTGCTTTTTTATGTCTCTGTGTCAGTAGTGGGGTCTTCCTGGGTCTCCTGTCATAGCGTTTCATTTAAATGTCCACGGATAGTTTGCGCTGACACTGATGCTCCCTGACCCTGCAGGACAGCTTGATATCTTGGGAACTTGTTTGGGGCTGCTTATCCACCATCCAGACTATCCTGCGTTGACACCTTTCATCAATTTTTCTCTTCCGTTCATGCCCAGGGAGATTAGCTATAGTGCCATGGGTTGCAAACTTCTTGATAATGTTAAGCACTGTGGACAAAGGCAAATCTAGATCTCGGGAGATGGACTTGTAACCTTGAGGTTGTTGATATTTTTCCATAATTTTGGCTCTCAAGTCCTCTTTCTGTTGTCCATGCTTAGTGTGGCACACACAGACATACAATGCAAAGACTAAGTGAACTTCTCTCCTTTTTATCTGCTTTCAGGTGTGATTTTTATGTTTCCCACACCTGTTACTTGCCCCAGGTGAGTTTAAAGGAGCATCACATGATTGAAACAATCTTATTTTTCCACAATTTTGAAAGGGTGCCAATAATTTTGTCCAGCCCATTTTTGGACTTTGCTCTGACATTATGTCCAATTTGTTTATTTTTTCCTCCCTTTTTTGGTTTAGTTCCAATACACACAAAGGGAATAAACATGTGTATAGCAAAACATGTGTTCCTGCAATCCTTTTCTGTGAGAAATACTTCATTTTCTAGAAAAATTTCTAGAAACATTTACGGTCATGACTGTATTTGTACTGGTATGTTAAATTAAGCCTATTGATTTTCTGTTCTCTTCTGATTTTAGACCGGAAATCGGCCTGTATTGAGGATGAAGAGTTAAATTTATTCATAGATGTAGACTGTGTGCATACAGAAGCGATCATGTCCCCAATGCCAGAAGGATTAACTCAGCAGCAGGTAACGCCATTCTTTCTTCTGCACCTACTGAGACTTCTTTCCATACTTAATACAATAACATATCTCTTAGGGTAATGTGCATGGTTTACTCTATCAATGTATGTTGCTGTGGAAGCATTGATTTCTTTATGCTACCTAAGTGCAATTGTATTGTTGTATATAGTATTTACTCTGCATTGTTTTGTAGAGACTGCCATCTAGTGGATAATCTGCTAAACAGCGTAGATAAGCAGGTTATGCATTGTCAGTAGAAGGATTAGTAACTCTGCTTTCATTCCCTTGTGTTGCGTATCTTCTGAATTGTGCTCAAAGTAATACATTATGAAGTTATAGTAATCATAGTCCCCTGGACTCTCTCTTTTCTTCTTTTTTTCCCTCCTCGTCTCTTGAGAGCCATAACTTTTTTCCCCGGAGCTGTAGGAGGGCTTGTTTTTTGTGGTGTGTGTCGCATGTTTTTAATTAATTCCTTTTTATTTGCCCTATAAAGTATTGTGAAAACAACAATAACCTATTTGTATGGTAGATAGAAAACACAATCCTGACATTTTAGGGGGAGATGTTTTTATGTCCTCTCTGCAGTAAAAGGACATAACTGTTTTATTCTGTGAGTCAGTGCCATTACGCAGATGCCAAATTAATTTTTATTTTTTTATTGATTTGTATTACCATCTTCTAAGACCAATGATGGCTTAGAAATTACTCTATATCTTGTAGAGTACACTGCAATACTTAGAATGTTATAGGAGTAATATCATGGCAAGCCTTAAAGGGGTACTCCAGTGGAAAACTATTTTTATTTAATTTTTTTATCAACTGGTGCCAAAAAGATAAACAGTATTAATCATTAGTAAATTACTTCTATTTCAAAATCTTAATTGTTCCAGTACTTATCAGCTGCTGTAAGCTCAAGAGGAAGTTGTATTGTTCTTTTCTGTCTGACTACAGTGATCTCTGCTGACACCTCTGTCTGTGTCAGGAACTGTCCAGAACAGGAACAAATCCCTATAGTAAACCTTTCCTGCTCTGGACAGTTCCTGACAGGGACAGAGGTGTCAGCAGAGAGCACTGTGGTCAGACAGAGAAGCAAAACTCAACTTCCTCTGCAGCATACAGCAGCTGATAAGTACTGGAAGAATTAATAATGTTATATAGAAGTAATTTACAAATCTGTTAAAGGAGTACTTCTGTGGAAACCTTTTTTTTTTTTTTTTTTTTTTTTAATCAACTGGTGCCAGAAAGTTAAAAATATTTGTAAATCACTTCTATTAAAAAATCGTAATCCTTCCAGTACTTTTTAGGGGCTACATACTAAAGAGAAATCCCCCCAAAATATGCATTTCCTCTGATGTCATGACCACAGTGCTCTCTGCTGACCTCTGCTGTCCATTTTATGAACTGTCCAGAGCAGGAGAAAATCCCTATAGCAAACATATGCTGCTCTGGACAGTTCCTAAAATGGACAGCAGAGGTCAGCAGAGAGCACTGTGGTCATGACATCAGAGGAAATGCATTTCTTTTTTGGATTTCTCTTTAGTATACAGCCCCTAAAAAGTACTGGAAGGATTAAGATTTTTTAATAGAAGTGATTTACAAACTTTCTGGCACCAGTTGATTTAAAAAAAATAAATAAAGTTTTCCCCGGGAGTCCCCTTTAAACTTAATGGCACCAGTTGATTCGAATTTTTTTTTCCCACTGGAGTACCCCTTTAAGGCCTTCACTAGCCTCCCATCTTCCAAAAGGCATCCTGTGTTAAAGGGAATTTATCTGCTCTAGATCATGCTAAGTGCTCAGAGGTTGTGCTGAACCACAAGATACATACCTCATCCCCACACTTCTGCCTTAACTGAATGATATACATGATACTGAAATAGGACCCCTTCATGTCAGTTAAGGCATGGAGGGAGGAGGGGAGGGAGGAGGCATGCATGCTGTGGTTCACCACAACCTCTTTGACATTTGAAGGCTAAGTATAATCTAGAGCTGATAGGTACCCTCTAGAGGGGCCCCTCCCTCATTGTGACCATCTTAAAGCGACAGTCACTGCTGACTGTGGCATCTAGAGGATTAAGTAGCCAGGATTGGTAAGTGTTAGCTGTAATGCATGTGGAATGTGCTTGGTTCCCTCCCTACATAATATATTTTGTGATTTGTGTTGGGGATATATGAAGTGTCAGCGCTAGACCCTGTTAGTTTAGCTTTATTTACTGCAAAATGACAACCTATAGCAGTGTTTTCCAACCAGGGTGCCTCCAGCTGTTGCAAAACTACAACTCCCAGCATGCCTGGACAGCCTTCGGCTGTCCAGGCATGCTGGCAGTTGTAGTTTTGCAACAACTGGAGGCACCCTGGTTGGGAAACACTGACCTGTAGTGTAAATCTGCTGCCCACTGGGAGACTACAATGCCCTTCATTGAATACACCAATATCCTGCATAGTTTCTTGCCACGTTTTGGTTTATTAATGTCAGACATCCTTCTGTCTTTGTGAAGCTCATTCCATCACTCCTCCTTGTCCGCTGGCTGAGTAATGCGGTGTCTGCTCCTCCAGCATTAAATGTGAACAGGCTGAATGGAGAATGAGAGTTAGTGGGAGGTGGTAATGTTACAGCTCATTTCCTCCTACTAAACCCTCAGGCTGGCTACCCCTACACTACCCTATAAATGATACCATCAGTATTATTACTAAATCACTGGAAATAAAGACTGATTGTTGAGTTATATTCTATTCTATTCTACTACACAACTGGTTGTAGGAATGTGACTAATAGAAGTTTATACTGTAATGGCTATTCAGGGAGTTGCTGTAATTTTATAATTTCATAATAAATAAATATCACCACTCCAGTATCATATTGAGATGTTGATGGCTTGGGGAGACTGTGAGCTTCCATTGGCAAAATAAGGGACCATCAGATGCCCTACAGAGCAACAGATACTGGGGGATCTCCTTCCCAGGTCTTGCACTACTGCCCTATTTGCACTAGAAATCTTCAACAATCATTTCACGTGAACTCTCAGGCCCCAATTTTAATGCAAAAAATGCATTTGTTTTTGTCCTGAAAAGAATAACAACTGCTGATAAACATTGGTTTATGCTGAATCGTCTAAATTTGTGGGGATCAGCCAGCCAACCACTGTGTATGTAAGAAATAACAATTAAAGACTACTCCGCCCCTAGACATCTCCTTTGGATAGGGGATAAGATGTCTGATCACAGAGGTCCCGCAGCTGGGACCACCCACGGTCACTGGGAGCTGGCGGCTGGGGTAGTGATGTCATGACCACGCCTCCTTGTGTCGTCACGCCACGCCCCCTCAATGCAAGTCGGCTGCCACACCCCTTCCCTTGGACTTGCATTGAGGGGGGCCTGGTGTGACATCACGAGGGGGCGTGGCAGTGACGTCATGATCCCCCCGCCGCCCACTCCAAGCATTTGCTTGGGGCAACGGAGTACCCCTTTAAGTGATGTTAGAGGCTCTGAGCTTTACATTTTACTAGGGATCGACCGATATCGTTTTTTTAGGGCCGATACCGATAATCGGTGGAGGTTAGGGCCGATAGCCGATAACTTATACCGATATTCCGGTATAAGTTACCGGCTATTTATTCCCCCCGCGACAGCGCTGCAGAGCATTGATTTAAAGCGGGTGCTTTAAAATCAATGCACTGCAGTGGCTTTTGCAGTGCCATAGGCCGCCACCGCCACCCGCTTCTCTCCCCCCTACCTGTCAGGGTGGTCCGGGCCATCCATCCTTCCTGTAGTGTCCGGGGCATTCCGGGTGGAGGGTGAACCGGTCCAGGCTGTCCTCCTTCTCCGGCGGTCATCTTCTCCACTCCCGGCAGGCTCCGGCCTAGTACGCTGCATAGACGCCGCTGCGCAGTGACGCCCGTGCGCAGCGATGCACCTGACGTCACGACGTAGTGGCGTCTATGCAGCTACTAGGCCGGAGCTTGCCCGGAGTGGAGAAGATGACCGCCGGAGAAGAAGGACAACCCGGACCGGTTCACCCTTCACCCGGAACGCCCCCGGACACTACAGGAAGGATGGATGGCCCGGACCACCCCCATTACGGGTAAGTAACATTTTTTTTATTGACTCGGAGGGTGGGGGAGGGGCCCGACCGGTATAGCGGTATGGGCAAAAATCCATACCGGTATACCGCCCAGCACTACTGTGGAGGGTGCGACGCGGTTCGGTGGGTCGGGGGGGGGGGGGGGCGGTCGCGGTGCGGTGCGGCGGGTCTTGGGGGAGGGGTAGGCGTTTGCGGTGCGGTGGGGGCGGTGCGGGGTTCGGGGCATTATCGGCTTATCGGAAAGGTATTTGCCGATACCGATAATGCCCAAAATCGTGATTATCGGCCATACCGATAATCGGTCGATCCCTACATTTTACATGGCATTAGTAGTTCTGCATGCAGGAGTGTCATACTGCATTATTCAATTTAATGTCACAGTGAACTATTCTATTTTATATTCCCTTTGTTGATCTAGCTGTTGGAGGGTTGACCAGGATTAAAAAAACATTTTTACATCTCGGTGATGGTGGTGTGTACCCACAAATACTAGTTATCCCGCTACCATTGGGGGTAAGGAATAACTATTTAATCAAGGCGATCTAACTGCTGGGTCCAACTTAGAACTCCAGAACTGTGAATAGAGCAGAGGTGAAACACATACCACTGCTCCATGTTTATCGGAGCCGCCAAAATACTGAACTATCTTGAACAGTTCCCATAAAGAATGAATAGAGCAGCGGTTGCGTGTGCTTAATTACATGTCTATTCTTGTGGGAGACATGTTTCCAGATTCTCAGAGGAGACTCTGTTCCCCATCTTGGAGACTGGATGGGATCCCCGCAGTTGGACCCCACGGAATCCAATAGTTGTCCCTTGTCCTGAGGATAGCAGATGACTTATATGTTCATGGGAAAACCCCTTTAAACCCAAAGGGAGGGGGACACTGTTGTTGCCAGTGATTGGCTTAGTACAGTGTTTCTCAAGCGCGGTCCCCAGGTACCCCTAATGGGTCATGTTTTCTGGATTTCCTTAGTCTTTCACAGGTGATATAACTGTGGTGATGCCTGATTCACTGACCATAATTATATCACCTGTGAAAGACTGAGGAAATCCTGAAAACATGACCTGTTGGGGGGACTTGAGGGCCGCGCTTGAGAAACACTGGCTTAGGGGGCAATTCCTGCTGAGACCACCTGTCACAGGGCCTAGGAAGAAGCTGGGAGGAGTGAGCGACTTGAAGCATTGGAGTGGCAACAACAGGGAGTGGGGTATGACTATGTGACTATTATTTTTACACTACACCTAGCAATAGATATATATATTTTTTATTTATTTTTTTGTTATTTTTTATTCCTGAACCACCCCTGTAAAGGTTGTTGTAGGTTGAAGCAGGCAGTCAGGCGCTATGCCTGGAGGTCCCGCAAATCTCGCACACTCCTGAACTACAAACTCGACCTCTATAAGTCAGGTCCCACCCTCCTGTCCCAAGTCCTAGCTGAGCTCACCCAGTGTCATGCTTGGTGCAGTGCGCAAGAGCAGCCTCTTTGTCCTGTCTCTTCCTCCAGTCAGCGGAGGAAAGAGACTATAGTTACTAAACTATAGTTTCAGTACCTTTCTATACACATGGGTGTATGAGCGGAGCCTAGCACCCTAGTCTGTACACTGCTACACAAAAATGAGGGTACCGAGCATTGCACTCTAGTGTCTGTACATTCCTATATGAGGGGTAGGAGGATTCAGTGCATGGCACCCTAGTGTCTGTACATTCCTATATGAGGGGTAGGGGGATTCAGTGCATGGCACCCTAGTGTCTGTACATTCCTATATGAGGGGTAGGGGGATTCAGTGCATGGCACCCTAGTGTCTGTACATTCCTATATGAGGGGTAGGGGGATTCAGTGCATGGCACCCTAGTGTCTGTACATTCCTATATGAGGGGTAGGGGGATTCAGTGCATGGCACCCTAGTGTCTGTACATTCCTATATGAGGGGTAGGGGGATTCAGTGCATGGCACCCTAGTGTCTGTACATTCCTATATGAGGGGTAGGGGGATTCAGTGCATGGCACCCTAGTGTCTGTACATTCCTATATGAGGGATAGGAGGATTCAGTGCATGGCACCCTAGTGTCTGTACATTCCTATATGAGGGGTAGGAGGATTCAGTGCATGGCACCCTAGTGTCTGTACATTCCTATATGAGGGGTAGGAGGATTCAGTGCATGGCACCCTAGTGTCTGTACATTCCTATATGAGGGGTAGGAGGATTCAGTGCATGGCACCCTAGTGTCTGTACATTCCTATATGAGGGGTAGGAGGATTCAGTGCATGGCACCCTAGTGTCTGTACATTCCTATATGAGGGGTAGGAGGATTCAGTGCATGGCACCCTAGTGTCTGTACATTCCTTTGTTAGCGAGAGCATGCAGGTTTGGGCACACGTTTGCTGAAGCATGCAAGATTGGGCACACATGTTGCCGGAGCGGGCAGGATTGGAACAAAGACCTTGCTGGGGCAGGTGTTAAAGGGGTACTCCGGTGGAAAACATAATTTTTTATTTTTTTACATCAACTGGTGCCAGAAAGTGAAACAGATTTGTAAAGTTTTTAGCAGCTGTATGCTATAGAGGACATTCTTTTCTTTTTGAATTTCTTTTTTTATCTTTTCCATAGTTCTCTCTGCTGATACCTGATGCCCATATCAGGAACTGTCCAGAGCAGGAGAAAATCCCCATAGCAAACCCATGCTACTCTGGACAGTTCCTGACATGGACAGAGGTGTCAGCAGAGAGCACTGTGGACAAGACAAAAAAGAAATTCAAAAAGAAAAAAATTTCCTCTGGAGCATACAGCTGCTAAAAGGTACTGGAAGGGTAAAGATTTTTTAATAGAAGTCATTTACCAATCTGTTTAACTTTCTGTTTTCCACCGGAGTGCCCCTTTAATGGTCAGAAATTCATCGAGAGCGGGACTAGTCCATAGCCATTAATGTTTGTAGTCCACTGTTTATGGCTATTAAAGCAAGATTTACATTAACTGTAATGAAATTGTGAATTGTTTTTATAGGTTGTTAGAAGATACATTCTTGGATCAATTGTGGAGAGTGAAAAAAACTATGTTGACTCATTGAAACGAATTCTAGAGGTACTATAATGATTTTATACCTGTTGCAAAATAATGTGTCTCAGTATAAAAGATATATGCATAAAAGGTGTTAAAACTGCTTTAGAACCAGTGTAAAAACTGCAATATTTCAAGATTTTTTATGTGCATATCACGTAGAATAGCACTTTTTTTTATATATATAAAATGTAATTTAATGTAATTTTCAGATGGTACATAAAATATGATAAAAGCTATAAATGTATGTGTACTTTTTGTTTAGTTTGTATTTATATTCACCCCCCCCCCTTAGTAACAAATCAAGAATTAATATCAAAATATATATTTATTAAATTAACATCATAAAATACATATAAAACAATGGGACTAAATGGACACCAGAGCACAAACAGGAAGATACATATAGATGAAGGTACACAAATATAATAGGACCTCAGGATACAAAAAAATAAAACAAAAAAAAGCATGCATTGTGGGTGAACATGTCACGGGAAGCTCCAAAGGTCCTGTAGCAAAACCATAGAGTTCTAACCTAATCACGTGACCCGCAGGTCCTGCTACGCTTGAACAGATAGGCAATTAAATATATACATATTTATATACTTATACTTATATTGCTAAGAACTTCCATACAGTCATAGACTAACTGAGGGGTGACAAGGGGATAACTACAGAAGAGGGACCCCAGCGTCTATATATATATATATATATATATATATATATATAAATATATATATATATATATTTTTTTTTTTTTAAAAGCATTCTAAGTTAGCCCTCAACTCTGTTAGTCTAAGTTCAAATCGTAGGCTAGATTTGTAGGATAGGTTGGAAATTCAATTCCGAATTCCGGATAGGATATTGGGATGGAGATTCTGCTTTAGCAGAGTCACGCTTAATTCAATTTGATTCCGTGTGTTCAGTAGACACAGTGGAATTTACATGCCAGATCTTTCCTGAACGGAAATTCCTTTGTCCGTGTCCGCACAGAATGAATGCGGTCATTGTTTGTGCAGAAGCCTCACGGAATGCATAACTGTCTATTAGACAGCGCATTATTGTGCGTTCCAAGTGACAAAAGATTCTGCCAGTGCACGCACTGTACGGAACGTGCGCTTAGAGCTTCTCCATGTGGACATTCTGTTGTGAGAACATAGCCTTAGGCACAGTCATTATTCAGCAGCATAGTGTCGTGGAATTTAAAAGGGCGGGGGGGGGGGGGGGGGGTTGATTGAGCAACCAATCAGATTGCTTTTTCAATATCTCGTTCGGCTCAGTTGGGGGACACAGGAACCGTAGTTTTTAGCTGTGTCCCCCAATGGATCCTCCGAGAAAGAGATTTTACGGTAAGTCTAAAAATCTCCTTTTTTGCAGGTCTCAACACAATTTAAAAAAATTAAAGAAGGAATCGGATTGGTTGCCATGGGAAACTGCACCATGCTTCCACTACACTTTTTCAGAATTCTTCAGAGACTAAATTGCACCATGCGCATGCATGCAGAAGGGAAATTAGAGCACTAAAATATAGGAAACCAAAACAATAAAAAAATTTGCATCAGACATCTACAAGGATAACAAAAATTACCCCTCCTCCCCCCCAAAAAAAAGAGATCATTGGGATTAAACTGTATTATTTTAGAATTTTATATATTATTAGAATATATTACCCTTCAGATTCAAGCTAAAATGTCATTTTAAACGTAAACTGCACTGTGTCGCATGGTACATCCCAAAAAAATTGATAAAAGGCTTCATTCATATATAAAACTGTCTTCCTATAAAGTCATTTAAAGGCTCAGATGTGTTAATCACTAGTGAGAGATGAGGTTAGATTTGTACAGAGTCCAACCAAACTCTAAAGGACCCTATACATATTGCCAATATCTGATGGACTGGTCAACTGTCTTATGTGTATGGGGTCTCCTGGCTTTCCCCTGACAGGTTATGTTGGGGGGGACCAGCGGCTCTTTTTTTGTTGTCATATGCCGCCAGAGAAATCCAACAGATGACTGCTTGGCTGAGCTAAACATCAATGTGTATAGAGGGATCAGCAGCTGACATCTACCGGTAATGCCTGACATCGGAGATTGCTGTGATGTCTGTCGTTTAAATAGTTATATGCATATAAACTTTAAATCCCGGTCAACTCTGGTGTCTAGTGGTCCCATTGGCTCCCCCCACAATGTAATCGCGGGGTCCTGAGGGGTTGCTGGGAAAGCCTGGGCCTAGACCTATGCTTCCGGGTCTTCCATGGATCTGCAATTGTTAAAGCCTGCCTTAGGCAGACTTTAGCAATAGAGTTGCAATAACATAGATCAATGTAATGGCTTATAATAGGCCCCTAGGAGGAGATAAAATAAATAAATAAATAAATAACTGTTAAAAATGTATAAACTTATTTAGTTTCTTTGAGTCTAAACTCTTAAATTATTACATTCCTGACCCATAAAATAGCATGTCAGTTTTACGACAGTTTAATACATTACTAAAATAAGGTGCACCAATAACAAGTTCCACTTGTCCTACAAAAAATAAGCCCTAATACAAATTTGTCAGTGGAAAAATAAAAACGTAATAAGGTGTAGAGGGGAAGAAGAAAACATAAGCCAGAAATTTTTATTTGTGGTGTTGTGAAGGGGTTAAGTTGCATGTATATTATTATTTGACATAAGACCTGTAACTTTATGCTATTTACATCTCCACATATAAATAATGATATCGTTGATGGTCTACCCAGAGATTTCGGGACTAATGGTTAGAGTAACATTTAGTGAAATACATAGACTATGTATAATGGCTCCAGCAAACACCTACTAGAACATTATTAAAGTGGGATTTGTTGGAATAAAAAAATGGGAGCAGGTGGCAGTTACAGCGCGGTACATGTGTTCTCTTCCTGATATCACCGCTGTAATGCCGAGACTGTCGGTATCCAGTGCGGGAGATCTATGTTCAGCTGTTTAGTGAGAGTATTCTTTGCCAAGTCCATTTCTGTACAGATGTCACCTTTTATTTAGTGGATCCCCGTAGAGTGCCATTTGACAAAGCTGCTATGGCTGGTAATGATTTTTATTATGGGTGCACCATTGGGACCTTGTACTGTACTAATTGGGGATCCACAGAGGAGCAGTCATTTTTAGGATAAGAAGCCAAAGCCTTGGAATAACTTACGGATAGAAAGGAAAAATGTAGCGTGCATAATTCAAAGTCTCTCTCTTCTTATCTTTATCTATCTATCTATATGTGTGTGTGTATATATATATATATATATATATATATATATATATATATATATATAGAACACACATATTTATATTTATATAATTTTTTTATACTTCTTTTTTTTTTTTTTTTTACTGCATTGTCTACTCTCTTTAGAATTATGAAAAGCCATTGTACGATATGGAGCCGAAGCTGATAAGTGAAAGGAAGCTGAAAGTTGTCTTCTATCGTATAAAAGAAATCCTCCAGTGCCACTCACTCTTCCAGATTGCTCTGGCCAGCCGGGTGTCTGAGTGGGACTCGACAGAAATGATTGGAGATGTCTTTGTAGCATCAGTAAGTGAATGGCAAAAATAGCTTTGTTTTTATTTCTACTACCATCTAGGAATAAGTAAATTTTTTTTTTTTTTTTACAACACACCTCTTGCCTTCTCCAGTATGTCACAGATGTGTTTAAGTATTTTTAAACAGTGCCAATGGCTGTCTGGACATGCTGGGAGTTTTGCTGGGTAGTTTTTCAACAGCTGGAGGCACACTGGTTGGAAAACACTGGTTTGAATAGTAGTTACTGCACTATGCCACAAAGTAGAGTTAGATATGGATGAGTATCATTTGTAAGAAACTTCCACAAATGTAGTGTGACTCGCATGTATAGACAAAGTGATGTCTGTACTCTCACTTGGATGAATCCCTCAGGATAGGATAAACTTACATTACTATTCTCCCGCAGGCATGCAATAATGCAGGAGCAAATCCCTATAGCAAACCTCCCCTGCTCCGGACAGTTCCTGACATAGACAGAGGTGTCAGCAGAGAGCACTGTGGTCAGACAGAAAACAACAACTCAACTTCCTCTGTAGTATAAGCAGCTGATAAGTACTGGAAGGATTAAGATGTTTTAATAGAAGTAATTTACAAATCTGTTCAACTTTATGGCACCAGTTACATTTTTTTTTTCATTTTTGCACGTTTGTTTTTTCCTTTTTACCTTCTAAAATTCATAACTCTTTCAATTTTCCAACGACAGACCTATATTGGGGCACGAAACTTAAAATGATTTGTGGGTCAAAATTGTAGAACAAATCACCATTTTGTAGAAATGACAACTCCTCTTTATTCTGTAGTTCCATACGATTATAATGATACCCTACTTATATAGGTTTGATTTTGTTTTACTTCTTTAATAAAAATTATAACTTTGCATAGCATAGCATTGATCAGCGTTATCTGTGCTCGATTGCTCCAACCTGCCATGGCCAACTGGCGCACAGGAGCACCGATCGGATAGCGAGGAGGCAGGTAAAGGCTCACCCGCCATCCTCTCAGCTGATTGGCACACAGTGGTTTCACCAAGATGATCCCAATCAGCCCAACTGAGCAACCGGGATCGTTTTTAAATTTTTGTACATTTGAGACGCTGCAATGAACTTTGATTGCGGCATACAAAGGGTTAGTGCCGGGCATCACCGCGATTGGTAATATCCGGCATAAGTCATGAGTCCCGGCGGCTACCATCTGCTGGGACCATCCTGCTATAACGCACCCTCAGCTCCTGAGTGCACATCACAGAAGAGGAGTGGGCACAGGGCGTTAATGTTAAGTATTAGAAAAATTATGCTTCTTTTTTTTGCAAAAAACATGACCACTCCTGTTCAGACTGTGTGTAGTCCCATTCGCTTCAGTGAAGCTGAGCTTCAATACTATACACAACCTGTGGACTGAAGTGATACTGTTTTTATAAGAATGAAGCAGCATTTTTTCCAATCCTGGACAGATTTCCTTTAATTTTATGGTATAAAAAGTCACGAATCTTGGTATACACTATATATGTGCTCTAGCACCTAGAAGAGTAGATAGCCGCACTCACCTGCCACTGGGATGAACCACAAATCAGCTGTACCTCTGAGCTCCTTGGAGCTTTCCTTCTTCCAGCTTGCTATGTACTTTTTATTGTAACAGAATAACGTTTTTAGGTATGATAGTCCATATAAAGGCACCAATTACCATTCTGGTTACCAATGATCATAATTATCATCATCATCATTACATGGCACTAGGTATATGTCCACCAATATGAGAGAACTCCTCAGAACATTGCATTGTACTCAGAAAAAATAGAGGTCAAAACCCTCCTTTATTTAAAACCATTTACTTTTTTAAATGGAATTAAAGAGTAGTATAAACAATTTGGATAGTGCAGCTCACAATTAATTTGCCGAGGTATGCTTTGGTATTACACCTATACCTTAGGTGTTAAGTGGAATATATAGTGAAACTAAAGTAACCATATACCTCAAGGGAAATACCAGGGTTACTGGTACATGATGAATAGATGTAAATATTAGTATAAGAGACCGTGCTTCAATTAGTAGATTTTATTGTATGCATAAAAATACAATAAAATTATTTATTTATTATGCATAAACATTGCACCTTCTGTCACAGGGCCCTTATGGCAGGAATAAATGCACAACAACAATAAAATGGCATAAAATTGGGCACTACTACATTAGATCCAGCATATAGAAGGGACAGTCCTGTATATATTTTACTTAGTATACAGTTCATAAGATGGGGTCTCCCCTGTATATGATGTCAGCAAATGTCTGCTGATGTGTTACCTGCAGGGTCAGACTCCTGATGTGGAATAGTTGCGCTAAGGACTCAGTCGTTCACGCTGGATGGAAAGCGCTGGAAGGCACTGCTGCGGTTTGGCCGTATGCACCAAACCTCGTGGATACCGCAGGTTGTTGAGACAGTTGGAGCTGTACAGATCATAAGGGGCACGGGCAAGCGCTGATGATCAGACAGTCCCGTAGATTTGTTGGACCAGATGGAGCTGTACAGATCGTGAGGGGCGCCGGCAGGTGCTGATGTTCCTGCTGGGTCCCGTAGCAGCGGCACTTGGAGAGATGGAATCACCCAGCAGAGTCCTCATGGCTAGGTGGCTGACGTCAGCAGTATTCTGAAGGTTTCCGGATATTTTCAGGTGCTGTCCCAAAAGATGGATATCTAGACTAGTTGTGTGGATACGTTGCTGGATATTATTGCTGTAGTAAAGGGTCCATAAATAAGAATTCTAGACGCGTTTTATAAATATGAAACAACCCTTACCTCAGTAGATATATTCATAAATATGGATAAATTGCGCTCTCATATTGTTATTAATATTTTTGTGCATTTATTCCTGCTACAAGGGCCCTGTGACAGGAGGTGCAATTTTTATGCATATTCAAGTTTTAATATAATAAAATCTAGTAATTGAAGCACGGTCTCTTATACTAATATTTACATCTATCCATCATGTACCAGTAACCCTGATATTTCCTTTGAGGTATATGGTATTAAAGAGTACCTGTCATGAAGTTAATCACTATTGCTTCTATTCCTGCTAGTTCCCCCTCTTCATGAGATATCCCCTGATCCTTTATTTTCTTCATATAGGTAATTTAGACACATGTTGTGTCCATTTTCTTCTTGCTCACTGCAGCCCGCTGGAGGGGGTGCTCCCCGGCAGGCGTGACATCATCTGAAGCCTGCCGGGGAACACTTCCGCCCTTCCCTGTTCTATGCACACTGCCAAGCCAGAGCGCAGCATAGAACAGGGAGTAGTCACTGCAGGCCGGCTTCTTTTTCATAGGGGGTGGGGGACAAGAAGCTGTGTAGACCTCCCACATGCCTGATTGACAGGCAAGGAGCGAGAGCTGTGTAGAGCTGCAGATATCCCGCCCCACCCGAAATTCAGACTCATGCCAGTCTGTGCCAAGACTTTGCGGAGAGTGCAGGCAGGTGTGGAAGTGAGACCCCTAGTGGTCAAAAATTCAAATGCAGTAAACAAGTGAGCTTTGAAACAGCACATACATTAGAAAGATTATTATTTTTACCAAAAAAGCTACATATTAAAAGTTTTATTAAATTACCGGTTCTCTTTAATATTTAATAATAATGAACAAAATAATCACAAAGTGAAAGATAATAAACCAGAAATGCTCAGAGGAGCATCCAAAAAAAGTACAGCAGCATAAGTGATAAGAAAACATACAGATAATTATAGCTGGGTGTCACTCCAATCCACTGATAATATATAACCTATTGAATGAATTCCCTATATGGCACTAATCCAGCCTCCGTGGGCTCTGTACACAAAGGAAATCAGATATACAGTCATGGCTGTAAATGTTGGCACCCCTGAAATTTTTCAAGAAAATGAAGTATTTCTCACAGAAAAGGATTTCAGTAACACATGTTTTGCTATACACATGTTTATTCCCTTTGTGTGTATTGGAACTAAACCAAAAAAGGAGGAAAATAAGCAAATTGGACATAATGTCTCACCAAACTCCAAAAATGAGCTGGATTTAATATTTGGTTGCCCATCCTTTGGAAAAAAATAACTGAAATCAGTGGCTTCCTATAACCATCAATAAGCTTCTTACACCTCTCAGCCGGAATGTTGGACCACTCTTCCTTTGCAAACTGCTCCAGGTCTCTCTTATTGGAACGGCGCCTTTTCCCATGAGTAATTTAAAGATCTCTCCACATGTGTTCAATGGGATTTAGATCTGGACTCATTGCTGGCCACTTCAGAACTCTCCAGTGCTTTATTGCCATCCATTTCTGGGTGCTTTTTGTTATATGTTTGGGGTCATTGTCTTGCTGGGCGACCCAAGATCTCGGACGCAAACTGCTTTCTGACACTGGGCTGTACAGTGCGACCCAAAATCCATTGGTAATCTTCAGATTTCATGATGCCTTGCACACATTCAAAGCACCCAGTGCCAGAGGCAGCAAAACATCATTGAACTTCCACCATATTTCACTGTAGGTCCTGTGTTCTTTTCTTTGTAGGCCTCATTTCGTTTTCGGTAAACAGTAGAATGATGTGCTTTACCAAAAAGCTCTATCTTGGTCTCATCTGTCCACAAGATGTTTTCCCAGAAGGATTTTGGCTTTCTCAAGTTCATTTTGGCAAAATGTAGTCTTGCTTTTTTATGTCTCTGGGTCAGCAGTGGGGTCCTACTGGGTCTCCTGCCATAGCGTTTCATTTAATTTAAATGGTTAGTTGATGGATAGTTTACTCTGACACTGATGCTTCCTGAGCCTGCAGGACAGCTTGAATATCTTTGGAACTTGTTTGGGGCTGCTTATCCGCCATCCAGACTATCCTGCGTTGAAACCTTTCATCAATTCTTCTCTTCCGTCCATGCCCAGGGAGATTAGCTACAGTGCCATGGGTTGCAAACTTCTTGATAATGTTGCGCAAAGCCAAAACTAGATCTCTGGAGATGAACTTGTAACCTTGAGATTGTTGATATTTTTTCACAATTTTCGTTCTCAAGTCCTCAGACAATTCTCTTCTCCTCTTTCAGTTGTCCATGCTTAGTGTGACACACACAGACAAACAATGCAAAGACTAAGTGAACTCTCATTTTTATCTGCTTTCAGGTGTGATTTGTATATTGCCCACACCTGTTACTTGCCCCAGGTGACTTTAAACGAGCTTCACATGCTTGAAGCAATCTTAGTTATGCACAATTTTGTAAGGGTGCCAATAATTTTGTCCAGCCCATTTTTGGAGTTTGGTGTGACATTATGTCCAATTTGCTTTTTTTTCCCTCCATTTTTTGGTTTAGTTCCAATAGACACAAAGGGAATGAACATGTGTATAGCAAAACATGTGTTATTGCAATTCTTTTCTGTGAGAAATGCCTCATTTTCTTGAGAACTTTCAGGGGTGCCAACATTTACGCACATGACTGTACACCCTGTTCCAAATTATTATGCAAATTCTATTTGTGTCACAAAGATTAAATATTTAGTTTTTCAGTTTAACTTATGGATGGCATTGTGTCTCAGGGCTCTTTTGATCACTGAAAACAATCTCGGACACCTGTGATTTAATTAGATTGCCAGGTGAGCCCAATTTAAGGAAAAACTACTAAAGGTGGGTGTTCCACATTATTAAGCAGAGCATCATTTTCAAGCAATATGGGGATGAAAAATAATCTCTCTGCTGCTTAAAAGAGTGAAATAGTTCAATGCCTTGGACGAGGTATGAAAACATTAGATATTTCACGAAAACCTAAGCGTGATCACTAAGCACACTATTAAGAGATTTGTGGCTGATTAAGAGCACAGATTGATTCATGCAGATAAAGGCACATTAAGGACGATTTCTTCCAAATCCATGCATCGGATCAAGAGAGCAGCTGCTAAAATACCATTACATAGCAGCAAACAGATATTTGAAGCTGCTGGTGCCTCTGGAGTCCCACAGACATCAAGGTGTAGGGTCCTCTAGAATCTTGCATCTGTGCATAAACCTTCTATTCGGCCATCACTAACCAATGCTCACAAGCAAAAATGGCTGCATTGGGCAGAAAAATGCATGAAGACTAATTTTTTTAACAGTCCTGTTCACTGATGAGTGCCGTGCAACCCTGGATGGTCCAGATGGAGGGGAGTAGAGGATGGTTGGTGGATGGCCACCCTGTTCCAACAAGGCTGCAACATAAGCAATTCGGTGGTGGAGTCATGTTTTGGGCGGGAATCATGGGAAGAAGGGGTCCTTTGTTTAAAATTTAACGTGACCTGTTAAAATGTTTAAAAAGTTAAAATGTTGTTAAAAGTTTGATTAAAATAGCTTTTGATTTCAGTAAATATGCTGCAAACACAACAAATGACACTTTTCAGTTCTTAACAACATACAAAGTGTTATTAAACCTACTGTGCGTAATAATTTGGAACGGTGCATTGTAAGTTTTTTTATTAAGTAAGTTATCATTAGGGGGTTTGTTCAATAAAATTTGAATTGTACTCTTAATAGTTGATAATAAGAGACTGTTATTTACATCAATTATTAAGGTAAAAGAGAAAAATATAATTTGCATAAATAATAATTTGGAACAGGGTGTAATGTCTATACTACCTGTGACAAATCGACAGTAACCCAATGTATGCAAAAATATCACTTTTCCATAATATGCTTACCCATGTTTGAGCTCCCTCTGTACCCCTGTATATGTATTTTTGTATAATATTTGCTAATGAAGATGAATATTTAATACAGAATATTGTGGTTACTGATAGGTATGCATTGCACTTTAGTATATCTGCTTTTTTCTTTCTTTTTTTGTGTATGGCTATTGGGATAGACTGCTTTGCATCCTGATATCTATGATATAGAGGTTGAGCCCCATGTTCTTGTGTTTGGTTGTATAAATTATTATTTACAGTACATTGCCTTGTCCAAACAGGGGATGTGCTGTCAATAATGATAAATTTGAAGCGAGTGGCGATCAAATAGATCATTTTCAAAATAATTTACCTTCTCACACTTGGTACCTTCCAGAGAAGAGGAATCTAACCACATTGATCTTTCTGCTAAAATGAGAACAAAACATGTTTACCTTTGAATGAGGAAAATGTTTAGATTTTCTAATGATATGTGTTTTAGGGTTCATGCACACCACATTTTTGCTATACAATTCCCGTATATGGTTTCAAGTTAAAAACCGTACGGAACTGTATAGAAAACTGTATGCACCGACTTAACATTGTAAACCGTATGTCAAACACATCATCCAGGTTTAGTCCGTTTTGCAACCTATACGGTTTTGTCCGTTTTTTTACCTGTACCTAAAACCGTAGTCTACCACGTTTTTTGGTCCAGGTGAAAAACTGTATTAAACCGTATATGTTTTTTTTTTTTTTAAACATGGGAGTCAATGGGAACCATACAGAACTGTATGTGCATATGGCTCCATATGGTTTTCACCATCCGGTATGTGCATACGGCTCCATATGGTTTTCACCATCCGGTATGTGCGTACGGCTCCATATGGTTTTCACCATCCGGTATGTGCGTACGGCTCCATATGGTTTTCACCATCCGGTATGTGCGTACGGCGTACGGCTCCATATGGTTTTCACCATCCGGTATGTGCGTACGGCTCCATATGGTTTTCACCATCCGGTATGTGCGTACGGCTCCATATGGTTTTCACCATCCGGTTTTTAACTTTGCATAGTTTTTTTCTTGGAATTTCAATCAAACAAGTGAAACTTTATTTAAAATGGAGTGAAAAGTTTAAAACGTATACGTTTTTTCCTTTAAAAAAGGATGCAACCGGACATCATTTTTCAAACCATATAAGGTTTTCAACCGTATATGGGTTAAAATTTGTACACCCGTTTTGATACAGTTTAGTCAGGTTTTGAGGAATCCGTTTTTCATCAAAAACCTGATATGGGAACTGTATTGCAAAAACATGGTGTGCATGCACCCTTAAAAAAGTTTAATAATTTTAGCTAGTGTCGTTTATTGCATTTTTCTCTGACAGGACCAACATTGGGTCCTTGTTTATGTTTAGTGTATCAAATGCTATTCCTAATAACTCTGTTACCCCATCATCATCTTACAGTGAAGTTTTTTTTTTCTGTTTAAAATCCCTGGGGAAAAAAATGATCAAATAATCCTCCATTTTAAAATGTATAGCAAATGCATAAATCACAGATATGGCACAAAACATTAATTGTGGTAAAGCCAAAATATTCATCTATTAAACATATGGAAGGAAATTATTGTAATCCATGGTATACACTCATTGACAAAAAATAATAATGCACCTAGAAGGAGTTGTTGGAATCAAATAAAACTTCATAAGTGTGAATATATTGGAGAATAAATCTGTAACTGATTACAATATTAAAGTGAAAGGAGAAAACGGTATAATTTAAAGGCTCTTTCTGGAAACTGAGCGGGACAAAGAAGTCGTGCCATCTGGAGACATTCCTGGGAAACCCTTACTGAGTGTGGGTGAACATTATTCTACTGAAAAATGTCAGCTGGGAGCCCTGCCATGAGAGGCAACACATGTGGGTTACTGGGAAATGTCACTTGAAGACCTAGATGTACAGTATATGAACAGTCATTGCTCTGACATGGTAGCGTTCAGTAAGGCTTATTGCTATGAATAGTATCTTACCAGGCCTGTGTATTAAGTTGTTGTTTGCATTTTACCAAATACTGGCTTTTAGTACTTACACTTCTCGTTTGTTACTTTCTTTTGCAGTTTTCAAAATCCATGGTACTTGATGCTTATAGCGAGTATGTCAACAATTTCAGCACTGCAGTTGGGGTCCTCAGGAAAACATGTGCCACTAAGCCAGCATTTTTTGAGTTTTTAAAAGTAAGTCCTTTTTTATGTTTTTTTGTCCCAACTTGCTTCTATACATTATTTGCATATACTGTTTATTACAGAACGTAATACTGTGCCTTTTTCATGGTGTGTCCATGAAGATTTTTAGGGAGAACCCAATTTCTCATAGCATTTTTCTAGCAGTGAGCCGCTGGAACTCCAGTTAGTTGCTACTGTTGGATGATGTGCTCGCTAGGCCTTACATACTACTACTTTGCAGGTGTTAGGATAGAGAAATCAGATGCTCTCTGCTGTACATAATAGAGGCATAAGTAGGGCACCCCATCCATCAGGTTCAGATGGGAAACCCCTTTTAAATAGGCCATACAGATGTCAGTGTCAGCCAAAGTTAAAAATAACCACTTTTGTCTATTAGGATGCTGGCTATAAAAAGGGGTGTAAAATATCTACAGTGATAGAAATGTGTTTAAATTGTAGGTATTTTTTCTTGTGTAATATCTGATTGAATGTTACTATTTGGGAATAGTTAGGGCAATACCTCAAGAAGGTCCAAAGTCCAACAACTAAGTCTTGTTTAACTAAGTGACTTGTATGGTGGCAGAATTTCACACAAAGGTAAGTATGTAAACCCGATCTTCCTAAGATATTTTAACTGCTCTTTATGGGTTTTATCCTGTGCCACACATAACTATGGACTGTGTATAGTATTGTAGTTGAGCCTCCTTTTATGTCAATGGAGGTCAGCTGCAGTACCAAACACACACACACACAATATTACCTTTTGGCAGTCAAAAAACAATTAGAAACCCTGTAGAACAAGGAAAAGAAAATGCCTGAACCAGGGGAATGCAGCATCGCTCCTGGGGGTACACGTGAAAAAAATCCATAATGATGGTCGCTGTCATGCCGAATCATGTGAGGTCTGGCAAAATACCAGCAGTGTCAGGTTAATGCTTCCAGCCACGTCTGTATTCTTTAACAAGAATCAGCGTTACAGCAGGCGGCATGTCCAGAAAGGTTGTTGGCCGGTAGACGAGTTGAGAGGCGGCACACACTCCTGTGCCTACGCAGCTGTAGGAATCTGCTTGGCAGCGTAGGCAGAAACAAGCAATCTTAGAGTCCGCTCTGCAATTGTTCTAAGTTTGCTTCTGAAGCAGCGCTGAGAGCCCTTGTTTCCTTCCTGCCTGTGTGTGTGCATGTTTGGGGGATGTAAGGAATGAGGAAAGTGTGTTGGGAGGGATCTCGGTGACATAAGCAGTGTGTTGGGGATGTCAGTGACTGGGGCAGTGTGTTTGGGGGATGTAAGCAATGAGGAAAGTGTTGGGAGGGATCTCGGTGACATAAGCAGTGTGTTGGGGATGTCAGTGACTGGACAGTGTGTTTGGGGGATGTAAGCAATGAGGAAAGTGTGTTGGGAGGGATCTCGGTGACATAAGCAGTGTGTTGGGGATGTCAGTGACTGGACAGTGTGTTTGGGGGATGTAAGCAATGAGGAAAGTGTGTTGGGAGGGATCTCGGTGACATAAGCAGTGTGTTGGGGATGTCAGTGACTGGACAGTGTGTTTGGGGGATGTAAGCAATGAGGAAAGTGTTGGGAGGGATCTCGGTGACATAAGCAGTGTGTTGGGGATGTCAGTGACTGGGACAGTGTGTTTGGGCGATTTAGGTAAAAGGGGACAATGTATGGGGCTGATATTAATGTTGGGGGAATCTTAGTGATGGGGGACTGTGTTGGGGCGATATAAGTAAGAGGGCAGTGTATGGAGTCATGTTAATGATTAGACAATTTGTTGGGGGATGTCAGTGATGGGGGACAGTGTGTTGGGGAGTATCTTAGTGACAGGACAGTGTGTTGGGGAATGTCAGTAAGGGCTCAGTTTGTGGGGGGATGTTAGTCACAGGGGGACAGTGTTTTGGGGGGGGATGTCTGTAAAGAGGCAGCATTTGGGGGGGATGTTAGTGACAGGACAGAGTGTGTTGAGGGGGATTTCGGTAAAGAGGCAGTGTGTGGGGGGATGTTAGTGACAGATGGACAGTGTGTTGAGGGGATGTCAGTAAAGAGGTGATGTGTGTGGGGGGATGTTAGTGACAGGATGGATAGTGTGTTGGGGGATTTCAGTAAAGAGGCAGTGTGTGGGGGGATGATAGTGACAGAGGGACAGTGTGTTGAGGGGGATGTCAGTAAAGAGGCAGTGTGTGGGGGGATGATAGTGACAGAGGGACAGTGTGTTGAGGGGGATGTCAGTAAAGAGGCAGTGTGTGGGGGGATGTTAGTGACAGAGGGACAGTGTGTTGGGGGATTTCAGTAAAGAGGCAGTGTGTGGGGGATATTAGTGACAGAGGGACAGTGTGTTGGGGGATTTCAGTAAAGAGGCAGTGTGTGGGTTGATGTTAGTGACAGAGGGACAGTGTGTTGAGGGGATGTCAGTAAAGAGGCAATGTGTGTGGGGATATTAGTGACAGGATGGATAGTGTTTTGGGGGATTTCAGTAAAGAGGTGGTGTGTGAGGGGGATGATAGTGACAGAGGGACAGTGTGTTGAGGGGATGTCAGTAAAGAGGCAGTGTGTGGGGGGATGATAGTGACAGAGGGACAGTGTGTTGAGGGGGATGTCAGTAAAGAGGCAGTGTGTGGGGGGATGATAGTGACAGAGGGACAGTGTGTTGAGGGGATGTCAGTAAAGAGGTGGTGTGTGAGGGGGATGATAGTGACAGAGGGACAGTGTGTTGAGGGGATGTCAGTAAAGAGGTGGTGTGTGAGGGGGATGATAGTAACAGAGGGACAGTGTGTTGAGGGGATGTCAGTAAAGAGGTGATGTGTGTGGGGATATTAGTGACAGGATGGATAGTGTGTTGGGGGATTTCAGTAAAGAGGCAGTGTGTGGGGGGATGATAGTGACAGGATGGACAGTGTGTTGAGGGGGATGTCAGTAAAGAGGCAGTGTGTGGGGGGATGTTAGTGACAGAGGGACAGTGTGTTGAGGGGATGTCAGTAAAGAGGCAATGTGTGTGGGGGATATTAGTGACAGAGGGACAGTGTGTTGAGGGGGATGTCAGTAAAGAGGCAGTGTGTGGGGGGATGTTAGTGACAGAGGGACAGTGTGTTGAGGGGATGTCAGTAAAGAGGTGGTGTGTGTGAGGGGGATGATAGTGACAGAGGGACAGTGTGTTGAGGGGGATGTCAGTAAAGAGGTGGTGTGTGTGAGGGTGATGATAGTGACAGAGGGAGAGTGTGTTGAGGGGGATGTCAGTAAAGAGGCAGTGTGTAAGGGGGATGTTAGTTACAGGGGGACAGTGTGTTGGGGGAATTTTAGTGACAGGGCACAATGTGTAGGAGGATATCAGTGACAGGGGGAAGTGTGTTGGGGTATATCAGTGATGTGGTTGGTGCTAGTGATCCGATGTCACACTGCTCCCGTCACTGAGATCCCCCCCCCATGACTGACATGCAGAAGGATGGGAGAGGATACATGCACCGTGAATGGGGTGGGGAGGAAACAAGCACATGTAGTGCTTCATCAGAGCTGCACACATTATTCTGCTGGTGGGGTTACTGTGTACATACATTACTTATCCTGTACTGATCCTGACTTACATCCTCTATTAGGGTATGTTCACACAGGTGGATTACCTGCAAGTTTTTCAGCTGCAGCTATGTTTCTGTGTTTTCCACTCTCTGCAGCAAATCCCATGAAGTCAATGTAGTCTGCTGAGGAAATTCCGCTGCAGAAAATCTTACTCAGCTGAAACCTTCAGTGTGAAACTCTGAGGTAATTTACCCATGTGAAGGTACCCTTTTACCCCAGAACTGTACTTCCTATTCTGCTGATGGAGTCACTGTGTATATAGGCGGTGAGAGGATCAGGGGGAGGATATGGAGTAAAGAAAAGAATAAACATTTAAAAAAACAACAACTATTATAATTACAAAGGTGTCACTAATATTGGTGGTACCATTTTTGGAAATGGACTGCCAAGGGGTACTCAGGCAAAAAAAGGTTGGGAACCACTGGCCTAAAACATAACCTTCATTACAGGACTATTTAAAAATCCACACTCACAGTATGATACATGTATGAAAAACATTTTGGCTTAGAAGATGAAGGGGATAAGTGTCCAAATATTATCCACTTGCCTCCTGTCCATGCCTTTTGGGATACGCAACTCCTTAACAAGTGGCCCCCACCTCCCTACCTCTCTATTGTAATGGAGATGTAGGAGAGAAAAAAAGAGACAGGGGGCGCTCCCTTCGTATATGTATACCGACTTGGTGTGACCCTCCACCACTCCTAAGTGATATACTCACCAGATAGAGTTGCAAGCCTTGATCCCAGGTTTCCCGGGGACAATGCTTGCAGTGGGCCGGTGTTAGTAAGGTATTGGTAGGTATTTGTCTGCCGCACTCTGACCGGGACTGGACCCTTTCGCAAGGGCCAGTTTGAGCAAATCGTGGATATTGGATAAAAAAAGGTCTTAGAGGCGCTGCACGAAGGTTGTCACAAATGGAGGGACTCGAGCCAGCACAGAACAGTTATTTTATTTGACTTAACGGACGACCCGTTTCGGCACACAGAGTGCCTTCCTCAGGTCCAAACATAAAGTACAATCTCTGGGGTGGAAATATGTGAGGATGTACTTGTGGGGTTCCTGTGAAGCTCGGTGCTGGCGTGGGTTTCAGATGCTGTGTAGAAGAATCAAGCTTAGTAATAATTTTTCTTACAATTTAAAGGGGTACTCCAGTGAAAAAAGTATTTTTTTTTTTTTTAACTGAACTGGTGCCAGAAAGTTTAACAGATTTGTAAATTACTTCTGTTTAAAAATCTTAATCCTTTCAGTACTTATCAGCTGCTATATATTACAGAGGAAGTTCTTCGTTTTCAATTTCTTTTCTGTCTGATCACAGTGCTCTCTGCTGACACTTCTGTATGTCTCAGGAACGGTCAAGAGCAGGATAAGTTTGCTATGGGGATTTGCCCCTGCTCTTGACAGTTCCTGACATGGATAGAGTTGTCAGCAGAAAGCACTGTGGTTTGACAGAAAAAAAAAAAAAAAAAGAACTCCCTGTGGAGCATACAGCAGCTGATAAGTACCTGATAAGTGTGTGATTGCTGGGGGGTCCGATCACTGTGGCCCCCGTATTCTCCTATGCAAGGCCTGACTAATAGGGTCCCGTCTCAGCCTGGTGATTGTCTGAGTGGACCAACACTCAAGCTCATCTCCAGGGTGGGGACGGAAGTGCCCAGAGGATGTTTGAGTAGCTGGGTCCCGTACAGGAGATCGAGGGGGGCCACAGCGGTCGCACCCCCTTGATTAGATGACTATCCCCTATCCTGTGGATAGAGAATACGTTTTACTTGAGTACTATCCAGGCATATACTGTAAGTATCTTAATAGCCCTTGGTAATTTTGGTTTGGCCCTTTTGTAGGTGATCTATTGTGTCATATTTCATGAACCTTCTGTTCAGTAATGAGGGTCTCTGAAGAACACCTTCATGTTGAAGCTACAGACATTATGACATTTCAAAAATGGCTTCAGTTGACTTAAATACATGCAGACCTTTCATGCCCCGTCCTCATTCACCTTTTTTCTGTCATTCCTACAGCATGTCATGGAGACTTATTGTCATTGTTTTTGAGTATTCTAGATCCTAAAAGGTGATGTACAGTGTGTTTGGAGTTTATAAAACACATAATACGTGGTGCTGTGATCAGTTGTGACGTGCTTAAAGCTATGTTGCATGAACATTATGTTTTATGTTAAATTGTATTATTTAAGTTAAAGGGGTACTCCACCTTTAGACATCTTATCCCCTATCCAAAGGGTATCACTGCTGGGTACCCTCACAATCTCTCCTGCAGCACCCCCTTTTCTCAGCTGCACAAAGCAAGGGTCACTCTATGGCTGATGACGGGCGATGCAGGGGACGGAGTATTGTGACTTCACTCCCCGCCCCCCTCAATGCAAGCCACCTTTGGATAGGGGATAAGATGTCTAGGGGAGGAGTACCCCTTTAAGTTGCCTTGCATACTTTAAGGGAACCTGTCACTTATAAACACAGTCTAATCTGCAGGCATCGTGATATAGAACAGGAAGAGCTGAACAGATTGATATACTGTGTAGTTTTGTGGTAAATGTTCCAGGATAAATCTCTGCCCATTCTGGGCTAATTAGTCAAGTGGGTGGTCCTACGCAGTGATTGACAGCTTTCAATGTAAAAGTGTTCATACACCATTAACTGTAAATCACTAAGTAGAACTGCCTACTTAACCCAAAATGAGCACAGATATACTTTACTGTTTTCATATCCTAGTGCTTTTCACACAAAAATAACTCACTCACTCTCTCTCTTTTTTTTATCTCTCCTCCTTTTATTTATTTATTTATTTATTTATTTTTTCTAAATTTTTCTTTCAATTTTCATTGTGACAGGCTCCCTTTAAAGGGAATCTGTCTGCACTATATTATGCTCAGAGCTCAAGAGTCAAGACAGGCGTTGAGACAGCAAATATGTCGGCTCTATAATGTGCTTTTGTATATATATATATATATATATATATATATATATATATTTATTATTATTTTTATTTATTTTTTACCTCCTGAATGTTGCGTTGGCCCATTCTGTGCTATCATTTTTCTTTTTCACATGATATGAAATGCTACCATCGTGATCCACCTACAACGTTGGGTCTGCTGCTACTACCATTGAGCTGTTTATACTATACAGTGTATTCGGAAAGTCTTCAGACCCTTTTACTTTTTTTTTTTACATTTTGTTATGTTAGGGCCTCATGCTAAACAAAAATTAAAAATAAGTTTCCTCAATGATCAGGCATTCAATACCCCATAATCAGAATTTAAAAACTGTTATTCAGACCCTTTGCTTTGACACTTAAAATTTAGTTCTGGAGGCCTCCCATTTCTCTGGTCACCTGTGGTAAATTTAGTTGAACGGACATGATTTGGAAAGACACACCCCTGTCTATATAATGTCTCACAGCTGATAATATTGGAGCAAAAACCAAGCCACAAGTAAAAACTGATTGTGAAGCTCGAAGACAAGATTGTCTAGAGGCACAGATCTGGAAAAAGGTCCAAATAAATTTCTGCTGCGCTGAAAGTTCCAACGAGCACACTGGCCTTCATAATTCTTTAATGGAAGAAATTTGGAACAACCAGGACTCTACCTAGAGCTGGCTCCCCACCAAACTAAGTAATCAGGCGAGAAGGGCCTTGGTTAGAGAGGTGAGAAATAATCCAATGGTCACTTTGGCTGAGCTCCAATGATCCTGTGTACAGATAGGAGAAACTCCCAGAAGGTCAACCATCACTGCAACACTCTACCTATCTGGAGTTTATGTGGCAGTGACCAGAAAGAAGCCTCTCCTCAGCAAAGACACATGAAAGCCCATCTGGAATCTTCAAAATATTCTCAGATTGTGAAAAACAAGATTCTTTGGTCTGATTAAACCAACATTCAACTTTTTGGCCTCAATTCTAAGCGTCAGGTCTGGAGGAAACCAAGCACTCTTGATTACCTGCCCAATACTTTCCCTACAGTAAAGCATGGCGGTTACTGCATCATACTGTGAGGGTGTTTTCCTGTAGTTGAGAAAGGGAGACTGGTCATGGTTTTAAGGGGGTATTCCAGGATTGTTTTTAATTTGACTATGTTACAGGGGCTGTAAAGTGTGTGATGGTGGTCTTGCAATTCTTATGTGATCTTTGCCCCAATATTTATTTTTAACAGCATACAAAGTTAATGTTGTTGCAGTGCGGCCCGAGACATTACATCACTAGTCAGGTGTTCAAAGGAGCCTGTCTGCTTCAATGGGTGAAGCCATCACCGGGTGGGAAGGAGATCATTCTGCAGTGAATTGCAATTTTGTAACAGCTGGAGGCACCCTGATTAGAAAACACTGGTCTATTGTTCACAGCAAAGCATGGAAGGCAGAACACCTGTGTTTTAATAGGTGGGTTGGCTGATGTGTGGGAGGGAGAAAAGTGACCTCACACTTTCAAACAAGGAATCATGGGACTTGTAGTTGGAGGGAAGGAACCCCAACAGGAAAAAGCCATTTTACAAAAAGAAATCAACATGCAGTGGAATCACAACACAGCCATTTAGCCCCAAAACAAGCACAGATCCTTCCTAAGCATGTCCATTACTGTCTGGCAGGTACGTACTAAAATCACCTTATGGTGGATAACCGCTTTAAGGCAAAGTATAGTGGCGTAAAGTACAGAAATATTCTTACTGAAAATCCGATCCAGAGTGCTCAGGACCTCAGACTAAACCTTCCAAAAAAAGCTTACGTGAGAGGTTGATCAAAGCCTGTACAGAAGACCAGTTGCCTATAGCAACCAATTAGATTACTTTTTATTTTTCAGAGACCTTTTTAAAAGTGAGAAAACAATCTTATTGGTTGCTATGGGCAACTGGTCCACTTTCCCTCTGCACAGGCTTTGATAAATCCCCCCATAGGCACACAGCTAAGACAGCAGAGGTGTGACTTATGGACAACACTGTAAATGTTATTGACTGTCCCAGCCAGAGCCCCGACTCTTACCCAATCAAACATCTCTGGTGAGACCTAAAAATGGCTGCCCACAGCAAGTCCCCATCCAACCGGACCGAGCTTGAGAACTGTGAAGAAGAATGGCCAAAACCAGATTTGCTAGCCTTGTGGCATCATACCCAAGAAGACTGGAGGCTGGAATTGCCACCAATGATGCTTCATCTTCATCTAAGGAGACTCTCTTCTAGGACTGTATCCACCTTTTCCAGCCCAACGGAGCACCTGAAAGCTGAACTCATTTATGCAGGCTAAAGTCAGCAACCGCCGAGCCGAGAAGTTTGTGACGAATCAAATCACTGTAACTTCGCTCATCTCTAGTGCTGAGCAAAGGATCTGAATACATATGTCAGTGCGATATTTTAGTTTTTCCTTTTCAATAAATGAGTAAAGATTTCTAATATGGCGTTGTCACTTTCTAATTATGGGGTATTGAGTGATTTTTTTATTTTTTACTTTAGCATAAATTGTGAAAAGAGTGAAAGGCTTAATGCATTTTTATATAGTGTCTAGTTAATAGTATAATTACAAGTGTTTTAAAAATGACAACATAAGGTATGTAAAGATGAGCCATGTTATATATGGTATGTACTGTGTAGAATAGTTGCTCCTGCTATTGGTTTTTTGTTCTTTGCATGTCAGAGTATATGAACTGTGTGTGATACCTTCCGGGCATGCTCTGTGGATAGCAATTCTCTTTGTCCTGTTTGAGGGAATTAAAGAAGAACTGTAGTCTAATAATATCTTGTCCCTTACAAGAATACAGGGCAGTTTGGAGAAAAAAAATCCCTAGTTCAGTTTATGTGTCTGAGTTTTGGGAGATGTGTGTTTGTCCTATGTACATACACTATTATGCTTTCAGTTGCAGCATTTTAATACAGTGGAGCCTCAAGTTACAATATTTATTGGTTCCATTATAACCATTGTATGTAGACCATTACTGCATGGAATACTGATAATTGGTTCTGAGGCCTCAAAATGTCAGCCAAAAATAGGAAAAAGTGAAGATTAAAGAAAAAGAAGTTAATAACTTATACAGATAAAGCAAGTCCTTACTATTTTATGTAAGAAAAAGCTGTTGAAAGCTGTAAATCATTGTCTATGTAGGGGACAGGAGCTTCTGCAGGGTCCTGTACAGGACAAAAGTATGTCAATAAAGTGCCCTCACCTGATGTCCAAAAGAACAGCGAACGTTGGCATGTTTTAAAGAGTACCTGTCACCAAATAAAACTTTTAATATAGTGTTCTTTGTGTAATTAGCAGACACTTTCCCATTCACTTGCTTTTAAAATTATCAACATAAATATGTTTAAAATGTAATAGAAAAAACGGCCACTTGGTGGCTCTGTTCTTTTCCCTGCCTCAATTAATACAATGAGATTGGTCTTCTCCCGGCCTGGCAGGAGACAAAACTCAAGAAGTGTTTCTCTGCACTGAGCTTGATTGACAGCTGCACAGAGCCTCACTGAAACCTGCATAGAACCTCACTGTAAGCTGCACAGAGCCTCACTGAAACATGCATAGAACCTCACTGTAAGCTGCACAGAGCCTCACTGAAACATGCATAGAACCTCACTGTAAGCTGCACAGAGCTTGAGGTCTTCTATTCATCACAGCGCTGCAAAGATGTGAGGGCAGAAGTGTTCCCCCAGCAGGCGTCAGTAATGTCATGTCTGCTGGGAAATTGCACTATGGGAGCAAGAATAAAGGTATGATACACCGCTTTTTAAAGCTCTAAGGGCTAGAGGGGTGTTAGGAGTAGTTAGGGAACATAGCCTAAGTAAGTTTAGAGCAGTTAATTTGGCCACAGGCAGTATAGGACATGTTGTACCTCCATGTACTGTAAGGAGGCTCTACCAAAAGGCCAGTCAGTGCATATGTGTTTTACCAGTGAATGCCCATTCTGATTGGTCAGTTCTTCCAGCCATTGACACGTTTCACAGATCTGGACTGTCCGTAGCATTGTATGTTGAGTCTGGTTTCCGGTTACAGTGGTCCAGAAAAGACTATTGTATGTTGAAAATATTGTATGTTGAGGCCATTGTAAGTTGAGAGACCAATATTTGGAAAAATGGAAATATTTGTTATATCATAGTTTTCTTTCTTTATTGAAGCCACTTGTACAATATGATATGATTTTCCTTGCCACTGATTATTTGATCTTCTGTTCTGGCAGAGCCAAGATTGCAGCCCTGACCGCATCACTTTGTATGGTCTGATGATGAAGCCAATTCAGCGATTCCCGCAGTTTATCCTTTTATTACAGGTCAGTTTTCTTCCTGTATCCTCTATATTCTGTGCCGTTTAATCCATATAATAGTGATGCTGTAGAATAAGCAGATTTAAAAACATTACAACACAGTAATAAGCAAATACTAATCTGCAGCTGTAAAATATTTTTTGATTATTTTATTCATTGGTAAAATATTTACTGCTGGAGATAACTAAAAACTTGTATAGCAAAATGAGTAGCATCCATGGATTAGTTAAAGGTTTTGCTTACTGGATCAGACTACCCCATTTAGTTAAGCGGGACCTTAAAGGACATCTGCAGCGTGATTAACACTTATCCCCTATCCACAGGATAGGGGATAAGTGTTTGATTGCGGGGGGTCCGACCGCTGGGACCCCCTGTGATCTCCTGTACGGGTCCGCTCAGAACAACTTCCAAAGACAATAGAGGTGAACTCCAAGGTCAAGGTACATCAGTGTCAGATCGCACCATCAATCGCTGCTTGAGCCAAAGTGGACTTAAAGGGGTATTCCAGGCCAAAACTTTTTTTTATATATCTCAACTGGCTCCGGAAAGTTACATATTTGTAAATTACTTCTATTAAAAAATCTTAATCCTTCCAATAGTTATTAGCTTCTGAAGTTTTCTGTCTAACTGCTCAATGATGATGTCACGTCCCGGGAGCTGTGCATGATGGGAGAATATCCCCATAGGAACTGCACAGCTCCTGGGACGTGAGTCATCAGAAAGCAATTATACAGAAAACAGCAACTCAACTTCAGAAGCTAATAAATATTGGAAGGATTAAGATTTTTTAATAGAAGTAATTTACAAATCTGTTTAATAATGAAAGGAGTACTCCAGCACAATAAAACTACGACTAAGGTCGCTGAAACGCGTCACTTCATGATCCCTGTTGCCGTTTGCTGTGTGATTTTACAATAAACCATCTTTTGCATCGTGCTTACAGTGCTGGACAATCTCGTTCTTCTATTAACAATAATAGACAAGTACCGTATATACTCGAGTATAAGCCGACCCGAGTATAAGCCGAGACCCCTAATTTAAACCCAAAATCCCAGGAAAAGTTATTGACTCGGGTGTAAGCCTAGGGTGGGAAATACCTCATCCCCCCCTGTCATCATCCAGACCCGTCATTAACATCCTCATCATCATCCCCTTGTCATCATCCCACACATCCCCCCTTCATCATCCCCTTGTCATCATCCCACACATCCCCCCTTGTCATCATCCCACACATCCCTCCTTCATCATCCCCTTATCATCCCACACATCCCCCCTTCATCATCCCCTTATCATCCCACACATCCCCCCTTCATCATCCCCTTATCATCCCGCACATCCCCCCTTCATCATCCCCTTATCATCCCACACATCCCCCCTTCATCATCCCCTTGTAATCATCCCACACCCCCCCCTTCATCATCCCCACCCCCCTTCATCATCCCCACACCCCCCCTTCATCATCCTCTTCTCATCATTCGCCCTCAGTGGTCTTCAACCTGCGGACCTCCAGAGGTTTCAAAACTACAACTCCCAGCAAGCCCGGGCAGCCATCGGCTGTCCGGGCTTGCTGGGAGTTGTAGTTTTGAAACCTCCGGAGGTCCGCAGGTTGAAGACCACTGCGGCCTTCAACATCATCCAGCCCCCTCTCACCCCCCTTTAGTTCTGAGTACTCACCTCCGCTCGGCGCTGGTCCGGTCCTGCAGGGCTGTCCGGAGAGGAGGTGGTCCGGAGAGGAGGTGGTCCGGTGAGGAGGTGGTCCGGGCTGCTATCTTCACCGGGGGCGCCTCTTCTCCGCGCTTCCGGCCCGGAATAGAGGCGTTGCCTTGACAATGACGCAGAAGTACGTTGGCAATGAACGCACCTCTGCGTCGTTGTCACGGCAACGTGACTATTCTGAGGCCGGGCCCGAAGCGCGGAGAAGAGGCGCCCCCGGTGAAGATAGCAGCCCGGAACCACTATCCCACCGGACCACCTCCTCACCGGACAGTCCTGCAGGACCGGACCAGCGCCGAGCGGAGGTGAGTACTCAGAACTAAAGGGGGTGAGAGGGGGCTGGATGATGTTGAAGGCCGCAGTGGTCTTCAACCTGCGGACCTCCGGAGGTTTCAAAACTACAACTCCCAGCAAGCCCGGACAGCCGATGGCTGCCCGGGCTTGCTGGGAGATGTAGTTTTGAAACCTCTGGAAGTCCGCAGGTTGAAGACCACTGCGGGTGGGGGAGTTCACTCGAGTATAAGCCGAGGGGGGTGTTTTCAGCACGAAAAATCGTGCTGAAAAACTCGGCTTATACTCGAGTATATACGGTATGTTATCATGGGTATCATTTTAATCGTATTGACCCAAAGAATAAAGAACACATGTCATTTTTACCGTAAATTGTAGGGGGTGAAAACAAAACCTTCCAAAATTTGCAAAATTGCGGTTTTCTTTTTAATTTCCCCACACAAATAGTATTTTTTTGGGCTGCCCCATACATTTTATGGTAAAGTGAGTGAGGGCATTACAACAGACAACTGGTCGCGCAAAAAACAAGCCCTCATGAGGCGCATGCGCGCGGCTTACCGGAAGAGACGTGGGTGATGTAAGCTCCGCGCCAGTCTCACCTATCTAAGCCCTATTCAGCGCCCTAAAGGCTCCACACGCTGTGGCTTCAGTGCGAACTGGACCTGGTCATGCCCAGGAGGCAGCGGTCACGAAATAAGAACCTCTCTCAGCGTCTCTCTCAGTCCATTCCGGACTTTTTCAGAGCCTCCCCGAAACCCAATATGGCGGCGGCGGCGGCATCCTCCCCACGCCGCTCTGATATGGCGTCCGATGAAGAGGGGGAGCCGGACCTGGCGCAGATGTCCCCAGCAGATATGTTCCGCCAGATCAAGCAAATGTTCCAGTCGGAGCTCAGAAAAGCTGTCTCAGACTTCGCAGCGCAACTTCAAGATCTGGGCCAGAGAGTCTCCGACAACGAAAACAAATTGGACGACTTAGCGGAGGCCGCGGAGTCTGACCGTCGGGATATCGATCTACATGCGGCCAAGCTTGATGCTATCGACCTCAAACTTGAGGTTCTGGAGAACCGCTCCCGCAGAGCCAACATTCGCATTCGGGGACTACCTGAGTCGGAGACTAACCTGAAATCTGCGGTCGATGCGATGTTCCAGGCCCTACTGCCGCAATACGAGCCTGAGCTTCTCCGTATGGATCGTGTCCACAGAGCCCTAGGTCGCCCGAGATCTTCTGAACTGCCGAGGGACGTGGTCCTCCGTCTGCACTACCCGGAGGTGAGAGATCCCCTGCTCTTCGCTGCCCGCAACCTGACAGCGCTACCTGGCATGCCCGCTGAAGTGCGCCTCTACTCGGACTTATCCCCGTCCACGCTAGAACGGCGCAGGACATTCCGCCACATCACGCTGGCCCTGGTCCGGGAGGGGGTGAAGTATAAATGGGGATTTCCATTCTCCCTCATCTGCCAACTTAAGGGGCGCCCCTACCAATTTCGCTCCCTGTCTGAGGCCCAAACTGCCCTCACCAAAGAGGGTATCCCCTGGACTGCCCCAGAACAGCCTCCTGCGACCGACTTGCCTCGAAGGGGCCCCCGACCCTCCAAGTCCTGGACCAGTGTCCCCTCGGCCCAGCGTAAATCACAGCGATGCCTGGGGATGGCCCCGGAAGGTTGACTCACCGTTGCAAGTGACCCCCTCTCACCTGGCACCCTGAAGCCACCGACCCTAGAAGGGCTGGTGTGACCGGACTGATGTGTCCTTCGTTTGCTTCGAGAGATGGAAGTAAGCGGAGCCGCTATATTATACGGCTTCGCTTTCCAGTTTGACTTTTTTCTGTTTGTTCAATGTTTTGTTTGTGGTTTGATGTTGTTCATTTTTGTTAGTCAGTGGGTCCATGTGTTCTATGGTTGTTCTGTCTTTGCGTGTTTGTCCCGTCTCTGCATTGCCTGGTCTTCCGTCTTATGTGTAAGATAATTTCCCATAATGTCAGGGGATTTAATTCCCCCCCCAAACGGAGGAAAGCTTTCATCGATTATAGATGCTACCGCCCTGATATAATTTGCATTCAGGAGACTCACTTCTCCCAGTCCTCCTGCCCTAGCTTCCTCCATTCCCAGTACTCCCGGTTATATGTCTCCTCTTTTGTCTCCAAAAGCAGGGGAGTACTGATTTGTTTGAAAAATACGTTGCCATTCGAGGTGACCCGCGTTCTAACAGACTCCGAAGGCAGGTATGTCTTGCTGTTGGGCACCCTGTACGGTAAGCAGATCTGTCTACTTAACTCTTATGCTCCTAACTCTTCTCCTATTTCATTCTTTCTTTCTCTCTGCTCTTTACTCCTATCATACTCTTATGATGTTCTGGTGTGGGCGGGCGATTTTAATTTTGTCTACGATGGCCTCTTGGATAGGTCCTCCCCTAGTCCCTTAGGTCGATCTAGAGCGTTGCAGAAAAGGTTGGTCTCGGCCTTCCATTCACTTCAACTCGCGGATGCATGGAGGGAGCACAATGGTCAGTCGAGGGGGTATTCTTACTATTCATCCTCCCAGAAAAATTACACTCGC